>NW_026590677.1:4937520-5022576 GCF_907164565.1 Psammomys obesus
TGCTTTTTCAGCATCTAAGGAGATGATCATGTGGTTTTTCTCCTTCATTTCGTTTATGTGGTAAATTTCGTTTTCATGAGGTGACATTTATTGATTGTTTTTCTTAGAGCCTGTCCTGTTGGTGTTTGGTTCAGGAAGTTGTTTCCTGTGCCAATGAGTTCAAGGCTCTTCCCCACTATTTCTTCTAACAATTTAGTATCTCTTCCATTATCTTGAGGTCTTTGATCCACTTGGACTTCTGTTTTGTGCAGGGTGATAAGTATGGATCTATTTCCATTTTTCTACATGTAAATATCCAGTAGACCAGCAACATTTGTTGAATATACTGTCTTTTTTCTATTGTATGGATTTAGCATATTTGCCCAAAATAAGGTGTCCATAAGTGTGTGAGTTTATGTCAGGGTCTTCTATTCGATTCCATTGATCTTCCCGTCTCTTTCTATGCTGGTACCATGCAGTTTCTATTTTGCTCTGTAGTACAGCTTGAGCTCTGGGATGTAGATACCTCCAAAATATCATTTACTGTACAGGATTGTTTTAGCTATTTGGAGTTTCTTGTTATTCCATATGAAGTTTAGAATTTTCTTTCAATTTTTGTAAAAATGTTGTGTTGGCAATTTGATGGGAATTACACTGAATCTGTAGATTGCTTTTGGCAAGATGTCCATTATCACTATGTTAATCCTACCAATCCATGAGCATGGAATATCTTTCCATCTTCTGATATCTTCTTCAGTTTCTTTCTTCAGAGACTTGAAGTTCTTTTCAACAGGTCTTTACTTTGCTTGGTTAGAGTCATACCAAGGCATTTTATGTTATTAGTGGCTATTGCTTCCCTAATTCCTTTCTCAGTCCTTTAGTCTTTTCCATACAGGAGGCCTACTGATTTTTTTTTTTTTTTTTTTTTTTTTTTTAATTTTGTGTCCCCCCTTTTTTTTTTTTTTTTTTTTTTTTTAGTTAATGTTGTATCCAGCCACTTTGCTGAAGGAATTTATCAGCTGGAGTTCTCTGGCGGAATTTTGGATGTCACTCATACATACTATCATATCATCTGCAAATAGTGACATTTTGACTTCTTTTCTGATTTGAATCTCCTAGATCTCCTTTAATTGTCTTATTGTTCTGGAAAGAACTTCAAGAATTATGTTGTTGAGATATGGTTAGAGAGGCTCAGGCTTGTCTTGTCCCTAATTTCAGCGAGATTTATTTAAATTCCTCTCCATTTAATTTGATGTTGTCTATAGGCTTCTTGTATATATCCTTTACTATGTTTAGTAAATCCCTTGTATCCCTGATCTCTCCAGGACTTTAACAATAAATGAGTGTTGGATTTTATCAAACAATTTTTAGCCTCTAAGGATATTATTGCTTTTTTTTTCTTTCAGTTTATTATTATGATAAAATACATCGATGGATTTCCATATATTGAACCACCCCTCCCTACCTGGAATGAATTCTACTTGTTCAATGTGGTTTATATCTTTGATGTGATCATGGATTTGGTTTGTGAGCATTTTGTTGAATATTTATGCAGCAATGTTTCTAAGGGAAACAGGCCAGAAATTTTCTTTTTTTGAGGGGAGAGGGGTCTTTGTGAGGTTTAACTATCAATGTGACTGTGGCTTCATAGAATTGGTTTTGTAATGTTACTTCTGTTTGCTGTTTGTGGAGTAGTTTGAAGAGATTTTTGAATTAGCTTTTCTTTGAGGGTCTGCTAGAATTCTGGGCTTTTTTTTTTTTTTTTTTTTTTTTGATGGGAGACCTTTGAGGACAGCAGCTTCTATTTTCTTCGGGGATATAGGACTATTTACCTGTTCTTGATTCAGGTTTGGTAAATGGAATTGATTTCAAGAAAATTCTCCATTTCATATAGATTTTCAAATTTTGTAGCATGTAGATTTTAGAAGGAAGACTGAAGGATTGTTTGGATTTCCTCAGTCTCTGTTGTTATGTCCCCCTTTCCTTCATGATTTTTTTTTTTTTTTATTGAGATAGTGTCTCTCTGCTTTGTAGGTAGTAGGCTAAGGGTTTGACTAACTTGTTGATTTTCTCAAACAAACAACTCTTGGTTTCATTGATTCTTCCAATTGTTCTCTTTGTTTCTAGTTTATTGATTTCAGGGTTGAATTTGATTATTTCCAGGCTCATGAGTGTGTCTATTTCTTTTTGTTTTTCCCTAGTGCTTTCATGTGAGCAGTTAATTTTCTTTTTTTTTTTAGTTTTTTTTTATTAGTTACATTTTATTAACTCTGTATCCCAGCTGTATCCCTCTCCCTTATTCCCTCCCAATCCCACCCTCTTCCCTCATGTCCTCCCTGCCCATTTCCAAGTCCTCTGATAGGGGAGGACTTCCTCCCCTTTCATCTGACCCTGTTTTATCAGGTATCTTCAGAATTGGCTGCAAAGTCCTCCTCTGTGGCCTAGCATGACTGCTTCTCCCTTGAGGGTTGGGGAGATCAAATAAAATGCCATTGAATTCATTTCAGAAATAGTCCCTGTTCCCCTTACTAGGGAAACCCACATGGTTACTGAGCTACCACGGGCTACATCTGAGTAGGGGGTCTAGGTTATATCTATACATGGTCCTTGGTTTGAGCCTCGAATATCACCAGCACCTGCTACATCTACATTTCATGCGCAAGTAACCATCTAGAAGCCTGCAAGTCAGAACCCCTCCCACACACTCAAAGGTTCAACATTCTCTATCACTCTGTTTCTCGAGGCACACTTCCATGCACACTTACACACACACACACCACACACACTCCTGCATTTGCCCTTTTGAGCCCACGGACTTTTCTCCCACAGTAACAACTAAAGCACCAATGCACATGTTGAGGCCATGGGACCTCTCTCAGCTTCCTGAAGAACTCTCCAGATGACAGAGAGAGAAAGTACTGGTCTGAACTCGCAGAATCCAGAAACAAACACCTAATTTTCTTGAATGAGATGTTTTGAATTTCTTTTTTGAAGGTACTTAGTACTATGAACTTTCCTTTTAGCACTGCGTTTATTGTGTTCCATAAGTTTTGGTATGTTGTGCCTTCATTTTCATTGAATTCTTGGAAGTCTTTAATTTCTGTGTTTATTTCTTCCAAGACCAAACTGCCTTTGAATAAGAGTTGATCAGCTTCCATGTGTGTGTAGGCTTTTTCTATTTCTGTTGCTGAGGTCAAGCTCCAGTCCATGGTGCTTTGATAGCATACAAGGGATTATTTAAAACTTCTTGTATATGTTGATGCTTTCTTTGTGCCTGATATATGGTCTCTTTTGGAGAAGGATCCATGAAGAGCTGAGAAGAAGTTAAATTCTTTTTGTTTGATTGAAAGATTATGTAGATGTCTGTTTGGTCAGTTTGATTCATTACAAATGTTAGTGTCATTGCTTCTTTGTTTAATTTCTGTTTTGTTGACCTGTTCTTAGTTGCAACTGTTCAAGTTTCCCACTATTAATGTGTGGGGATCTATGTGTGGTTTTATTAATGGTTTTATTAATTTTATTAATGTTCCTTTTACAAATGTGGTGCCCATGTATTTGGGGCATAGATGTTCAGAATTCTCATATCCTCTTGGTGGAATTTTCCTTTGATAATTATGAGGTGGCCTTCACCATCTCTTTTGATTAATTTTGGTATTTGATAAGATATTAGAATAGTTACTCCTGCTTGCTTCTTGAGTCCATTTGCTTGGAAAGACACCTTCCAGCCCTTTATTCTCAGATATTGTCTATCTTTGTGACTTTGGTGTGTTTCATGTATGTAACATATTGTTAGGTCTTGTTTATGCACCATTCTGTTAGTCTGTGTCTTTTTATTGGAGAATTGAGTCCACTGATATTGAAAGAGTTAATGACTAGTGGCTGTTAGATCCTTTTATTTTGATATTGGTTGTGGTAGAGTGTGTTTGTGTGGTTGGCTACTTTTACTTTTGCTGTAGTGAGGTTATTTATTTCCTGTGTTTTCCTGAAAGTAGTTCGCTTTCTTGGGTCATATTTTTTTCTTTCTAGTGTCTTCTATAAGGCTGGATTTGTGGGTAGGTATTATTTAAATTTGTTTTTGTTGTTGAATATATTGTTTTCTGCATCTATGATGATTGAGAGTTTTAGATTGAGAGGTATAGGAGCCTGGGCAGACTTCTGTGTTCTCTTTGAGTCTTCATGATATCCATCCAGGTCCTTCTGGTTTCCATAGTCTCTGTTGAGAAGTCAGGTGTGATTCTGATGGGTTTGCCATTGCGTGATACCTGGCATTTTTCCCTTGCAGCCTTTTTTTTTTTTCAGTTAATTTTTGATCCAGCCTCTTTGCTGAAAGTGTTTATCAGCTGAAGGAGTTCTCTGGTTGAGGGTCACTAAAATATACTTTCATATCATCTGCAAATAGTTACACATTTACCTCTTTCTTTCAGATTGTATCACCTTGATCTCCTTTAGTTTTCTTTTTGCTGTAGCTAGTACTTCAAATACTATGTTGAAGAGAGACAGAGAGTGGTCAACCTTGCCTTGTCCCTGATTTCATTGAGATTGATTTGAGTTTCTCTCCATTTATTTTGATGTTGAATATAGGCTAGCTGTATATTGCCTTTATTATGTCTCGGTATGTGCCTTGTATCTGTGATTTCTCCAATTTGGAAGGGAGACTTTTGATAATAGCTTCTATTTCCTTGGGGGACATAGGACTATTTAATCTATGTACCTGATCTTGATTTAATTTTGGGACATGGAATTTATCAAGAAAATTGTCCATTTTATTTAGATATCCAAATTTTGTGGTATATAGTCTTTTTTAGTAAGACCTTATGATTGTTTGAATTTCCTCAGTGTCTCTTTATGTCCCCCTTTTCATTTCTGATTTTGCTGATTTGGAAAGTTTCTCTCAGACTTTTAGTTATTTTGGCTAATGGTTTGCATATCTTGTTGAATTTCTCAAAAGGCTAGCTCTTGCTCTCATTGATTCTTCAAATTGTTTTCTTTGTTTCTAAATCATTGATTTCGGGTTTTAGTTTGATTATTTCCAATCTTCTACTCCTCTTGGGTGTGTCTGCTTCTTTTATTTCCCCCTTAGGGCTTTTATGTGTGCACTGCAATTTATTATATGAGATGTCTCAAACTTCTTTCTGGAGGCACTTAGTGCTAATTAATTTATTTTTGCAATGCTTTTATTGTGTCCAATAAGTTTGGATAAGTTGTGCTTTCATTTTCATTGAATTTTATAAAGTCTCTAATTTATTTTTTCATTTCTTCCCTGACTAAGTTGTCATTGACTAGAGATTTGTTTAGTTTCCATGTGTATGGAGGATTTTTATTATTTCTGTTGTTGTTGAGGTATAATTTTAGGCCATGGTTGTCTGCTAGGATAGAAGGGATTATTTCGATCTTCTTGTATCTGTTGAGTATTTCTTTGTGCCTGACTATATGATCAGTTTTTGAGAGGGTTCCACAAGGTGCTGAAAAGAATGTGTACTCTTGAGTTTGGGTGAAAAGTTCTGTAGTCATCTATTAGGTCCATTTGATTTAGGACATTTGTAAGAGTCATTATTTCCCTATTTAGCTTCTTTTTAAATGATCTGTCCCTGGCAAGTGTGGAGTTTTGCAGTCTCTGACTATTAAGGTGTTAGGATCGATGTGTGATTTTTTTTTTTTTTTAATAATGTTTCTTTTACAAATACAGGTGCTCTTGTATTTGGGGCCTGGATGACATCACAATGATGTCATCCTGGTGGATTTTCCCTTTAATGAGAATGAAGTGCTCCTCCTCATCTTTTTTGATTAATGTTGGTTGAAAAATCTATTTTATTAGATATTAAGATAGGTACCCCAGCTTGTTTTCTGAGTCTGTTTGCTTGAGAAACATTTTTTCCAGCCCTTTACTCTGAGGTAGTGTTTATCTTTCTTACTGAGCTGTATTTCATGGATGCAACAGAATGTTGGATCCTGTTTCCACAATCATTCTTTTAGTCTGTATCGTTATATTGGAGAGTTGAGTCTGTTGATGTTGAGAAATAATAGTGACCAATGAATTTTAATTCCTTTTATTGTAGAGTTGGTTGGGTTACTGTGTTTAATTGCCTGTTTTCTTTTATTTTTTGTTGTGAATTTATATTTATCCTGTGTTTTCTTGGGGGTAATGTGTTTTTATTGGATTGAAGTTTTCCTTCTTGTATCTTCTGTAGGGCTGGGTTGCTGTGTAGATATTGTTTAAGTTGTATTGTCATGGAAGATTTTATTTTCTCCATCTATATTGATTGAAAGCTTTGCTGGGTATAGTTGTTGGTTTGCATATGTCTTCTCTTAGAGTCTGCATGACATCTGCGTAGGCTCTTCTGTCTTTCATAGTTTTTGTTGTGAAGTCTGGTGTGATTCTGGTAGGTCTACCTTTATATGTTTCTTGGCTTTTTTCCCTTGCTGTTTTTAATACATATATATCTTTTGTCTTTAGATTTAGTGTTTTGATCATTATATGGTGGAAGAAGTTTCTTTTCTGATCTATTCTGTTTAGTGTTCTGTAAGCCTCTTGTATATTTATGGACATCTCTTTCTTTAAGTTGGGAAATTTTTTCTTCTATGATTTTCTTGAACATATTTTCTAGACCTTGGAGCCTGGAATCTTCTTTTTGTCTATTCCCATCATTCTTAGATTTCATCTTTTCTTAGTGTCCTTTATTTCTTGGATGTTTTGTGTTTGTATCTTTTTTATTTTTATTTTTATTTGAGAGATGTATCATTTTCTGCAATTGTATCTTCAGAGCCTAACATTCTCTTCCATCTCTTGTAGTCTGTTGGTGATGCTTACCTTTGTGGTCCCTGATATTATCTCTAAGTTCTTCAGCTGCAGGGTTTTCTCTATTACTGTTTCTCTATTAATTTTAATTATGTTTTCATGTCTTGCAACATTTCCTTCATCTGTTTGAATGTGCATTCCTGTCTTCCCATGATGGTCTACATTTTTTTTTGTTTATATGGATTTGCCTGTATTTTTTTTAAGAGCTTTGTTTGTTTCCTCTTTATGTGCCTCTAATAACTAGATAAGCATAGTTTTGTGATCATTTGCTTGAGCTTCCTATGAATTAGCATATCCATTTTTTTTGTGGGATGCTGGTGAAACCATGATATCCTGATTTTTGTTGGATGTGTTCTTATGCCTACCTCCAGTCATCTGTTTACCATAACTTTTGCTGTGTGTTCCTATAGTCTGTCTCTGGTGATTGAAATATTCTTCAGGAAGATGAGAGAGGTCTACTGGTTAGAGAATGGGTGTTGTTTTTTTTCAGTTGTATCTAAAGCAGTAAGGTTGCAGGTGCATGTGTGCAAGCATGGGCATGTGAGTGAAAGTATGCCTTGAAGGACAGGATGCTAGAGCATGTAGATACCTGGAAGGTTGGAGCTTACTCACAGGATGGGGTGTTGGTCTTCTGGGAGGCTCAATGCACATGCGCAGGTACCCTGAATACCTCAGTGCCTTCAGGACTGTCATACTCTCCTCCTGGTACTCAGATATATCTGGGCCGCAGGAATTGTTTGTTTGGACTCCAGTGGTAGACCCACAGAACAGGGACTTCAATGTTGAGAATGCTGTCCCAAGGATCCCTGTGTTGCCCATAGTGGGGTTGTGGGTGGGAAGGATCCGATGTCTGGCTGCTAGTGTAGAGGTACCCTGGATCTGGGGCTCTGCACACTCTCACTTGAAGGTGCACTTACTGGCTTGCAGGCCTAATTGTGAAGCACAGAGATTCCCCCTGTGCTCTAACTCTCAGATTTGGGCTTTCAGGGGCAAATGAGAGTGTAGATCTGTCAGCTCAGTGATATCCACTGTTTGGCCAAAGGACTGGGAGACCCGTACTTTGGGTAGCTGCCTCTGCCATCTCAGTCACAGAGCACAGAGGTTCTTGCTTCAGGCAGCAGGTTCTTCTATCTCAGTCATGAATCATGGAGACTTCTGCTTGGGCTAGCCTTGCAGCAGCAGGAGACCTGGGAGTCTGATACTGCTGTGGCCTTGGCCTTCACATTCACAGAGCATGGAATCCCGTGCTTAGTACAGTCACTGCTGCCTCCACCATGCTTCCAGGCCCTTGTTGGGGCAAGGGGAAGTGGAGGGGTATTGAATATTCACCACTGTCAGTTCCAGAAGACGTCAACTTGATGACCTGTATCCAAACTGTCTCTGTTCATGGTTTGTCCCCTCTCCCCTAGGAAGCCTCAGTGTCGATGTTCAGGCTTCAGCAGCCCCTCCACTTACCAATTTCGGAGTTTTGGGTCCTGTGCCCTTCAGATATGGTGCCCACTAGTAGATGCCATCTCGAACTCTGTGTCAGAAATTTTTTAGATTTACCTTTTTTTTTTTTTTTTTATGGATACATCGAACTCTTCCATTGTATCTTCCACACATGAGGTTCTTTCTTCCATCTCTTGTATTCTGTTGGTTATGCTTGCCTCTATAGTTTTTGTTTTCTTCCCTAAATTATCCTTCTCCATGATTTTTTTTTTCATTTGTGTTTAATTCAAATTTTCTAAATTCTATCTTCAGATCTTGAACTGTTTTGGTGAATTTCTTCACCAAATTTCTTCTGTCTTTCTGTTTTTTTCCTGCTTTTCCTTCAATTCCTTCACCTTTTTCTTTGAACTTTTCTCTATTTCTTTTAGTGATTTAATTATTTCCTTTCTAAAGGTGAGAAAGGGTTTGGCTGCATCTTCCTTTGTTTATTTACAGATGGCCATAATCTGTTTGACTTTATTTTTCTGTTTTTCTTACAGATGGCCACATACTTTATATTCCTCAATTTCTTTTTACACATTTTATTTGTTTCCTCCATTATCCTCTTCATAAGCATAGATGTAAAGTCATCTTCTTGAATTTCACTTATGTTATGGTTTTCCACAGCTACTTGCTCCTGGATAACTGTATCTGGGGATACCATATTGCTTTGGCTTTTGTTGGTTGTGCTTTTATGATAGCCTCTGCCCATCTGGCTCCCTCAGGTGTTGGCTCTTAGTTTCTGGTGCCTGCTGGAATTCTGTGGTGGAAAGAATTCCCTTGGCAGGAAGATGGTTGTTCCTGAATGAGGCCTCTTCAATTATTTTTGGGTATGGTCACAGAATGGCAGTGCTTCTCAGGAACTGCCACAGCTCACCTCAAACGTATGGACCTGTGTGGTAACTATGGTAGTTGGTAGTCAGGAGGCCTCTCCTCTCATCAGGAGACATTCTGGAGACAGCTGTCCTGCCGCTGGGTTTCTTGCTCTGAATTTAGTGAGTTGCTGCTGCTGCTCTTACACTGTGTTTCCTGGGAGCAGCTCTCTTGAAGAACCAGAGAGCCCTGCAGTTTGGTCAGTTTAGCAAGGGAGACAGGTTTTGTCTTGGTCTTGGAGCACGGTCTGGGGATGTTCCCTTGGGTCTCATGCTTCTTTTAGGTCTGTGGTTGGAGCTCTGTTCCCCAGTACCCAAGTGGTAATCATTGCAGGTGAGCACAGCACTCATGTGTGAGACAGGAAGCTAGAGTCTGGAGCCTGAGGGTACCCAGGTACTTTTTCCTGGAATTAGCTGGGTGTCCTGAGGAAGGAACTCACTGGAGATTCAGTCTGTGGTATTTGAGGGGTCTTCAGTTAAGTGGAGAGTGAATATGGCATGCAGACACAAGTGAGCGGCTCTGTGTTTGGGACTGGGCACCTGCAGGTACTCAGAAACTTTTCAAGAGAACTTTTTTGGGCATGGGGTGGCTGGGTGCCTTAAGGTTGGACCTGATGCTTCCTTCACCGTGGGGTTTTCTCCCTAAAGGTAAACCAAGTCTCTGGTATTTGGGAGTACACAGTTCTGTCTGGAATGGAGAGTTGGGCTAGCAGGAGGTCTCCAGGCTGGCAGCTGAGTGCCTGCTGTGACCGGGATTTCCAGGGATTGTCTGGGTGACCTGATGTTGGTCCCAATTGCTTCCTTAACTCTGGGTTTTTCTCTCAACTGGAAAAACCCAGTCTCTGGTGTTGTGGAGCCCACAGTTTAGGCTGGAATGGTGATCACAGAACACAGACATGTGGCTCTGGGCTAGCAACTGAGTGCCTGATGGGACCCGGGAATTCTTCTGGGGATTGTCTGGGTGACCTGAGAATGGACCTGATTGCTTTCCATAGAGCAGGGTTTCCTCTTACCTAGAAAACCTGGTGTTTTAGGTCCCAGAGTTTGGCCTGTTGGTCACTGTGCAATCACTCCTCATCTGACACAGTGTTCTTCATGCACAGCCATATTGGATCTGTCCTGGCTCATATATATATATATATATATATATTAAGAGCCATATACTATTATTATTATTATTTACACTTTATTCACTTTGTATCCCCCCATAAGCCCCTCCCTCCTCCCCTCCCGGTCACACCCTCCCTATCCCTTCTTTATGCATGCCCCTCCCCAAGTCCACTGATAGGGGAGGTCCTCCACTCCTTCCTTCTGATCTTAGTCTATTAGATTGCATCAGGAGTGGCTACATTGTCATCTTCTGTGGCCTGGTAAAACTGCTCTCCCCTCAGGGGGAGGTGATCAAAGAGCAGGGCTATCAGATTGTGTCAGGGGCAGTCCCTCTTCCCATTACTATGTAACCCACTTAGACACTAAATTGCCATGGATTACATCTGCACAGGGGTTCTAGGTTATCTCCATGCCTGGTACTTGGTTGGAATATGGGTCTCTGGGAAGACCCCTGTGTTCAAATCTTCTAGTTCTGTTGCTCTCCTTGTGGGGTTCATGTACTCTCCGTAACCTACTATTTCCCACTTCTTACATAAGATTCCATACACTCTTACCAACAGTTGGTCATAAAGTCTCAGCCTCTTTGATAGTCTGCAGGGCAGAGCCTTTCAGAGGCCTTCTGTGGCAGGTTCCTAGTTTTTTTCCTGCTTTCTTCATCTTCTGATGTCCATCCTCTTTGCCTTTTGGGATGGGGATTGAGTGTTTTAGTCAGAGACCTCTCTCTTGATTAGTTTCTTTAGATGGATAGATTTTAAGTTTATCCTATAAGTCTATATGAGTGAGTATATGCCATGTGTGTCTTTCTGCTTCTGGGACAGCTCACTCAGGATGATCTTTTCCAGGTTTCACCATTTACCTGCAAATTTCATGATTTCTTTATTTTTCATTGCAGAGTAATACTCCATTGAATAGATGTACCACAATTTCTGCATCCACTCTTCAGTTGAGGGGCATCTGGGCTGTTTCCAGCTTCTGACCATTACAAATAAGGCTGCTACAAACATGGTTGAGCAAATGTCCTTAGTGTGTACTTGAGCCTCTTTTGGATATATGCCTAGGAGTGGTATGGCTGGATCTTGAGGAAGCGCTATTCCTAGCGCTATTCCTAGTTGTCTGAGAAAGTGCCAAATTGATTTCCAGAGTGGTTGTACATGTTTACATTCCCACCAGCAGTGGAGAAGGGTTCCCCTTTCTCCACAACATCTCCAACATGTATTGTCACTTCAGTTTTTGATCTTAGCCATTCTGATGGGTGTAAGGTGAAATCTCAGGGTTGTTTTGATTTGCATTTCTCTAATGGTTAATGAGGTTGAGCATTTCTTCAAGTGTTTCTCTGCCATTCGATATTACTCTACAGAGAATTCTCTGTTTAGATCTGTTCCCCATTTTTTCATTGGATTACTTGGTTTGTTGCTTTTCAGCTTCTTTAGTTCCTTATATATGTTGGATATTAGCCCTCTGTCAGATAAAGGGTTAGTGAAGATTCTTTCCCAATCTGTAGGCATTCATTTTGTTTTGATGACGGTGTCCTTTGATTTACAGAAGCTTTTCAGTTTCATGAGGTCCCATTTATTGATTGTTGCTCTTAGAACCTGTGCTGTTGGTGTTGTGTTCAGGAAGTTGTCCCCTGTGCCAATGAGTTCTAGGGTATTCCCCACTTTTTTTTATAGCCAATTTAATGTGTCTAGTTTTATGTTGAGGTCTTTGATCCACTTGGACTTTTGTGCAGGGTGATAAGTATGGATCTATTTTCATTTTTCTACATGTAGTCATCCAGTTGGACCAGTAGAAAAAAGATTCTATCTTTTTTCTATTGTATGGTTTTGGCATTTTTGTCAAATACAATGCACTTTAGAAGGTTTAAAACGTGAGATAAGGTGGAGGAACAAGGAAAATTGTCTATGTCATTCACAATGATTATGCAAAGCTCCACAGAGTCTCTTACTGACACTTTACATAGACTAATGTCCACTATAATCAGGATAATACCATATCCAGATGTGAGAGAGATATTAATTGAAACTTTAGCTTTTGAATGTGCAAACAAAATGTAAAAAAGTTCTTAGACCTTTAAGAGCTAAGTCTGTATCCATGGATGAATGGATTAAAATTACTTCTAATACTGAACCTAACGACTATGTAATTGGACAAGCAAGAGACAATAGCTTTACACATCAAAATGTTCTTGTAATTGTAAGAGAAAATATTATTTGAAAAGAAATTGTAGACAAGGTGTTCCTAGATACTTCACTAAAATACTTCGTACTTCCAGGATTTGTAGGTATGGTTAGGGGAGGCATTGAACTAATAATGAATGCAGATCAGTAAGAGGCATTCAAGGTAATACCTTATTAAGGAACAGAGAGAACACTATTTGAATCAGTCAGCTTGGGAGAATTTTTGAGCCAGAACAGCTGAGTTGAATCAGCCTTGCAGAGTCTAGACAGAATTAGAAAGAGTGAGCTTATTCAGCAGTAAGTCTCAGAGGCTGAAAAAAAATCTAGGTCTAGGTTAGATGGAGGCTGGAAGCTAAAGCCTCCAAAGTCCAGGCTTAGTGTAGACTAGATTGTAAGGGGGATAGAAGCTTCCAAATGTAGACCTATGGATAGATAGAAGTGGGGGGTAGAGGATTCCAAAGCTAGGTCTAGGGATAGTTAGAAGGGCTCTAGGCTCAACCTAAGCCATGTAGTCATAAAGCTTGGGTATGGCTCTGATCTCACCCCCCCATCTCAGTAAATAAAAACAGTATTTACACTGTCCAAATCAGTTATATAATGGATTATATCACTATTTACTATTACGGTCCCCAGACATTCAGTGTCAGTGATTTTGTGCTAACATATGTCTCAGAATCAATGTTGACATTTATGCAGTGTCACCCATGTTATAATTGACTCATTCAGCATAAATGTCAACATGAGTGAATCTACAATATATACCTATAAGACAATGGGCCTCTGGGCATGTATGTGGGTGGTGTTCTTTACTGTTTCAATTCTGATAGCAAGATTTATCGTGATTGTGGACATAGTGGTTCCTTCTTCAGGGCATCCAGGACTGTATAAATGGAGAGAATGAACTGAGTATTAAGAAACACCTATTGTTCTTGGAGTGTGAGATGATCTGCTACTTAATGTTCCTGCTACCTTACTCCTACATTGTGATTGTTTTCACAAAGAACTGAGAGCCAGAATAAATCCTTTATTCCAGAAACAGTTTTTGTTATAGTATTTTTTTATCGCAACAGGAAAGGAAACTAAGACTGTGGATATTAAATGAGATAATACATGTAAAATATTTTGCAAATTGCTGTTGATATGTAGGAGATTTGTGAACATAACTACTTAAAAATTGTTATTAAGTAGTTGAGTAAAGTCCAGTATTTGAGAGCTATATTTTGATTTCTATCCCACGGGTCTTCTTTACAACAAACAAAAGAATTAACTTTAGGTATATTACAACATTTACAATTATCCGTAATTAGTAAGGGTTATATTTTGTTGATATTTAAACAAATGAGTTTTCTGTGAATCTGAGCAATATGCTTTAATCTAATGAAAAGGTAATTTGGTTCAAGAGAGTCTACAGATAATAATTCTGGAAAAGATGTAAAAGGCATTTTTTAATTTATATTTTCTATTAATTACAGTTTATTCACTTAGTATCACAGCTATTTTCTTTTCCCCTCCACTTCCAATCCCACCCTCCTTCCCTTTCTTCCTCATCTCCTTCCATGCCCCTCTCCAAGTCCACTGATAATGGAGGACCTCATGTCTTTCCCACTGACCCTAGTCTATCAGATCTCATCAGGAATGGCTGCATTGTCTTCCTCTATGACCTGTTAAGGCTGCTCCTCCGTCAGGAGAAGGTGATCAAAGAGTCAGCCACTGAGTTCATGTCAGAGACAGTCCCTGTTCTTATTACTAAGGAACCTATTTAGAGATTGAACTGCCATGGATTATATCTGTGCAGGGGTTCTAAGTTATCACAATGCTTGGTCCATGGTTGGAGTATTAGTCTCAGAAAAGACCACTGGTCCCAGAATTTTCAATTATGTTGCTCTGTCTGTGGAGCTCCTGTCCCTTCCAGATCTTTCAGTCTCCCTCTCCTTTTATAAGATTTCCTGCAGTTTGCCCAAAGTTTGACTATGAGCCTTAGCATCTGCTTTGATACCCTGCTGGCAAAATCTTTCACAGGCCCTCTGTGGTAGGCTCCTGTCTTGTTTTCTCTTTTCTCCTTCTTCCTATGACTGTCCCATTTGCCTTTCTGAGTGAGGATTGGTCATCTTGCCGAGGGTCCTCCTTTGTGCTTAGTTTTTTAGGTGTACAGAATTTAGTATGTTTATCCTGTATTATAAGTCTACTTTCCACTTATAAGTGAGTATATACCATAATGTGTCTTTCTGTTTCCTTGATACCTCAGTCAGGATGATCTTTTCTTGTTCCCACCATTTGGCTGCAAATTTCAGGATTTCCTTGTTTTTAATTGCTGAGTAGTATTCCATTGTGTAAAAGTACCTCAATTTCTGTATCCATTCCTCAGTTGAGGGACACCTGGGTTGTTTCCATATTCTGGTTATTACGAATAAAGCTGCTACATACATGTTCGAGCAAATGTCCTTGTTGTTTTCTTGAACATATTTTGGATATATGCTTAGGAGTGGTATAGCTAGGTCTTGAGGTAGCACTATTCTTAATTGTCTTAATAAATGCCAGATTGATTTCCAAAGTGATTGTACAAATTTACCAGCAATGGAAGAGGGTTCTGCTTTCTCCACATGCCCTCCAGCATGTGTTGTCACTTGAGTTTTTGATCTTAGCCATTCTGATGGGTGTAAAGTGAACTCTCAGGGTCGTTTTGATTTGCATTTCCCTGTTAACGAAGATGTTGTGCATTTCATTAAGTGTTTCCCTGCAATTTGATAATCCTCTATTGAGAATTCTCTGTTTAGACCTGGCCCTTATTTTTAATTGGATTACTTGATTTGTTGTTTTTTAAGTTCTTGAGTTCTTTATATATTCTGGATATTAGCCCTATGTCAGATATAGGGTTGGTGAAAATCCTTGCCCAGTTTGTAAGCTGTTGTTTTTTTCTGATGACAATAACCTTTGCTTCACAGAAGCTATTCAGTTTCATGAGGTCCAATTTATTGATTGTTGATCTTAGAGCCTGTGCTCTTGGTGTTCTGTTTAGGAAGTTGTCTCCTGTGACAATGAGGTCAAGGTTCTTCCCCTCTGTTTCTTCTAACAGATTTGTTGTGTCTGGTTTTATGTTGAGGTCTTTGTTTCTCGTAGACTTTAGATTTTTCAGGGTGATAATGTATCTATTTGCATTTTTCTACATGTAGACATCCAGTTACACCAACACCATTTGTTGAATATGCTGTCATTTTTCCATTGTATGGATTTGGCTTCTTTTTCAAAAAATCAAGTATCTATAGGTATGTGGGTTTATTTCTGTGTCCTCGATTCGATTCCAGTGATCCACCATTCTGTTTCCATGTAAAAGACAAATTTTATAATATGATATTAATGTTTCTCAAGAATCTTGCAATATGCAGAAAGAAACAAAGATCTATAATAATGAATATTTTTTCTTCTTAAATCTAAAGGACAGCCTAAAAACAATCGGTTATTGGTCTAGATTAAAATGCTGATAAAAGAGGAAGAAAGGACACTTGGGAGAACATCTGCTACTTTCAAGAGAAACTCTTGAATAGTAAGTGTGGGAAAACATTTGCACAACATACAAGCAGATACCATGTTACAGAAAATGAGGCATAAATATAGGTAACATAAGGAGATTAAGACAAAATTTAACAACATGTATATTTTCTTCAGATGTAATTAGCAAGTATATTTTAACGCTAAGTTGGAAATGTCACCACCTCTAAAGTAATGATCAAAAACAGGATCTTTGGTTTAGTGTAAATTAAGTTCTTGATTTGATAGTGTTATTGACTGATTTATGTAGACACTGTCAATATTGGAAACCCACATACTAATGTATGTATAATGCCATATGGTGTAGTTTGAAAAAAATGTCCCCCACATTTTCTTATGTCTGAACATTTGATTTCCCAATTGATACTGTTGTTTGGGAAGGTTTCAGAACTTTTAGGCGGTAAATGAATTCCAGGGTAGGAGGGATTGAAACTTTTAGAATTCTACATTCTGGCCCCACTTCTTTTCCTTTCCTTTTTTCTTTTCTTTCTTTCCTTCCTCCTTCCTTGTTTCTTTCTTTTTTGTTTGTTTCCTTTTTTTTTTCATTTTTTGGCATAGTTCCTTGTGTAGCCTTGGCTGTCCTTGACTTACTTTGTAGCTCAAGCTGGCCTCAAACTTCAAACTCACAGATATCAACCTGCCTCTACCTCCGTGGGATAATAGTACTGTTGTTACAGGTGTGTGCTACCATGCCCAGACCACTTCTTGTTCTTAATCTGTGTTTCCTGAGTATGGAAGAAATGTGATCAGACAGATTCTTAATCCTACCATCATGCTTTGTGTTCCTGTAGATAAATCTTCCCTTCCCTTCCATTTGGACTTGAAAAACTATGACCACAACCAATTTTATGAGGTAACATATCTTTAGATTACACCTCCCATCACAGTTCATAATTGAAGGAAGTCACAGAAGGAATTCAATTAGGATCTAAGGCTGTAGCAATAGAAGAGAGCATCTTAACTTGCTTTCTAGCAGACCTGTGTTCACCTACCTTTTACTTCCCTGGACCACCTATTTGAGAGTGAGATAACTCACAGTTGCCTGGGCCTTCATTCATCAATCATCATTCAATAAAATGTACTACAGTCATTTCTACATGACAAGTTGTTGAAGTCAATTCCTCAGTTGAGGTTGCCTCTTCCCTGATGTGTCTAAGTTTATGTCAGGATGACAAAAACCAGTCAACAGACACTGTATCCCTCTGGAAAAGCAAGCCAAAATAAAGTTTTCATTCTCAAATGAAATTTGAAAAAATGAATTTTTTTCAAAAAAAAAAAGATTTTTTTTTTTTGTCACAGAAATGGAAAGACAACTAATATAGCATAGAAAGCCAAACAAATCTGGGGTTTCTCACATATCAACTAAAAGTTACAAAAATTGACTGTCATAGGAAATAAGCTTCATATCACATTATCCCTGAGTCAAGCCAACTGAATAACTTGTTAAGTTTCTGACCACACAAAACAAATTAAACATTAACAGAAAAAACTCATATAGCACACATATGGGTTTTTTTTTCTTGAATAATTAAACCATCACAGTGACCTAAACAAAAGGTGAACTTTGTTTTCTGAATGGCAGTTTTTGGATGGATCTGAGTGTTGGCTCCATGTTTAGGTACAACCTGTGTTCTAATGTCTACCACAGACCAATCCACTCCATATTAATGCTTCTGGTTAGCAAACAGACATGCCAAAGCAGAAGAGGAAAAAAAAAAACATGAACCCTGAACAGTATACAAGAACTATAGGCATTTAAAGATGCTGAGTGTGGGAGAACTAATCTTTCTTAGAGAAGAGCACACCAGCTGGTTATTCAATACCAAATAATTTGCTCCTGAAAGTAGATGTAAAAGTAACATTACTGAGCAGGCTATAATGATGAATATATATGTATAAACACCAATACAGATGCCCCTAAACTGAAGAATGGATACAGAAATTGTGGTACATCTACACAATGGAATATTACTCAGCAGTTAAAAACAAAGAAATCATGAAATTTGTCGATAAATGGTGGGATCTGGAAAGGATCATCCTGAGTGAGTTATCGCAGAAGCAGAAAGATGTACACGGCATATACTCACTTATATAGACATGTAATATAGGATAAACCTACTAAAATCTGTACACCTAAAGAAACTAATCAAGAGGGAGGACTCTGGCTAAAATGCTCAATCCCCACTCCGAAAGACAAAGGGGATGGACAATAGAAGAAGAAGAAAAAAATAGGAAACAAGTTAGGAGCCTCCCACAGAGAGCCTCTGAAAAGGCTCTGCCCTGCAGACTATCAAAGCAGATGTTGAGACTTATGGGCAACCTTTGGGCAGAATGCAGGGAATCTTATGAAAGAAGTGGGAAATAATAGTTAGATCTGGAGAGGACAGGAGGTCCACAAGGAGAGCAATAGAACCAAAAAATTTGAGCAGAGGGGTCTTTCCTGAGACTAATACTCCAACCAGGTACCACCTATGGAGATAACCTTGACACCCTGCACAGATGTAGCCCATGGCCATTCAGTGTCCAAGTGGGTTCCATAGTAATGGGAACAGGGACTGTTTCTGACATGAACTGATTGGCCTGCTCTTTGATCACCTCCCTCTGAGGGGGAAGCAGCCTTACCAGGCCACAGAGGAAGACAATACAGCCACTCCTGATGAGACTTAACAGACTAGGATCAGAAGGAAGAAAAAAAACCCCTCTCCTACCAGTGGACTTGGAGAGGGGAGTGTGTGGAGAAGGGAGAGGAAAGGAGGGATTGGGAGGGGAGGAGGGAGGAAGTGAACTAGAAGGGGGATACAAAGTAAATAATGTATAATTAAAAAAATACAAACAGAAACAGTTAATAGGGGGAAAGGTTATGCATTTGAAAAGAAGTGGTAAGTTGCATAAGGGAGAGTTTGGATGGAGAAAATGGAAGGGAGAAAGGTTATAATCTCAAAAATAAAAAAATAAAAATAAATGATAGAAATAAGACAAGCAGGAGCAAAAAATACACAATTCATTGAATACAAAAATTTGATTAGCAGTAATAATAATCATTTTTTGAAATATATCTCTGAATTTGAATTTGTCTCTGAGAAATCTCTGAAAAGTTTGAGAACTACAATTTTTTTCGCATTTGAAAGTAATAATATTGAATTTATTTTAAAAATAATTTTCAACCTTTTTACTAATTTACACTGATTTTGTTTTCTTTTTCTCCATTGCCAGTTCTTAGATGGATTTTTTTTTCATTCTTCATTAATTACACTTTATTCACTTTGTATCCCCCCTGTGTTTCCCTCCCTCCTCCAATCCCAATCCCTCCTCTCCTCCACCATCTGCATGCATGCCCCTCCCCAAGTCTACTTCCTTCTAATCCTAGTCAATTAGGTCTCATCAAGAGTGGCTGCATTGTCTTTTTCTGTGGCCTGGTAATTCTGCTTCCCCCTCAGGGGGAGGTAATTAAAGAGTAGGCCAATCAGTTCATGTCAGATACATTCCCTGTTCCTATTACAATGGAACCCACTTGTATACTGAACTGGCAAGGGCTACATCTGTTCAGGGGTCTTAGGTTATCTCCATGCATAGTCCTTGGTTGGAGTATTAGTCTCAGGAAAGACCCCTGTGCTCAAATATTTTGGTTCTGTTGCTCTCCTTGTGGAGTTCCTGTCCTCTCCAGATCTTACTGTTACCCACTTCTTTCCTAAGATTCCCTGCACTCTGCCCATAGGTTGCCCAAAAGTCTCAGCATCTGCATTGATAGTCTGCAGGGCAGAGCCTTTCAGAGGACCTCTGTGTCAGGCTCCTGACTTGTTCCCTCTTTTCTCCTTCTACTGATGTCCATCCTCTTTGCCATTCTGGATAGGAACTGAGCATTTTAGTAAGAGTCCTCCCTCTTGATTAGTTTCTTTAGATGTACAGATTTTAGTAGGTTTATCCTATATTATATGTCTATATGAATGAGTATATACCATGTGCATCTTTCTGCTTCTGGGATAGCTCACTCAAGATGATCCCTTCCAGATCCCACCATTTACCTGCAAATTTCATGTTTTCCTTGTTTTTAATTGCTGAGTAATATTCCATTTTGTAGATGTACCACAATTTCTGTATCCATTCCTCAACTGAGGGGCATATGGGCTGTTTCAAGCTTCTGGCTATTACAAATAAGGCTGCTACAAACATGGTTGAGCAAATGTCCTTATTGTGTACTTGATCTAATTTGGAGTATACCCCTAGGAGTGGTATAGCTGGATTTGAGGAGGCGCTATTCCTACTTGTCTGAGGAAGTGCCAGATTGCTTTCCAGAGTGGTTGTACAAGTTTACATTCCCACCACCAGTGGAGGAGGGTTCCCCTTTCTCCAAAACCTCTCCAACATGTGTCGTCACTTGAGTTTTTTATCTTAGCTATTCTGATGGGCGTAAGGTGAAATCTTAGGGTTGTTTTGATTTGCATTTCCCTTATGACTAAGGATGTTGAAAATTTCGTTAAGTGTTTCTCTGCCAGTTGATATTCCTCTATTGAGAATTCTCTGTTTAGCTCTGTACTCCATTTCTTAATTGGATTACTTGATTTGTTGCTGTTTAACTTCTTGAGTTCTTTATATATACTGGATATTAGTCCTTTGTCAGATACATGGTTGGTGAAGATCCTTTCCCAGTCTGTAGGCAGTCGTTTTGTTCTGACCACAGTGTCCTTTGCTTTACAGAAGCTTTTCAGTTTCATGAAGTCCCATTTATTAATTGTTGCTCTAGAGCCTGTGCTGTTGGTGTTCTGTTCAGGAAGTTGTCTCCTTTGCCAATGAGTTCAAGGCTCTTCCCCACTTTTTCTTCTAAGCTGTTTAGTTTGTCTGGTTTTATATTGAGGTCTTTGATCCACTTGGACTTTAGTTTTGTGCAGGTTGATAAGTATGTATCTATTTGCATTTTTCTACCTGTAGATATCCAGTTAGACCAGCATCATTTGTTGAAGATGCTCTTTTTTTCATTGAATGGTTTTGTCATCTTTGTCAAAAATCAGGTGTCCATAAAATCAGGTGTGTGGATTTATGTCAGGTTCTTCTATTTGATTCCATTGATTCACCAGTCTGTTTCTATGCCAGTACCATGCATTTTTTTTGTATTGTTGCTCTGTAGTATAGTTTGAGATCAGGGATGGAGATATCTTGAAAACTACATTTAAATTTTTTTGTTTCTATATGTTCGTGTGTATGAGAGAGACTGTGTACATGTGTGACTCTGTTTATGTGTAATTGTGCATGCTTGTATACAGTCCTCAGAAAATGCCAATGGAAGGCATTGGATTTGTTGGAGTTGGAGATACAGGTAGTTTTGTCTATCTCAGGTTCTGACAAGTGAGATTAGGTTGTCTAGAAGAGATAAGAATGCATCTATCTATCAGGATAACTCTTTATCCTCTCAAACTTCCTTTTGATTTCAATATACTTGTTGGTTTCAAATACTTGTTGGAGCTTGGATATTGGCACACACTTGTAATGCTAGTTCTCAAGAAGTAGCAGGAAGTAAAAATACTATGTTTAAGACTAACCATGGTCACAAAGTAAGTTAGAG
Organism: Psammomys obesus; assembly: GCF_907164565.1. NCBI lineage: Eukaryota > Metazoa > Chordata > Mammalia > Rodentia > Muridae > Psammomys > Psammomys obesus. The sequence continues at coordinate 4,959,028 of NW_026590677.1, forward strand.
GTTAGCCTGGACTATATGAAACTGTCTTCTTGAAAATTATATAATTCCTGAAAAGGCTTGTGTGGCTATCAAAGAGGACCGTTGTAGCTGTGTATTATGTGCTGTAGCACTTGATTTGACCTATTTTATCTACCATTGTGCGTTTGGCTGACTTAATAAGCATTCTTAGGCTTTCTGGAGAAAATGATTAAATAAGTAAATAAGTTTGGAGATAAAGATACCTGAAGACCATTATTTTGGCTCCTTCTTAATCAAACACTGTTTAATTGTCTTAGTTGAATCTTAAACCACCTATGAGATGATGCTTTCTAATACAAGTTTTTTTTTTTTTTTTTTTTTTTTTTTTTTTTTTAATGATTTTCCTTTGATGAATAAAGTTCAAACTAGTGAGTCTGGCATCTAAAGATTGCTATCATCTATCCCAAGCTTTCTTTTCATTATTTTCTTCCTACTTCAGTCTTTCTTTCTTTCTTTCTTTTTTTTTTTTTCAAATCAAACTATTCCTTATTGCTGAGCCTTGACAGAGGATCATTTTTATATGCGGAAATATCTTTTTATTTTTCTGTCTGCCATCTAATTACTACACAGAGTGAGAGAAACCTGACTTAAGTTGTGCCAATCTGAGATTTTCTTCATTTATTCTCCGTAGGGTATTCTAAAGCTCAGGAGCATATGTCACTCATGTTTATGTGAATGAAGCAGAAAAGCAGAGATAGAGCTAAAATGAGTTTACTGTATGAATTTCTATAAAGAAATGGATGAGTGTTGCAATGCACAGGATGTATTTTCAGAAACATTAAGACAGCTGTAATAACTTGGAATAAAAATATTAATTTTTGAATTTGGGTCTGGCATGCATCAGTCTCACTTTTGAAGGCCCAGGTTTACAACAAATTCAAACATCAAAAAATGAAAGGATGGGTAAGAAGAATATTTCTCTACAATCAACCTGGTTTCCAAACATTTCTCCTGTAGTCTCTTCTAATCTGTACAATGTGATATGAATTTGTCTCATGCATGATTGCAAGATGTTTGACAGTATCTCACAATGCATTCTGCATGGTGAGTGATGGGGATAGTGATGCAAATTTCTTCTTTGCTCTTATCAACTTCAAGGAAAGCTATGAAGAGAAACAATCATAACCTAAGAAACAGGAATGAAGTGTGTCTTGGAAAGGAGATCACTCAAGACTCCATATCCAAAGCTAAAAATCAGAGGGAGGCAAAAGGCACAGATCATATGGGTGGCAAAAGACATGTGTTGGAGGATCTGATTCAAACAATCATTTGTTATAATTTTAATATGTACTTTATGCCTAGAAGCAATAACAGAGTGATGAGTAAATTATTATTTATATGTCAAATGCATTTATCAATAACAAAGCATGCCATCCAGACAATATTAACCGATATGACATTTGGAAGAGTTACCCTAGACAAGAATTTCTGAATTCTATAAAATAGAGATTTTGACATACTGAATTTTCATTGTGCCTTGAATAAAACAAAAATGAAAAGAGTAAAGAAACATAATTCTGTTAAGATAAAAACATGAAAATTACATGCTTTCATCTTGTTACACTTGAATTCGTAATTTTCTCAAATAAAGTCTGTCTTTTAAGCCATGTAACGTTTTAAACAATTTTGTGTATGCAAGATTTTGATTAACAGGGAAAAATATCATTTATCAATATTATAGGTGATGTAATGCATTAGTTAAAATTAGTTAATATTTACAAAATGAGGTGGGAGAGATGACTCAGCGGTTAAGAGCCAGTACTGTTCTTTCCATACCACATGGATTGTAACCATCATTAACCTCATCCCCAGGGGTTCTGACACCTCTAGTCTCTGGGGGCACCTATACTTAGATGTACGTGACCACACACAGATACTACACAGAATTGAAAACAAAACTTGCAAAAGATCAGAAGATAATTTCATGAATTATGAGCTCTTTATATACATCTATATATGCATACATCCATATGTATAGTTCTAAAAAAATGCCAAGAAAATGAGATAAGTTCACAATTTTGTGAAAATAAAAACCACTGACACTTTAAATCCAAGGGACAAATTATTGATTTGTTGACCTTTAGTTTGCTAAGGAGAGCATGTAGACTTGATTTACTATTCTGAATAAAAATAAAAAAATAAAAAACACCATTCCAACTGTGTACCCTGTCCTGTGATAGCATGAGAATGATAATATGTAGGTAATCTGAGAGGTCAGTGGAAAGTATTACGTGATTTGATTTTCAAAGACTATTAAATTTTCAGGAAAATTTGAGTATTCTAAAATCAAATGAAATCAAACATCAAAAACTACGAAATATTTGAAACCATACAGATGATAAAGAAACATATACAGAAAAAAATTGGGAATGATTTAATTCTTATTTTCTTACTCTGTACACTTAATGCCTTTTTGAAAATACAGAAATGTGTAGGGCACAGAGACATCACTAGTGAAAACTTAAAGCATGAAAAGTGAGTCATGTATAAGAGTCATAGAGACTCTTTAAAGGTAGAGTTGAAGTGACAAGTGTTAATTAAAGAACTAAGTCTGCAAAAGACAGTTCCTTTTTGGTGCCAAAATAAGTTGGGCAGTTATTTAAAAAGTGCCCCAAAAATTGATTCACCTAAAACATTGATTAAGGGCTGGTTGCCACAAGCAAATAGTTTTTCATACTCTTTCTAGGGTAGTTGGGCTAACTTGAAAAAACAAAACCAGCTTTGCTAAAAGGTTGAAAACTCTTAAGACACAACTTTCTCTCTATTATATTTATTATTATATACTATTGCTAATTTATGTTTTGATTTTGATCTGGGAAAACAAAGCTTTTACTTATGTGGTTCTCCTTTTTAAGAAGGGAGGAACAGCCTTGCTAGGCCATATAGGAGGACATTGCAGCCATTTCTGATGAGACCTGATAAACTAGGGTCAGATGGAAGGGGAGGATGACCTCCCCTATCAGTGGACTTAGACGGGCAGGGAGGAGATGTGGGTGGGATTGGGAAGGAATGAGGGAAGGGGCTACAGCTGGGATGCAAAGTAAATAACCCGTAATTAATATAAAAACTAAAAAAATATAATAAAAAGAATTTCTTTTATTTTCAGTTATGTTTGTGTGTCTGTATCTGTGTGGGTATTTATGAGAGTGCACATGTCCGGGGAGATCATAAGAGGATACTGGCCCTCTGGAGTTAGAGTTTAACCATACTGTGTTTTGCCTGAGAAAAATGATGGGAACCAGATTTGTCTTCTAGGAAAGCTTAGCAATGTCTCCAGCACAAATCATTTTGAGTTTTCAAATATGAATCTCACTATATGAACACATGGAAGGTTAGGAAACTTAGTAACCACATATAGACAGCATATCAACAACAACTTTAATTAAAGTAAATTTATTCTTTTTTTCTTAGTATAAAGTAAGTCATTTAATACTTTTCATGATGCAAATATAAAGAATAAAATTTTATTTGGATTATTTAAAATATCATTATGAAAAAATATATAAACAGCCTTATTGAAAACCATATATTGTTATAATCAAAGGTTTATTGTGTCTTGTTAATGGTTTCATTGGGATATTTAACTGTCATAAAGTTTTAAAGGGCATAATTCAATAGGTATCTATTATATTTGGGGGTATATAGCCAGCCCTTCAACTAATTACAGAACATTTTCCTCATCCTACCTCACAATCTGTAATTTTTAGCTACTGTCTATCAGTCCTCCAATATATCCAGTTACAGGCAACCAATTATTTTTTGTCTCTACAGATTCATTTCTATGGAAATTTCATGTAAACTAAATCATACCTATGCAGTCTCTGTTATTTTCTTCTTCCTCTTAGCATTAGATTTTTAAAATCCGTCTATGTTGTATTCATTGCCTGCTTAGCCAAGGACTATTTCCACTGTAAAGCTGTCTCACATTTTTTTTTTATCCATTCATCTGCTTATAGACAACTGTATTGCTTTCATATTTCTCTAGTATGAATGATGCTGGCCATAATTGTCCATTACAAGTACTGGCACTGACATATGAATTCTCTTTTCCTGGTATGTGCTTAAGAATAGAATTAATGGATCATATGGAAACTTAAGCATAACTTGTCAGGAACTAACACACTGTTTTCAAAGCAGTTCTTTTTCATACTTCCACCAGCAGTATATGATAGTTCCAATTTCTCGGTATTCATGTGAACACTTGTTATTTTCCTCGTTCAGTACAGACAGCCTAATGAGTGTGAAGTAGCTCCTTAGGCTTTTCATTCGGATTTCTTATTAATAATGCTCAGCATTTTGGTATGAATACATTTAATTTTCCATTTTATATTTGAGCTGACATTATACATTGACTTATCTTATTTTAATATTCTAAACCTAAATTTAATAGTCTAATCACATACAAATTGTAAATATTATTTTATTTTTAAGTATATGGTTTATACAGGTATGTATGTGTGAGTACATGCACATGAATTAATAAAGAGGTCAGATAAACACATGAGGGATGGCCTCTAAACAAGTTTATATACATCACAATTCTCTCCCGCAAACTCATGGCCTCTTTTCTACTAACTGTTATTGCATGTATTAAATTTAACATGTTCAGTCCATATTAGTTGTGTCTAAGCTTTTAGGACTGATTGTTGAGCACTGCACAACCAATTGGTGTGTTCTTTCCAGTAGAAGACGGCCTCTCGTTCTCACAGCTTTACTTAGTTGCTTGTTGGTCCTTGTATAAAGTTGCATGTCCTATGTTTGTCCCCATCCACTTTGCAATGTACATTGGTGTAGTCCTCATTCAGTTCATGTTTGGAAAGTCATGTTAGTGAGACATATGTGTAGCTTCTGGCTTTACAAGGAGATAATGTCAGAGCAATATCCTTGATCTGCTGGTTCTTAAATTTATTTCTGCGCCCTTTTCGGCAATGTTTCCTGAACCTTAGATACAGGAGTATGTTCTATTCGCATCATTAGGTACTGAGATCCAAAACTCTGAAATTTTTTCTAGTTGTTGTTTTCTGAAATGGTACCTTTTTTTAATGCTCTTTTGTTGACCAATCCCAATTGTTATGCTTGCCTTGTGATTCTTCTGTTATGATGTTGTTTTGGATTTTAAATTGCCTCGTAGTTTTATTCTATCATGTCTAAGGCTCTGCAGAAGTAGTTATTGAGAGTATTTGAATTGTTTTTCTTATATTCAAAAGATGCTTTGCTATTTCTCTTCCTGGTGCTGGAAGGCATCATAGATAGCCCACAGTGTAGTCTGTAAGTTATCCTGAAGTAACTAGTCTCTTCTAATTTTTTCAACCAGCCTTATGAAATATTTCAAAGCACATGTTTTTATGAAATTTTTCATTTCCTGGAAAAAGATCTCTAGGTCACTACTCAGATTTTGAACACAATGGTAGCCTCTGGTGTTTTTGTTTTCTTTGGTGTAGAACTTTCACCTCATAAGTGAAGAAGTATCAAATATGTCCACTGAATTCAAGTAGAATTTAGCTTCTTCAAGTAATAGGGAAAAATTCGAAATGCTGTTGGCAGCTTGAACTTCTCAGACGATGATAACCCTTAACTGAAAACTAGGGGAGAGAAGTTATTGTATTCTTGATACATTCAGCTTCAGAGAAGTATCTGTCTTAACAATTCAGGGGGAGTTAGACTCAGAATGAGTTGTAGTTGAAATTTCATAGACTCTTAAGATTATTAACAAGATTTAGTATATTTTGATCAATAAGTATTTTTGGTTTCCTCTATGCTTATAGGTAGATTTATTGACATATAGAAGACACACATACAGATAAATATGAGTATAGATGGATATGCATGTCCATCTGTGATGCTTAATTTTGATCCTGAACTTGATTAAAGCCACATCTCTGGTTATGCCTGTGAGAATGTTTCCAAAGAATGTTAGAGCATGAGGGAACTGACTTCATGAATGGAAGAATTCTTAAATGGAATCATAACATGATGGTATTATTGGGGAGAGCAGAAAGAAAACAGTTGGGATTACTTAAAGAAAATAGGTTACTGGGAATTGAACTTGGTGGCTGTATCTTGCCCTGGCTCTTTATTATAACCACTCTGTTGACTGCTATATATGACATGATATATTAACTTCTTCATGCACTCCAACTGACAGGATATATGAACAAGCCCATGTAGTCAACTAACCATAGCCTGATCCTCAGAACATGTTAACCTAAATAAACCTTTCCTCTTTAAATTGTTATTAATATCACTGTCACTGTATCTGTCTCTTTTTTTTGTTGCATCTTTATACATATATAATTATACTTTGCTCCAACACTTAACTGGATTCCATCTTCTTTGTTCTCCTCTCAGTAGTCACTCTTCATATCATATATATTCTACAATTTAGAATGTGAGGACCCACTATGTCAAACACTCAAAGAATTGTATGCACACACACATACACACATAAACACATACATACATATATATTGCATATATGCAACAGAACATTACATAAAATAGAATGAATAATTGCTGTACATGACAACATGGATGATGCTTGCAGATATATATATATATATATATGTATATGAAGATATTAGAAAATAAATATGAACAAAAAATTCACAAGGCAGAAGGATAGATATCTGTTAGCAGGTTTAAACTATAAATTAGGGAAGCTTCTGGAGCTACAGAACCCATTTATCCATTTATTTATGTATCCTAGCTTTATTTTTTAAGCCAGGAAATGATGGTTAATCCAACATAAAAGAATGTTATTAGTACACTCACGTTATACACTTGAAGTATAACTTCATATTGAAAAACTGCCAGAATTTCTTGTGTAAAGTAAAACAATCCAAATCTGAAGCAGGAAATACAGAAGAAAAATTACCAAGTACATATTGAGATGCCAGATGGAAAAGAAGGTAGCAATGATTATGTAGGTTATCTTAAAAGAGATTTAAAGACATGTAGAAGTCCAGATTTCAAGGATAAGACAATTTCAGTTTCAATAAGTACACACATTTCAAAACATTAAAATCCAACAAGTATGTTTAATCTCTCAAGATTTTGATTTAATTACATGGAATAATACTGAGGGTGACAGAGATGTGACTTAATATATGGAAACTTGAGTGCCTAATTTGAGAAAATCATGTATTCATATTTTGTGTATAACTTTTTTTGTATTGTTTTTTTTTTCTTTAAAATCTAATTTTTTTAATTTTATTTTTCTTATTCGTTACATTTTGTTAATTCTGTATCCCAGCTCTATCCTGCTCCCTCATTCTGTCCCTAATCCCACCCTCCCTCCCTCATCTCCTCCCTGCCCCTTTCCAAGTCCACTGATAGGGGAGGACCTCCTCCCCTTTCATATGACTCCGTTTTGTCAGGTATTTTCAGGACTGGTTGCAAAATCCTCCTCTGTGGCCTAACAGTACAGCTCCTCCCTTGTGGGGTGGGGAGGTCAAAGAGCCAGTCATTGAGTTCCTGTTAGAAATAGTCCTTGTTCCCCTTACTATGGGAAACCAACTGATTACTGAGCTATCATGGGTCACATCCGAGTTCTAGGTTTTATCCACCCATGTCTTTGGTTGAGTGTCCATCTCAGAAAGACCCTGTGCCCAGATAAGTTTGGTCCTTTTGGAGCTCCTACCCTTTCCACATCAAACTCCCCTTCTTTCATATGATTCCCTGCACTCTGCCAAAGGTTTGGTTATGAGTCTTAGTATCTACTTTGGAACACTGCTAGGTAGAGTCTTTCAGATGCATTCTGTGGTAGACTCCTGTCATACATTCAATGCATATCCCATTTGCCTTTCTAAATGAGGATTTATCATCATCCCCCGTGTCTGCTTTCTTGATTATCTTCTTTAGGTGTATAGATTTCATTATGCTTATCATATCTTTTAGGTCTATATAAGCGAGTATATTCCATGTTTGTCTTTCTCCTTCTGGGATACTTCACTCAGAATGATCTTTTCTAGATCCCACCATTTGCCTGCAAATTTCATGATTTTCTTTTTTTTTTTTTTTGATTGCTGAGTAGTATTCCATTGTGTAAAAATACCACAATTTCTGTATCCATTCCTCCATTGATGGACATCTGGGTTGTTTCGAGGTTCTGGCTATTACAAATAAAGCTGCTACAAACATGGTTGAGCAAATGTCCTTATTGTGTACTTGAGCAAATTTTGGGTATATGCCTAGCAGTGGTATGGCTGGGTCTTGAGGAAGCACTATTCCTAATTGTCTGAGAAAGCACCAGATTGACTTCCAAAGTGGTTGTACCAGTTTACATTCCCACCAGCAATGGAGGAGGGTTCCCCTTTCTCCACAACCTCTCCAGCATGTGTTGTCACTTGAGTTTTTGATCTTGGCCATTCTGATGGGTGTAAGGTGAAATCTTAGGGTCATTTTGATTTGCGTTTCCCTACTGGCTAATGAGGTTGAGTATGTATAACTTACAAATTAGTAACTGTAAAATAAATCAATGTTTTCAAAATTAAATGGATATAAAGGAAAGGTATGTTACCTATTTTCCCACTTGTTCTGACCAAAATATAAATAAACAAATAAACAAACAAACATCCCCTGAAGGAAGATAGAATATTCTAGGTCATGGTTTCAGATTTCAGTTCATCATGACAGGGACTGTATCATGATGGGATTGGCTCATAGTTGACACAGCAAGTACATGAGGCTACTATTAAAATTGTATCACAGTTAGGAAGCAGAGAGAGGAATAGTGCTATACAGCTTGCTTTTTCCTTTTCCCTTTTCATTTCTGTCAAGGATTCTAGTACATGGAATGGTGCTGCCCACATTTAGAAGGGGTCTTTCTTCTCATTTAAACATCTATGAAAACCAAAAGAAAGAAGATTCAAGAGACACCTTTCTTAGGATATTCCAATTATAGTCAGGTTGATAGCAAATGTTAACCATCAAAGAGCAAAAACAACCAAAAAAGAAAAAGAAACAACCCCCTCCAACAGACTTTGTTTCTCTCCTGATAAAAGAATCCAATACAGGTTTTATACTTGGTGAAGTGTTTGGATATGAGTATGATAAATCTTTGGATTTATATGATAATTTTTAGGGAATAAAAGAGCATGGAAATTTTTTTTTTACTATATCATGTAAGTAATCTACAAATGTAAAGTCTCCATAGTTTTAGTATTACAAATTCTCCAGCAAAGAAATTGTAAGGTGAGGAAACATAAATCAGCAAACATATTATTTAAAACACATTTTCAATATTTCTAAGACTAGTTTGTACTATGTTATTCTATTTGGCGATGAACATTTGAGTAATAAAAACCATCCAGAAAGGAAAGAAAAAAGCTACAAATATAATAGTAAACCAGGTATAGTGGTACATACCTGTAATCCTAGCACTCACAATGAGTAGGTAGCACGATGACTTACAGAGGAATCTATGTGCACAGGGAAACTATTATCAAAACAAAATGAGAAATATTCAGAGTAGTAATCATTGTTGGTTTTGTTTTTTGTTTTTTTGTTTTTTTTTTTTTTTCAAGAGGAGACAGTCCTTGCAATGTACGGCTGCATGCATGTATGTGCAAGGGCTGTTTGATGAGATCAAAAGAGGGCATCTGATTTCCATGAAGTGACTGAAGACCATGTTGATGCCTGTGGCCAATGTTAATACTGAAGGCCTTGGAGATTTTCATAGTCTGTGCTTCTGCTTGAAGTCATGTTGATGTCCATGGTCCATGCTGCATGCTTGAGCCACGTTGACGTTTGTGGTTCATGTTGTTGCTGAGGCCACACTAACATGGATGGCCTGTGCTGCTACTTTAGCCCATATTGATGTCATAGGTTTCTAAAGCCAACTGAGGCCCATGTCAGTGTCCATAGCCCTACTGAAGCCAAGGCCATGTTGATGTCCATGGTCATGATGTGGCAGAAAGCCATATGAATGTCTATGGATCACTGAAGGCCATAGGGATATTCATATTCTATGCTGCCACCTGAAACCATGCTGATGTCCATAGCCCATGTTTTAGCCAGAAACCATGTGGAAGTCCATGATCCATGCTACTGGTTACTATAAAGGGCAAGGAAGCTTCATTTGCAACAATATCTACGAAAAAGACTCACACTTACAAACAAGAGACATAGAAGGCTTCTGTGAATACTTTGCCTCCCATTCTATCATACACACACACACACCAAAAAAAAAAAAGTCTATATAAGAAGCTATTGAAGAAAACACCTAAGACATGTGATTGGGATGCTGAAGTATAGCTCTTCACAGTTGTTACATTCTGACTGAAGATAGGGGTGGGGAAAGACTCAGTTTTATTTAAGGGGCTGGCCACTGGGAGTTTGCCCATGCTCCAGTGAGTATGCAGCAACACAATTTGGACTTGGAATTTTGTTCTGTTTTTGTTTTTCTGTCTATTTTTTTCCATTGGTTTTGAGAGAGGTTACAAGGGTGGGGGTGGAACTGGAAGGACTAGGGAGTGAATGTAATTGGGGTGCATTGCATGAAATTTCCAAATAATCAATACAAATATGTTTAAACAAAAAGATTCCCTTGAACTGGTTGTGAGCTGAACATAGTTGTGAGATTCCCCTAATGGTTGTGAGCTGACATGTAGGTGCTAAAAACTAGATTTCAAATCTCTGAAAATGCAACACAAGCCCTTAACCATTGAATCATCTCTCCAGTTCACAGAGTATAATTTTTAATGATGGCTATATAATATATATATCTCATAAATTTAAGTCTTGAAAAAGACAGAAAGAGATGTTTTGACCAGCAGGTAAATTCTAGAAGAAAAAGTTAAAGTATCTCTTTTGGAAGCAGGAAAATTATCTTAAATAGAACATAACACAATAAAATAGGTAAATATATAAATAAATGTTAATAAACAAGGACTGTCATTATTGTTGATATTTACATCAACTTAGCACAAATTAGAATTACCTGAGTAGAGAGCCTAACTGTAGAAGTGTCCTGGTTGCCTTCACTGATATGGGAAGGTCCACCATGATTGTGGGCAGCAACTTCAGGTAGCAGCCGAAATAAAGAGTATGTCAAAAGAAAGATTATCTTGCCATTCGCTTGCTTGTCCTTCCTTCTTCCACCATGTGGATAGAACCAGTTTTTGATGCCCCTGCTGATTGCTTCACTAATGGCAAAAGTAGTATCTTCAAGCTTTCAACTTGACATTAGGACTGTTGGATCTCCAGCTATCTTCTGGAACTCGGGAGTTAGATTGGGACTACTGAAGCAAATAACCTGGTAGACTGAATTTTTACCTTTCCCCTTTCCCTCATGAGTGAAAGCTGTTGTGGGAAAACTCAGAATGTTGGGTCATTCAACTTCAAGGATGAGCAAAGAGTTCTCAATTTCTTGAGTGTGATTGTGCTGTTGTTATTCATCCTCTTGGAACTGTTCCTCTAGAGAAACTTTACTAAACAAACTGTATGAGTAAGTACCATATTATAATGAATAAGGAGGCAAACACAAATGAAGTTGTTTAAATTTTAATAAGTATCATTAAAGCGGTAATAAGTTAATTTTTAAACTATGAACAAAATGTAGGCTATGTTCTTTAAGTAATTATAAGGAGAATAATATAATGTATAAGTATTAAGTTACTACCTAGGCTATGAGAGCTTAAAACTACTTGTTAAGTTGAATAAAAAGGAAAAAGTTAGAAGTAAAAAGATAAATCCAAACATTTTTGTTTTGATTATTTGGGAATCTCTTATCATGTACCCAATCATGCTCACTTTCCAGTCTTCCCATGTGTGGCCTTTCCCTTATGACCTCCCTCCAAAAAGGAAAAAAAAAAGTTCATTTTATGTTGTCCATATAATCACTAGAGCATGGTCAAATTCTTAGAGGTCAGCCCCTCAGGAAGGATGAGTCTTTCTCTGCCTGCATCAACACTAGAAGCTGAAGTCATCAACTGAGGAGAGCCATGCATTGGTCAGTGAGGGGAGAGACAGGCTTTTCTGCGAGAGGTGTGAATGTCTGCAGTCAAAGAAGTTGTAGTAGAACTTGATGAAACTTGAGATAAATTTCTATGTAGCTGACCCATGACTTGGTGATGTCCTTTGGCTTTGTTGCCTCAGGGGGCCATCCAGATAAGAGTGGCATGTGTAGTGATATGAGGCTAAGTTCTTGTCCTTGGAACAGACAGCTGCTGACGGTCGTAAGTGGGTAGGTGGCCATGAAATATCAGGGGTATATTGATGCCTATAGCCATAAGCCTACACAGATGTATATGATCTGGGCAGCCTAATGAAACCATTTTAAAGTCTGTGGGCACAAAAGAGCTGTCCTTATTGTATATTCGAGCATCATATGGATATATGCCCAGGAGTGCTGTAGCTGGATCTTGAGGTAGCTGTATTCCTAATTGTCTGAGAAAGTGCCAGATTGATTTCCAAAGTGGCTGTATAAATTTACATTTCCACCAACAATCGAGGAGGGTTCCTCTTTCCCCACACCACATCCTTTCCAGCATGTGTTGTCACTTGAATTTTTGATCTTACCATTCTAATGGGTGTAAGTAAAATCTCAGGGTCGTTTTCACTTGCATTTTATTGATTACAAAGGATATTGAGCATTTATTTAAGTGTTTCAGCCATTTGATATTTCTCTATTGAGAATTCTTTATTTAGCAATCTACCCCATTTTTAAATTGAATTACTTGATTTTTTGCTATTCAACTTCTTGAGTTCTTTATATATTGTGGTTATTAGTCCTTTGTCATATACAGGGTTGGTAAAGATCTTTTCCCAATCTGTTGGCAGTCGTTTTGTTACGTCTTTATAGAAGCATTTCAGTTTAACGCTTTATAGAAGCATTTCAGTTTCATGAAGTCCCATTTATTGATTGTTGCTCTTAGAGCCTGTGCTGTTCAGGAAGTTGTCTCTTGTGCCAATGAGTACAAGGCTCTTCCCCAATTTTTTTTTTCTAAGATGTTTAGTGTGTCTTGTTTTATGTTGACAACTTTGATCAAATTGGACTTTAGTTTTGTGCATGCTGATGAGTATGGATCTATTTACATCTTTCTGCGTGTAGACACTCAGTTGGAACAGCATGATATGTAGAAGATACTATCTTTTTTCCATTGTATGATTTTGGCCTCTTTTTCAGAAACCAGGTGTCCACAAGTCTGTGGGGTTATTTCAGGGTCTTCTTTTCAATTCCATTGATCCACCAGTCTGTTTCTTTGCCAGTACCATGCAGTTTTTTACTACTGTTGCTCTATAGTGCAGCTTGAGAACAGGTATGGAGATACCTCCAGAAGATGGTTTATTGTAGAGGATTGTTTTAGCAATACTGGGTTTCTTGTTATTCCATAGAAAGTTAAGAATATTTGTTTCAAGATCTGTAAAAATTTGTGTTGGTAATTTGATGAGAATTGCATTGAATCTGTATATTTCTTTTGGTAAGATGGCCATTTTTACTATGTGAATCCTGCCAAGCCATAAGCATGGGATAGCTTTCCTTCTTCTGATATCTTCTTCTATTTCTTTCTTCAGAGACTGGAAGTTTTTTTTTCATACAAGTCTTTGACTCTCTTGTTTAGAGTCACACCAAGGTTCTTTATGTCCTTTATGGCTATTATGAAGGGCGTTTTTTATTCTTTCTCAGCCATTTTGTCTTTTGTATACAGGAGGGCTACTGATTTTTATTAGTTAATTTTGTATCCAGCCATTTTTTGAAGGTGTTTATCAGGTGTAGGAGTTCCCTGGTAGAATTTTTGGGGTCACTCCTATATATTATCATATCATCTGTAATAGTGATACTTTGACTTCTTTCTTTCTAATTTGTATCCTCTCAATCTTCTTTAATTGTATTATTGCTCTAGCAAGGACTTCAAGAACTATGCTGAAGAGATATGGAGAGAGTGGGCAGCCTTGCCTTGTCCCTGATGTCAGTGGTATTGATCTAGGTTTCTCTCCTAGATTTAGTTCGATATTGGCTATAAGCTTGCTGCATATTGCCTTTTCTGTGCTTAGGTGAGTGCCTTGTATCTCTGGTCTCTAAAAGACTTTAATATGAATGGGTGTTGGATTTTATGAAATACTTTTTCAGTACCTAAGGAGATCATCATTTTTTTTCTTTCAGTTTGTTTATATGGTGGATTACATTGATGGATTTCCATATATTGAGCCACTCCTGCATATGTGGGATGAAGGTTACTTGGTCATAGTGGATGATATATTTGATGTGTTCTTGTATTCAGTTTGCAAGTATTTTGTTGAGTATTTTTGTTTCAATGTTCATAAGGGAGATTGGCCTGAAATTCTCTTTCTTCATTGGGTCTTTGTGAGGTTTAGGTTCCATGTTGAGTGTGGCTTCATAGAATGAGTTTGTTAATGTTTGTTCTGTTTCTATTTTGTGGAATAGTTTGAAGACTCTTGGTGTTAGCACTTCTCTGAAGATTTATAGAATTCTGAACTGAAACCATCTGACCTGGTGTTTTTTTTTTTTTGTTGTTGTTTGTTTGTTTGTTTTTGGAAGGAAGACTTTTGATGACAGCTTCTATTTCCTTAGGGCATATAGGACTCTTTAATTGATTTACCTGGTCTTGATTCAGTTTGGTAAGTGGAATCAATAAAGAAAAATGTATAAAAATGTTTCATTTATATTTTGAAGTTTTTTGGCGTATAGGATTTGAAGTTAGACCTCATAGTTGTTTGGATTTCCTCAGTGTCTCTTCTTACGTACCCCATTTCATTTCTGATTTTGTTGATGTAGATAGTGTCTTTTTGCCTTTAATTAATTTGGCTAAGTGTTTGTCTATCTTCTTGATTTTCTCAAAGACCCAGCTCTTGGTTTCATTGATTCTTTGAATTGTTTTGTTGGTTTCTAATTTATTGATTTCAGCACTGAGTTTGATTATTTCCTGCTATCTCCTCCTCTTTGATGTGTCTGATTGTTTCCCTCCCCCTGCAGGGCTTTTAGGTGAGCCATTAAGTTGCTTGAATGAGATGTTTCCAGTTTCTTCTTGAAGACACTTAGTTCTATGTCTTTGCTCCTAGCACTGCTTTCATTGTTTACCATAAGTTTGGTTATGTTGTGCCTTCATTTTCATTGAATTCTATTAAGACTTTAATGTCTTTCTTTATTTTCCCCTGACCCAGCTGTCATTTAGTAGGAAGTTGTTCAGTTTCCATGTGTGTGTAGGCTTTTTACTAATTCTGTTGTTGTTGAGGTCCAGCTATAATCCGTAGTGGTCAGATAAGATACAAGGGATTATTTCATTCTTCTTGTATATGGTGAGGCTTTCTTTGTGACCAACTATATGGTCTATTTTGGAGAGGGTTCCATGAGGAGGTGCTGAGAAGAAGGTAAATTCTTTTCTGTTTGAGTGAAAGTTTATGTAGATGTCTGCTAAGTCCATTTGATGCATGACCTCTGTTAGAGTCATTGTTTCTTTGTTTAATTTCTGTTTTGTTGACCTGTCCTTTGTTAAGAGTGGGGTTTTGAAATCTCCCATTATTAATATTTGAGGATCTATGTGTGGTTTAAGTTTTGTTAAAATGTTTGTTTTACAAATGTGTGTGACCTTGAATTTGGGGCATAGATGTTCAGGATTGTGATGTCTTCCTGGTGGAATTTTCCCTTGATGAGTATGAAGTGTCCTTCCCCATCTCTTTTGAATAATTTTGTTTGAAAGTCTATTTTATTAGATATTAGAATGGTTACTCCTCCTTGCTTCTTGGTCTATTTCCTTGGAAAACCATCTTCTAGCCCTTTCATCTCAGGTAATCTCTATCTTTGTGACATAGGTGTGTTTATTGTATGCAACAGATTGTTGGGTCTTGTTTATGCATCCATTGTGTTAGTCTGTGTGTTTTTATTGGAGGATTGAGTCCATTTATGTTGAGAGACATTATGGACAGTAGCTGTTAGATCCTTTGATTTTGAAGTTGGCTGTCATACTGTGTTTGTGTACTTGGCTACTTTTAGTTTTGCTGTAGTGAGGTTATTTATTTCCTGTGTTTTCCTAAAAGTAGTTAGTTTTCTTGGGTTCCATTTTCCTTCTAGTATCTTCTGTAATGCTGGATTGTGTTTAGGTATTGTTGAAATTTACTTTTGTCCTTGAATATCTTGTTTACTCCATCTATAATCACTGAGAGTTTTGCTGAATATAGTATCCTGGGCTGACATCTGTGTTCTCTTAGGGTCTGCATGATATTCTTCCAGGCCCTTCTGGCTTTCGGAGTCTCTGTGGAGAATTCCAGTGATTCTGATGGGTTTGCAATTATATGTTACTTCACATTTACCCTTGCAGCTTTGAGTATTTTTCCTTTGTTCTGTATACTTATTGTTTTGATTATGGTGTGGGGGGATGTTTTTGTTTTCTGATCTAATTTATTAGGTGTTCTGTAGGCCTCTTGTATGCTTATAGGCCTCTCCTTTAGGTTGGGGAAATTTTCTTCTATGATTTTGTTGCAAATATTTTTCTGGGCCTTGGAGGAGGGACTCCTTTTTCCTTTATTCCTATTATTCTTACGTTTTGTCTTTTCATGTATTTCTTGGATGTTTTTTTGTCAGGAATTTTTTTTTTTTAGATTCATGATTTTCTTTGACAGATTCATCGATTTCTTCCACTGAATCTTCTACACCTGAGATTCCATCTTCCATCTCTTGTAGTCCGTTGGTTATGCTTACCTCTGCAGCTCCTAAGAACTTTCTTTCCTAAGTTCTTTCTCTCCATGATTTTCTCCATTTGTGTTTTCTTTATTTTTTCCAATTCTATCTTCAGATTGAGGACTGTTGTGTTGATTTCCTTCATCTGTCTGACTGTATTTCTTGGTTTTTCCTTCATTTCTTTCACCTGTTTGAACATTCCTCTGTTTTTTTGTTTGTTTGTTTGTTTTTGTTATTGTTTTTGTTTTTGTTTCGGTGATTTAATCATTTCCTCTCTGAAATCCACAAACTGGTTGCATCTATTTCTTTTCAGATGGCCATAATCTGTTTGACTCTATCTTCCTCTAATTCTTTCATGCATTTTATTTGTTTCCTCTATGATCTTGTTCGTAAGCACAGATGTAAGTTCATGTTCTTAAATTTCACTTATGTTAGGGTGTCCAGTGCTACTTGACCCTGGATACCTGGGTTCTGGGGATGCCATACTGATTTGCCTTTTGTTGGTTTTGCTTTTATGCTGACCTCCACCTAGCTGGCTGTCTCAGGTGTTGGCTATTATTTTCTTGTGCCTGCTGGAATCCTGAGGTGGGGAAAATCATGTTGCCAGGGTTCTGAAGATGGCCTTGTCAGCTTTTTGGGTATGGTCTACCAAATGGCAGTGCTTCTCAGGAATCGCCACAGTTCACCTCAAGCATATGAACCTGTTTGATAACTGCTCTCCTCTCACCAGGAGAAGTCCTGGAGAGAGCTGCCCTGCCACTAGGTTTCTTTCTCTGAATTTAGTGAGTTGTTGCTGCAGCTGTTATGCTGTGTTTGCTGGGAGCAGCCCTCTTGAAGAACAGGGAGTCCTGCAGTTTTATCTAGGGATACCTGGTTTGCAACTTGGAGCAGTATCTGGCGCTTTTCCAGTGACTCTCATGTTTTTGTAGGTCTGAGGTTGGAGCTGTGTGCCATAGTACCCTTGTGGTAATCAGTGGCATGTAAGCACAGTACTTATGCATGCAGCTGATGACTAGAGCCTGGAGCCTGTGCGGACCCAGTAACTTTTCTGGAGCTGGGTGTCCTGAGGTCAGATATGATGTTTCCCCTACCATAGGGTTTCCTTCCGAAAAGAAGATTCTTCTGTGGTGTTTTGGTGTCCACGTTTTTGTCTGGGATGGCAAGTAGAACATGCAGGCAGAGTGGCTCCAACTTGCTGGAGATTGGGTGTCTGGGTGCCTGGGCACCTGCAGGAACCTGGGAACTGCAGGAATCCTAAGAACTCTTGGGGACATAGCTGAATCAGCTTAGTGCCCTGAGGTAGGACCTGCTGTTTCCCTCACTGTGGGCTTTCCTCCTGACAGAGAAACCCAGTCTCTGATGCCCTGGGGCTCACAGTTCAGTCTGGGAAGGTGATCAGAGCATGCAAAAGTGTGGCCCTGGGCTGGTGACAGAGTGCCTGCCAGGACCCAGGAACTCTTCAGTGCTTTAGCAGGGTGATGTGAAACATGG
The DNA here is from genome assembly GCF_907164565.1 of Psammomys obesus. Classification (NCBI taxonomy): domain Eukaryota; kingdom Metazoa; phylum Chordata; class Mammalia; order Rodentia; family Muridae; genus Psammomys; species Psammomys obesus. The sequence goes on from NW_026590677.1 coordinate 4,977,173, forward strand.
GGTTTCCTTTCACCTGGAAACACAATTGCTGGTGTTTTAGGGCCCAGAGTTCCTTCTGTTGGTCACTGTCCATCCCTGCTGTGCTGCAGGTCAGAAACATTGTTCTTCCAGCGCTGACATCTCAGATCTTCCTGCAGCCAACAGCTACTCTGTACTTTCTAAACAGAAAGCTAACATGATTGTAATTAAATTTGATGATACCGAAGTTATATTCAATGGATTCAGGCAGATATTTCAATATAAAATATTAAACTGCAAGAATTAGTTTTAAAAGATAAGGACAAAGTGCATGCAATTTAAGAGATAGTAAATTTCAAATATAAAAACCCACACAGAAAATAAATTCAGCCTTACACCATGAGGCCACAAATGAAAAGTAATCTAAAGCTGAATCAGAATGAAGCAAAGCAAATGATGCAAGGTCACTACTGTGCAACTGGTGCTATTATAATGGACAAAGTGTCAGTCTAGTTAAAAAAAAAATTAAAAAGAAGAAAGTTTCCAGAGTTGTAGTTGTTATCATATTTTTCAAAATACAATAACAGGCACAAATGATAATAGTAAGGATTAATAATGAAGTTGACCTAATTGGCATATATAAAGTATTACCAAACAGCCGGAGGACTCACTTCCTATTCAACTGCACAAAAAGCCTTTTTAAAATAGAACATGGTCAATTTTATAAGTCTCAGTGCATTTCAAAGTCTTGAATCATTCTAGATAAATCTACAGTCCATAATTGAAAAAAAGTCATTGTCAATAAGAAAGAATTATCAAAACGCTTATGTTTAAAAATTAGAAAATATTTTAAATAATTTATTGATGAAGAATAAAAATGAAAATAAGTGTTATAAATAGTGTGAAGTAATTGATAATAATAACATTATGACAAAACGAAAGCTGAAGGAGACAGTTAAAACAAATGCTTAAGTAGAAAATAATTTTCTTAAGATCATTGGAAAAGAAGAACAGTAAATAAATCAAGCTTGTATTTCAAAACCTGCAAAACAATTCTAGCAGCATAAAGAAAGTAAAGACATGAACGAAAGTCTGTGAATAAGAATGCAACCATTAGAAAAAATCCTAAAAAATGACTTTTTTGCATTAAAAATATTAATATGTATGTTGAATCTCTAGAACGCCTGATCAAGAAAACAAAAGGGAAAGCAAGGGGAATCATTACGGATTCTATAGGCATCATGGACAATGAGTGATCATTAGCATGACCTTATTCAGATATGTTTTAACAATTTTGCTGAAATAGAGGATTTCTCAAAAACATGGTCTACCATGACTGGCAAATGATACTGAAAATCATCATCCCCCAACTTATTTTTTAAAAAGTATCTATATTGGTAGTGTTTCACACATGTTTGTCTGCAAGACACACACACAGACAGGGTCAAATCAGTTTGACCATCTCATCTAGATACAAAAATATTAATGTATTAGTAGGTTAAAGTCATGATTACCTTAAGAGAATAATGTATTATATTCAATTGAATATTATCTTACTTCCATATTTTTGATTAACATTAGTCACCTACACTTAAAAAAGGAAATGTATACACCTCATATGATCAATATGAATGACAAATAAAAACTCTTTGGCTAATTCATCACTTAATTATGCTAAAATGCCAAACAAATTCAATGTCTACTATATAAAGGACAAGTGAAAAATATCTATTCCTGCCTTAGAGTATTTTCACACCTTGAGCAGTTAAAAACCATACCAACTTATCATCTCAGCTTTTGTGTTTTGAATCCTTGATGTAATTGGCTGAAATTAAGAAACTGTCTTCATTTGGAGCTTCTGAAAAGAGATCTGTTTGCAGAGCTAATGTAGGCATTTGGAAGAATTTCTTTTTTTGTTATTGAAAAAAAAAAAAAACAAAAAAAAACGAGTGTTCTTATTTCCATTCTGGCTTTCATTTAGGAGTTGTTTCTAGCACCTGGAGACTTCTGTGTAGTACTTGGAAATAGTCTTTGTGATACACAGAATACTTCTCATCCTTGGAACCTCTCTGTACCACCTGTCTGTTAATTTTTCTTACATCTTATCTATTCACATTTACTGAGAAAATATTCGACTATTAGGAATTCATGTGAGCAGATCAGGGCTAGGCTAATAGCTCTAATTCACAATCACATTAACTTACATTTACAACACTTGTATCACCATATAACCTGTTACACCTATGGATTCTATACAGTAGCTTTTGATTATCTGTCTAAGGCCATTCTGTCTATGGAATAATTAATAGATGGATATATTTTGTTTTGTTTCTTCGTGGTCCATTTTAAATACAGATTGAATTATTTTGTGCCAGAAGTGAAAGTTGTGCCTCCTTGACAGTGTCTAGCTCACTAACTCATTTAGTCCTTTAAGGTCAATTCCACTATTTCCTGTATACATGCAAGTCCTGGTGATTATGTACACATGGAAAATCTGGATTAAGTCTACTTGTCTTTGCCACACACCTCCACAACCTACAGTGACTACATAGAAATATAGTCATCAAAGGATGAATCCAGAAAATTTATGTCAGTATGCTTTAAGCTGACTCATAAAATTAAGCAGTTATAACCTATAAGAAACCTGTTGTATAATGCCCTAGACACAATAAAACCTCTCACCCACTGATATATTTTTCACAGTTTAGTTGGCCAGCTCTTTATTTTGCTGGCTTCACCAGCAACTCACAAAAATCATGGGAATACTAATTCATCAGAAACATAGGGAAATGATCTCAAATCTATGCTTTTCCAGTGATTAGAGACACACAAAGAAGAAAAAAAAAGCTCTCAAATAAATACAGGCAAATAGAGCCAAACAAATAGAGTCACATATAGAGGCACAATTAGAGGAAAAAGAAGACTCCCTTCTCCAAGGCCCAGAAAATATTTTCAACAAAATCATTGAAGAAAATTTCCCCAAGTTAAAGGAGAAGCCAATAAGAATACATGAGGCCTACAGAACACCCAACAAATTTGACCAGAAAAGAAAATTCTCCTGCCACATAATAATCAAAACAGTAAGTATACAGAACAAAGAAAAAATACTAAAAGCTGCAAGGGAAAAAGGCCAAGTAACATATAATGGCAAACCCATTAGTATCACACCTGACTTTTCAACAGAGACTATGAAAGCCAGAAGGGCCTGGACAGATATCATGCAGACCCTAAGAGAACACAGATGTCAACCCAGGCTACTATACCCTGCAAAACTCTCAGTCCTCATAGATGGAGAAAACAAGATATTCAATGACAGAAACAAATTTCAACAATACCTACACACAAATCCAGCATTACAGAAGACACTGGAAGGGAAAATACAACCCAAGAAAATTAGCTTCTGTCAAGAAAACACAGGAAATAATTAACCTTACTACAGTAAAACAAAAAGCAACCAAGCACACAACCTTATGACCACAGCCAACATCAAAATCAAAGGATCTAACAGCCACTGGTCATTAATCTCTCTCAACATCAATGGACTCAACTCTTCAGTAAAAAGACACAGATTAACAGAACGGATACGTAAACAAAACCCAGCAATCAGTTGCATACAAGAAACACACCTAAGGCAAAAAGATAGACATTACCTGAGGGTAAAAGGTTGGAAGATGACGTTTCAAGCAAATGGACCCAAGAAAAAAGTAGGAGTAGCCATTCTAACATCTGATAAAATAGACTTTCAACCAAAATTAATAAAAAGAGATGGGGAAGGACACTTCATACTCATCAAGGGAAAATTCCACCAAGGAGACATCATAATCCTGAACATCTATGCCTCAAATACAAGAGCACCCACATTTGTAAAAAGAAATATTGATAAAATTTAAACCACGTATAGATCCCCACACATACATCTCCTCCTATGCCCCTCTTCAAGTCCATTGATAAGGGAGGTCCTCCTCCCTTGCCATCTGACCCTATCTCTTCCAGTCTCATCAAAACTGGTTGCATTGTCTTCCTCTGTGGCCTGCCAAGGCTGCTCCCCCATCAGGGGGAGGCAGTCATGTTTTCATGTCAGAGACAGTCCCTGTTCCTCTTACTAGGGAACCCACTTGAATACTGAGCTGCCATTTGCTACATCTGAGCATTGGTTCTAAGTTATACCCATGAATAGTCCTTGGTTGGAGTTTCAGTCTCAGAAAAGACACCTGTGCTCAGATATTTTGGTTCTGTTGTTTTCCCTGTGGAGCTCCTCTCCTCTACAGGTCTTACTATCACCCCCTTTCTTTCCTAAGATTTCCTGTTCTTTACCCAAAGTTTGTTTATGAGTCTCAGTATGTGCTTTGATACACTGCTGGGTAGAGTCTTTTAGAGGCCATCTGTGGTAGGCTCTTGTCCTGTTTCCTGTTTTCACCTTCTTCGAATGTCCATCCGTTTGCCTTTCTGAGAGAGGACTGATCATCTTACCTAGGGTCCTCCTTCTAGCTCAGCTTCTTTAGGTGTACAAATTTTTGTAGGTTTGTCCTATATTATATGTCTAGTATCTACTTATATGTGAGTATATACCATGTGTGTCCAGATTTCTTAACAGAGACTATGAAAGCCTGAAGGGCATGGGCAGATATCATGCAGTGGCTTAGAGATCATACATCCCAACCCAGACTACTATATCCAGCAAAACTATTAAAAAACATAGATGGAGAAAACAAAATATTTTATGACATAGCTAAATTGAAACAATATGTACACAGCAATCCAGCCTTACAGAGGATACTAGAAGGAAAACATTAACTGAACAACTTCAACTGCACTCAATAAAACACAGGATAAAGACACAATCACATCAAAAAAGCAAAAGGAAAGCACATACACACACAAACATGAAATCACCACCAACTCCACAGTATTAGGAATTAACAATTGGACAAAAAACAATATCTCTGACAGAGGTCATGAATCAAATGGACCTCACAGACATTTACAGATCTTTACACCCAAACACAAAAGAATTTACCTTCTTCTCAGCACCTCATGGAACCTTCTCCAAAATAGACCATATAGTTGGTCACAAAGCAAGCCTCAACAGATATAAGAAGATTGAAATAATCCCTTGTATCTTGTCTGATCAACATGGAATAAAGCTGGACTTCAACAACAACAGAAATAGCAAAAAGCCTACACACACATGGAAACTGAACAACTTGTTACTAAATGACAGCTGGGTCAGGGAAGAAATAAAGAAAGAAATTAAAGTCTTCCTAGAAATCAATGAAAATAAAGACACAACATACCCAAACTTGTGGGACACAATGAAGGCAGTGCTAAGAGGAAAGTTCATAGCACTAAGTGCCTTCAAGAAGAAATTTGAGACAGCTCATTCAAGCAACTTAATGGCCCACTTAAAAGCCCTAGAAAAAGAAGAAGCAGACACACTAAAAAGGAGTAGACGGCTGGAAATAATCAAACTCTGGGCTGAAATCAATCAATTAGAAACAAATAAAACAATTCAAAGAATCAATGAAACCAAGAGCTGGTACTTTGAGAAAATCAACAAGATCGACAAACCCTTAGCCAAGCTAACTAAAAGGCAGAGAGACACCACCCAAATCAACCAAATCAGAAATGAAAAGGGGGACATAACTAAAGACACTGAGGAAATCCAAACAATCATCAGGACATACTTCAAAAGTCTATATGCCACAAAGTTTGAAAATCTAAATGAAATGGACAATTTTCCTGATCGATTTGAATTATCAAGGCTGAATCAGGACCAGGTAAATCAATTAAATAGTCCTATAACCCCAGAGAAATAGAAGTAGTCACCAAAAGTCTCCCATTCAAAAAAAGCCCAGGACCAGATGGCTTCAGCGCAGAATTCTACCAGACCTTCAAAGAAGAGATAACTCCAATTCTCTTCAAACTATTCCACAAAATAGAAACAGAAGGAACATTAGAAAACTCATTCTATGAAGCCACAGTCACCTTGGTACCTAAACCTCACAAAGACTCAACAAAGAAAGAGAATTTCAGGCCAATCTCCCTTATGAACATTGATGCAAAAATGCTCAACAAAATACTTGCAAACAGAATACAAGAACACATCAAAGATATTATCCACTATGACCAAGTAGGCTTCATCCCAGGTATGTAGGGGTGGTTCAATATACAGAAATCCATCAATGTGATCCACCATATTAACAAACTGAGAGAAAAAAAAAAACAACATGATAATCTCCCTAGATGCTGAAAAAGCATTTGTCAAAATCCAACATCCATTCATGTTTAAAGTACTGGAGAGATCAGAGATACAAGGCGCATATCTAAACATAGTAAAGGCGATATACAGCAAGCCTATAGCCAACATCAAACTGAACGGAGAGAAACTTAAGGCAATCCCACTGAAATCAGGGACAAGGCAAGGCTGCCCACTCTCTCCATATCTCTTCAACATAGTACTGGAAGTCCTTGCAATAAGACAGTTGAAAGAGATCAAGGGGGTACAGATGGGAAAGGAAGAAGTCAAATTATCACTATTTGCAGATGATATGATAGTATACATGAGTGACCCCAAAAACTCTACCAGGGAACTCCTACAGCTGATAAACACCTTCAGCAAAGTGGCCGGATACAAAATTAACTCAAAAAAAATCAGTAGCACTCATGTATACAAAAGACAAAAGGGCTGAGAAAGAAATTAGATAAACAACACCCTTCACAATAGTCACAAATGACATAAAGTACCTGGGTGTAACCCTAAACAAGCAAGTTAAAAACTTGTATGAAAAAAATTTCAAGTCTCTGAAGAAAGAATTAGAAGAAGATATGAGAAGATGGAAAGATCTCCCAGGCTCATGGCTTGGCAGGATTAACATAGTAAAAATGGCCATCATACCAAAAGAAATCTACAGATTTAATGCATTTCCCATCAAATTGCCAACACAATTCTTTATAGACCTGAAAAGAATAATTCTCAACTTCGTATGGAATAACAAGCAACCGAGAATTTCTAAAACAATCCTCTACAATAAAAGATCTTCTGGAGGTATATCCATCCCTGATCTCAAGCTGTACTATAGAGCAACAGTTATAAAAACTGCATGGTACTGGCATAGAAACAGAATGGTGTATCAATGGAACCGAACAGAAGACCCAGAAATAAACCCACACACTTATGGACACCTGTTTTTTGACAAAGATGCCAAAACCATACAATGGAAAAAAGATAGCATCTTCAACAAATGGTGCTGGTCCAACTGGATGTCTACATGTAGAAAAATGAAAATCGATCCATACTTATCACCCTGCACAAAACTGAAGTCCAAGTGGATCAAAGACCTCAACATAAAACCAGACACATTAAATCAGCTAGAAAAAAAAAAAAAGGGGAATACCCTAGAACTCAGGAGACAACTTCCTGAACAGAACATCAACAGCACAGGCTCTAAGAGCAAAAATCAATAAATGAGACCTCATGAAATTGAAAAGCTTCTGTAAAGCAAAGGACACCGTCATCAAAACAAAGCGACTGCCTACAGATTGGGAAAGAATCATCACCAACCCTTTATCTGACAGAGGACTCATATCCAATATATATAAAGAACTAAACAAGCTGAAAAGCAATAAACCAAATAATCCACTTAAAAAATGGGGAACAGAGCTATAGAGAGAATTCTCTGTAAAGGAATATCGAATGGCAGAGAAGCACTTAAAGAAATGCTCAACCTCATTAGCCATTAAGGAAATGCAAATCAAAACAACCCTGAGATTTCACCTTACACCCATTAGAATGGCTAAGATCAAAAACTCAAGGGACAACACATGCTGGAGAGGTTGTGGAGAAAGGGGAACCCTTCTCCACTGCTAGTGGGAATGCAAACTTGTACAACCACTCTGGAAATCAATCTGGCGCTTTCTCAGACAACTAGGAATAGCGCTTCCTCAAGATCCAGCCATACCACTCCTAGGCATATACCCAAAAGAGGCGCAAGTACACAAAAAGGACGTTTGCTCAACTATGTTTGTAGCAGCTTTATTTGTAATATCCAGAAGCTGGAAACATCCCCTCAAATAAAGAATGGATGCAGAAACTGTGGTACATCTATACAATGGAGTATTACTCAGCAATGGAAAATAAGGAAATCATGAAATTTGCAGGTAAATGGTGGGACCTGGATAGGATCATCCTGAGTGAGTTGTCCCAGAAGCAAAAAGACACACTCGGTATATACTCACTCATATGAACATACAACATAGAATAAACCCACTAAAATCTGCATATCTAAACAAACTAAGCAAAAGAGAGGAGCCTAACTAAAATGCTCAATCCTCATTCTGAAAGGCAAAGAGGATGAACATCAGAGAAAGAAGAAAACAGGAAATAACCTAGGAACCTGTTACAGAGGGCCTGTGAAAGCCAGAAGAAGAAAACAGGAAACAACCTAGGAACCTGCCACAGAGGGCCTCTGAAAGCCTCTGTGGTGCAGACTGTCAAAGCAGATGCTGAGCCTGATTGCCAACTGTCGGGCAGACTGAATGGAATTTTCCGTAAGAAGTGGGAAATACTAAGACCTGGAGAGGACAGGAACTCCACAAGGAGAACTACAAAACAAGAAAATTTGAACACAGGGAACTTCCCAGAGACTCTTACTCCAACCAAGGACTATCTGTGGAGATAACCTAGAACCCTGACAATGCAGCCACTTCTGATGAGAACTGATAGACTAAGATCAGAAAGAAGGAGAGCAGGACCTCCCCTATCAGTAGACTTGGGGAGGGGCATTCATGCAGAACAGGGGGGAGGGTGGGGCCGGGAGGGGAGGATGGAGGGGCTTATGGGGGGATACAACATGAATAAAGTGTAATTAATAAAAGTTAAATAAAAAAGGAATTAACAATCATTAGTTATTAATACTATTAACATTAATGGTCTCAACTGTCCAATAAAAAGACACAGACTAACAGCTTTGTTGAGGAAACAGGATCACGAAACACACCTCTGCAACAAAGATAGACAGTACCTCAGCATAAGCAAACCGACACAAATAGCAAGCTGGCGTAATATCCTAATATCTAATAACCTACCCTAACTTCTGGGATAAAATGAAAGCAGTGTTAAGAGAAAATTTCATAGCACTAAGTGCCTTCATAATGGAATTTGAAACATCTCATAGAAATAACTTAACGGCACACATGAAAACTCTAGGGGGAAAAAAGAGGCAGACACACCCAGGAAGAGGAGATGGGTAGAAATAATCAAACTCAGAGCTGAAACTAGTAAATTAGAAAAAAAAGAGAACAATTCAAATAATCAAGGAAACTATGAGCTGGTTCTTTGAAATATATTCTAATGGGATATTTTTTTTCTTTTAAGTCGGTATGTTTTCTGTTAAGACAGATGTACATCCTTCAAAGACATAATCATGTCCCACATTTTCCTCTAAAAGTGGTTTAACGTTAATATATTTTGTTACATATTAGTTCATTTGTTAGTTCATTTGAAACAGGTTTTGTCTCTAATAGTCCTTCTCACATGAATCTTTCTACATAATCCTGCAGAGTTGAAAACCAGTGATCACTGCAAATAGCCTTTGTCTGTATGAATGGTATCTATTAATGTTCAGTTGCATTAAATGATATTTAAAAAGCAAAATTTATTAATTCTGTTAAAATATGAGCCTGTTAATAAAATTAAGGTTTTATGTAAGCTAATTTTATTTTACAAAACAACTGCTACATTTACTAAGAATTTTTTTTCAATTTTTGAAATAAAATTAATTAGATTTTCCCATCTCCTCCATTTTTAATAACTTACTGTTTATGTTTAAGCTGTTGAATAAAATATAGCTTCACATCAATTATAGTTGATAAGGAGCCAAGTGCTGTAATAGTTAGTTGTCTTGTTGCTGTAACCAAGCACCTGAGAAGAAATTTTAGGGGGAAAAGAGGTTGTTGTTTCTCACAGTTGGAGGGCATAACACATCACTGTGGGGAAGGCATGACACAACAACTAAAGTTCACTGGACATCTTGCATCAGCACTCTGAAAGCAGGTAACAGTGATTGTTAGTGTTCAGCTCCTTTCTGCCTTTTTATTGATCTGGTTGTTCCAGTAGGTCTTTCACATCAATTATCATAATCAAAATAATCCCTTCAAGTGTGCTGGATATTATGGTAGATCTGCAAAATGGAAGCAGGAGCATTTCTTAATTTCTTTTACAGACACAATTACACTGCTAAGATAACTACACAAAGAACAAGACAAAAATAGAACTGCATTCCAATTTTTCTTATAAACATATATGTAAAATTCTCTATAAAATAGCTACAAACATAATAATAGAACACATAATAATATCATCTAACAAGATTTACCCCAAAAATGCAAGAATGAGTCAACATATGTAAATCAGTAAGTGTAATCTACTATATAAACAGACTGCAGAAAAAAAAATTAGATCTTCTCCTTGTTGTAGAAAAGGCCTTTGACAGAATCCAACACCTCATCATGTATTGGAGAGACTAGGAATACAAGAGACATGCCTCAAAATAATAAAGGCAGTTTACAAAAAACCCATAGCAAACATCAAATTAAATGGAGAGAAACTAAAATCATTTCCAATAAAATCAGGAACAAGAAAAGATCTTTTCAATATGAAAAGTCCACTCTTTCTATACCTATTCAATAGTACTTGAATTCTTAGCTACAGAAATATGACAGCTGGTGGATATCTTTATTTGCAGATGATATCACTGAATATAAAAATGAGCCTAAAAACCTTACCATGACACTACAGTTTTTAAAAATAATTTCAAGTAAATATCAGTATACAAATTAAACACACAAAAAACAATCATTAGCTCTCTACATACAAATAACAAACAGAGTAAGAAATCAGAGAAACAGTGTCTTTCACAATAGTTCATAATTTTTTCTATTATTATTATTATTATTATTATTAATTATACTTTATTCATTTTGTATCCCCCCATAAGCCCCTTCCTCCTCCCCTCTTGATCCTACCCTACCTCCCCTTTCTTCATGCATGCTCCTCCCCACATCCACTGATAGGGGAGGTCCTCCTCTCCTTCCTTCTGATCTTAGTCTATCAGATCACATCAGGAATGGCTGCATTGTCTTCTTCTGTGGCCTGGTAAGGCTGCTCCCCGCTCAGGGGGAGGTGATCAAAGAGCAGGCCAATCAGTTTATGTCAGAGGCAGTCTCTCTTCCCATCACTATGTAAGCCACTTGGACACTGAACTGCCATGGGCTACATCTGTGCAGGGGTTCTAGGCTATATCCATGAATAGTCCTTGATTGGAGTATGATTCTCTGGGAAGTTCCCTGTGTTCAAATTTTCTTGTTCTGTTGCTCTCCTTGTGGACTAAAATAGTTTATAATTTTTTTCCAATGTTCTTCTGTGTTTTTTTTTTTTGAATTTTATTTTTTTCTTATCAGTTACTTTTTATTAACTCTGTCTTCCAGCCGTGTCCCAATCCCTCATTCCTTCCCAGTCCCTCCCTCCCTCCCTCATCTCCACCCTGCCCCTTGCCAAGTCCACTGATAGGGGGGACCTCCTCCCCATTCATCTGATCTTATTTTATCAGGTATCTTCAGGACTGGCTGCAAAGCCCTCCTCTGTGACCTAACAGGACTGCTCCTTCCTTGCGGGGTGGGGAGGCCAAAGAGCCAGTCATTGAGTTCCTGTTAGAAATAGTCCTTGTTCCCCTCACTTTGGGAAACCAATTGGTTACTGAGCTACCACAGGCTACATCTGAGCGGAGGTTCTAGGTTATATCCATACATGGTCCTTGGTTGAATGTCAGTCTCAGAAAAGACCCTGTGCCCAGATATATTTGGTCCTTGTGGAGCTCCTATCCTTTCCCCATCAGACTAACACCCCTACTTTTTTATTATTCTCTGTACTCTGCCAAAGGTTTGGTCATGAGTCTTTTCTTTGAAAACACTGCTAGTTAGAGTCTTTCAGATGTGCTCAGTAGACTCGTGTCATATTTTCAATGCACATCCCATGTGTCTTTCTAAACGAGGATTGATCATCTTACCACATGTCCACTCTCTTGATTATCTTTTTTAGGTGTGTAGATTTCATTATGTTTATCATATCTTAGAGGTCTATATAAGTGAATAAATACCATGTTTGTCTTTCTCCTTCTGGTATATTTCCCCCAGGATGATCTTTTCTAGATCCCACCATTTGCCTGCAAATTTCATGATTTCCTCCTTTTTGATTGCTGAGTAGTATTCCATTGTGTAAAAATACCACAATTTCTGTACCCATTCCTCCGTTGATGGACATCTGGGTTGTTTCCAGGTTCTGGCTATTACAAATAAAGCTGTTATAAACATGGTTGAGCAAGTATACCTTTTGTGTACTTGAGCAAACTTTGGGTATATACCTGGCAGTGGTATAGCTGGGTCTTGAGAAAGCACTATTCATAATTGTCTGAGCAAGCTCCAGATAGATTTCCAGAGTGGTTGTACCAGTTTACATTCCCACCAGCAGTGGAGGAGGGTTCCCCTTTCTCCACAACCTCTCCAGCATATGTTGTCACTTGAGTTTTTCATCTTGGCCATTCTCAGGGTGATTTTGATTTGCAATTCCCTGATGGCTAAATGAGGTTGAGCATTTCTTCAAGTGTTTCTCTGCCATTCGATATTCCTCTGTCGAGAATTCTCTGTTTAGCTCTGTTCCCCATTTTTTAATTGGATTACTTGGTTTGCTGCTTTTCAGCTACTTTAGTTCTTTGTATATACTGGATATTAGTCCTCTGCCAGATAAATGGTTAGTGAAGATTCTTTCCCAATCTGTAGGCATTCATTTTATTTTGATGACGGTGTCCTTTGCTTACAGAAGCTTTTCAGTTTCATGAGGTCCCATTTATTGATTGTTGCTCTTAGAGCCTGTGCTGTTAGTGTTCTGTTCAGGAAGTTGTCTCCTTTGCCAATGTGTTCTGGGCTGTTGCCCTTTTTTTTTTCCAACTGATTTAGAGTATCTGGTTTTATGTTGAGGTCCTTGTTCCACTTGGACTTCTGTTTTGTGCAGGGTGATAAATATGAATCTATTTTCATTTTTCTGCATGTAGACATCCAGTTGGTCCAGCACCATTTGTTGAAGATGCTGTCTTTTTTCCATTGAATGGTTTTGGCTTCTTTGTCAAAAATCGAGTATTCATAGGTGTTTGGGTTTATTTATGGGTCTTCTATTCAGTTCCATTGATCCTCCTTTCTGTTTTTATGCCAATACCATGCAGTTTTTATTACTATTGCTCTGTAGTACAACTTGAGATTGGGGATGGAGATACCTCCAGATGATCTGTTGTTGTACAGGGTTGTTTTGGAGATTCTGGGTTTTTTGTTTCTCCATATGAAGCTGAGAATCTTTTTTTCAAGGTCTGTAAAGAATTGTGTTGGTATTTTGATGGGAATGGCATTGAATCTGTAGATTTTGAAAGCCAGAAGGGCCTGGACAGAAATCATACAGTCCTTAAGGGATGACAGATTCCAACCCAGACTACTATACCCAGCAAAACTTTCAATCAACATAGATGGAGAATTCAAAATATTCCATGACAAAACCAAATTTAAACAATATCTACATAGTAACCCAGCTCTACAGAAGTTTACTAGAAGGGAAACTCCAAACCAAAGAAAACAAGTACCTCTAAGGAAACAGAGGAAATAGATAACTACACAACAAAAAATCGAAAAGAATACAAGCAATGAAACTCAGTGACACCACCAACCCTACATCTAAAGTAAGTAACAATTGTTGCTCACTAGTTTCTATCAACATCAAGGGACTCAACTCCCCAATAAAAAGACACAGACTAACAGAATGGTTGCGGAAACAGGATCCATCATTCTGTTGCATCCAAGAAACACACCTATGCAACAAAGATAAACACTACCTCAGAGTAAAGGGCTGGAAAAATGTTTTTCAAGCAAATGGTTCCAGAAAACAAGCGGGAGTAGCCATCCTAATATCTAATAAAATAGACTTTCAACCCAAGTTAATCAAAAAAGATTAGGAGGGCTACTATATTCTCATCAAAGGAAAAATCCACCAAGAGGACATCACAATTTTGAATATCTATGCCCCAAATACAAGAGCACATACATTCGTAAATGAAACAATATTAAAGCTTAAATCACACATTGATCCTAATACTCTATAGTGGGAGACTTCAACACTCCACTCTCACCAAGGGACAGATCAACTAGAGAGAAAGCAAATAAGGAAATAAAAACACTTACAGAGACCCTAAATCAAATGGACCTAATAGACGTCTACAGATCTTTTCATCCAAACTCAATAGAGTATACCTTCTTTTCAGCACCGCATGGAACCTTCTCCAAAATAGACCATATAGTTGATCATAAAGCAAGCCTCAACAGATACAAAAAGATTGAAATAATCCCTTGTATTCTATCTGACCACCATGGACTAAAGCTGGACATCAACAACAACAGAAATAACCAAAAGCTGACACGCACATGGAAATTGAACAACTTGTTACTCAAGGACAGCTGGGTTAAGGAAGAAATAAAGAAAGAAATTAAAGACTTCCTAGACTTCAATGAAAATGAAGGCACAACATACCCAAATTTATGGGACACATTAAAAGCAGTGCTCAGGGGTAAATTTATAGCACTCAGTGCTTGCAAGAAGAAATTTGTAACATCACATACAAACACCTTAATGGCCCAACTGAAAACCCTAGAAAAAAAGAAGCAGATACACCCAAGAGGAGCAGATGGCTAGAAATAATCAAACTCAGGGCTGAAATCAATCAATTAGAAACAAATAAAACTATTCAAAGAATCAATGAAACCTAGAGCTGGTTCTTTGAGAAAATCAACAAGATAGACAAACCCTTAGCCAAACTAACTAAAAAGCAGAGAAAATCTATCCAAATCAACAAAATCAGAGATGAAAAGGGTGACATAACTACAGACACTGAGGAAATCCAAACAATCATTATGTCATACTACAAAAGCCTATATGCCACAAAATGTGAAAACCTAAATGAAATGAACAATTTTCTTGATAGATTCCATCTTCCAACATTAAGTCAAGATCAGGTAGAAAGACTGAATAGCCCTATATCCCCCAAGGAAATTGAAGCAGTCATTCACAGTCTCCTCTCCAAAAAAAGCCCTGGGCCAGATGGTTTCAGCGCGGATTCGACCCGACCTTCAAAGAAGTGCTAACACCAATTCTCCTCAAACAATTCCACAAAATAGAAACAGAAAGTACATTACCAAACTCATTCTATGAAGCGACAGTCACCCTGATACCTAAACCACGCAAAGACCCAACAAAAAAAGAGAACTTCAGACCTATCTCTCTTATGAACATTGACACAAAAATACTCAATAAAATACTTGCAAACCAAATCCAAGAACACATCAAAGATATCACCCACCATGTCCAAGTAGGCTTCATCCCAGGAATGCAAGGGTGGTTCAACATACGGAAATCCATCAATGTAATCCACCACATAAACAAAATGAAGGAGAAAAACCACATGATCATCTCCTTAGATGCTGAAAAAGCATTTGACAAAGTCCAACACCCATTTATGTTTAAAGTCTTGGAGAGATCAGGGATACAAGGCACATACCTAAAGATAGTAAAGACATGTTTTCTCGGATGTATTAAATTATCCCTTTAGTCCTAAATCAGAAGACTCTGTATACATAAGTCACTTGGATCTTTTGTCTTAACCATTTGCCTATGCTTCTGTGCTTTTTCCAGTATATCACTGGCTCATGTTGCTGTTGCTTTATAATATATCCACATATTGATATTTTATATTGTCAAATTTTTCCCTCCACAAGGTACCTTTGACTTGTCTTGGTTTTATGTTACTAATTGAATTTTAAATTCAGCTTAAAAATTTAGGGCAAGATTCTGCTTTTGTTCTCTTGTGATTTTACAGTAGTTTTAAAAGAATCAAAATATTTAAAGTAGAGATTTTCAATCTAAAATACTTTTTTAACTTTTTTATTTTTTATTAATTACACTTTATTCATTTTGTATCCCCCCATAAGCCCCTCCCTTTTCCCTTCCAATACCACCCTCCGCTTTCTGCAATCTAAAATCTTAATGTCTCCATTTATATATGTATTTCTTAGCATATGCCAGAAAATAACAATGTTTAGGTTTCCAGTTCACAGATCTTGTACATTTTTATGCTATGAAGTAAAACGTTTATGTGTTAAAGGCTTGGTTGCTAGCTGAGAGTGTTTTGGGAAGTGATTGATGCTGAGAACAGTGGTATAATCAATGATTTAAACTCTCAAAATTATATCCTAAGTAGAAAGTTATTGGTTACAGGCAAAGTTTCCTGGAAATGTACACTCTGTTGTTGGTATCTTGTATCTCTTAACTTCCTGTCCAAGAGAAGGCAAGCAATATCTCTTTGTGATACACATACAAACACACACACACACACACACACACACACTCAGAGAGAGAGAGAGAGAGATTGAGATATTCACACTTTCTCTTTTCCTCTCCCCCTCCCTCATTCCCTCTCTCTCTCTCTCATCATCATCATCTCTCTCTCTCTCTCTCTCTCTCTCTCTCACAGAAACCCTCTCTTTCACACACACACACACAGGCATACAAACCCACATAAGCACACAAGACTGAAAGCAAAAAGTAAAAACACCCAAGTTTGATTTAGGATAGATTATTACATATACATTTATCAACCTGTAACCATGTGAACATTTGCACCGCAAGATATCTATAAATGCAGCATATCACAAAAACAAACTTACAGAAACATTATGAATATATTTCCAATTTTTATTTGTTCATTGTGTTTCTCAATTGTGAACTTTGAAGACGATAAAAAATAGTTGCTGTGTCCAAAGGATAGAGGTTACTCAGTCCTAAATCTATGTTCTCATTCTACTAATTACTACTTTATATGCTTAAATACTTAGATTATACATGTAAAGATTTAATACAATTCCCATAAAATTGCCAACACTATTCTTCACAGACCTGGAAAGAAAAATTCTCAACTTTGTATGGAATAACAAGAAACCCAGAATTGCTAGAACAATCCTCTAGAACAAAAGATCTTCTGGAGGTATTTCTATCCCTGATCTTAAGCTGTAATATAGAGCAACAGTTATAAAAACTGCATGGTACTGGCATAGAAATAGAATGGTGGCTCAATGGAATCTAACAGAAGAACCAGAAATAAACCCACACACTTACGAACACCTGATTTTTG
Source organism: Psammomys obesus (assembly GCF_907164565.1). Taxonomy (NCBI): domain Eukaryota; kingdom Metazoa; phylum Chordata; class Mammalia; order Rodentia; family Muridae; genus Psammomys; species Psammomys obesus. The sequence continues at coordinate 4,994,404 of NW_026590677.1, forward strand.
ACAAAGATGCCAAAACCATACAATGGAAAAAAGATAGCATCTTCAACAAATGTTGCTGGTCCAACTGGATGTCTACATGTAGAAAAATGAAAATAGATCCATACTTATCACCCTGCACAAAACTGAAGTCCAAGTGGATCAAAGACCTCAACATAAAACCAGACACATTAAATCGGCTAGAAAAAAAAAGTGGGGAATACCCTAGAACTCATTGGTACAGGAGAAAACTTCCTGAACAGAACACCAACAGCACAGGCTCTAAGATCAAGAATCAATAAATGGGACCTCATTAAACTGAAAAGCTTCTGTAAAGCAAAGGACACTGTCATCAAAACAAAACAATTGCCTACAGATTGGAAAAGAATCTTAACCAACCCTTTATCTGACAGTGGGCTAATATCCAGTGTATATAAAGAACTAAAGAAGCTGAAAATCAGCAAACCAAGTAATACAATAAAAAATGGGGAACAGAGCTAAACAGAGAATTCTCTGTAGAGGAATATCGAATGGCAGAGAAGCACTTAAAGAAATGCTCAACCTCATGAGCCATCAGGGAAATGCAAATCAAAACAACACTGAGATTTCACCTTACACCCATCAGAATGGCCAAGATCAAAAACTCAAGTGTCAATACATGTTGGAGATGTTGTGGAGAAAGGGGAACCCTCCTCCACTGCTGGTGGGAATGTAAACCTGTACAACCACTCTGGAAATCAATTTGGTACTTTCTCAGACAAATAGGAATAGTGCTTCCTCGTGATCCAGCCATACCACTTTTAGGCATATATCTAAAGGAGGCTCAAGTACACAATAAGGACATTTGCTCAGCCATGTTTGTATCAGCCTTATTTATAGTAGCCAGAAGCTGGAAACAGCCAAGATGCCCCTCAACTGAAGAATGGATGCAGAAATTGTTGTACATCTACACAATGGAGTATTACTCTGCAATGAAAAATAAGGAAATCATGAAATTTGCAGGTAAATGGTGGGACCTGGAAAGGATCATACTGAGTGAGCTGTCACAGAAGCAGAAAGACACACATGGTATATACTCACTCATATAGACTTATAGGATAAACCTACTAAACTCTGTACATCTAAAGAAACTAATCAAGAGAAGACCCTGACTAAGGGAAATAGTAGTTTATGGAGAGGACAGAAGCCCCACAAGGAGAGCAACAGAACCTGAAATTTTGAACACAGGGGTTTTCCCAGAGACCCATATTCCAAACAAGTACCAGGCTTGGAGATAACTTAGAACCCCTGAGCAGATGTAATCGATGGCAGTTTAGTGTCTAAGTGGGTTACATAGTAATTGGAAGAGGTACTGTCTCTGTCACAATCTGATTGGCCTGTTCTTTGATCACCTCCCCCTGAGGGGAGAGCAGTCTTACCAGGCCACAGAAGATGACAATGCAGCCACTCCTGATGTGATCTGATAGACTAAGTTCAGAAGGAAGGAGAGGAGGACCTCCCCTATCAGTGGACTTGGGGAGGGGCATGCGTGAAGAATGGGGAGGAGGGTGGGATCAGGAGGGGAGGAGGGAGGGGCTTATTGGGGGGATACAAAATGAATAAAGTGTAAAAAAATATTATATAAGCTCTAGTAAAAGCTTGGAACTGAAAAAAGTGTATATTTATATTGAAATTCATTTCTTAATCATTTTGAAGGAATCATTTCACACTATTTAGTATATTAACATTAATTTTTACTTATCTTAAAAGGATCTTGACAAATAAGAAATGTCTTCAACATCTGATAGCTACTAATCTATTATTTCTCTATATAAATTTGACTGTAGCTATTTAATATAATTGAATTCAAATAATACTTGTTTTAAGTCTGGGTAAATACTTTTAACATTTTCTTCAGGATTTGTGCATGTTTTACTATTTATCAAAATTGCATTCATTTTTATAATTCAATAATATTCAATGATATATATATATGCATTTCACATTGTATTCATTCATTATCTTCCCATATTTCCTTCATTTTTCTGAATTTTAGCTAACTGCAAGATATTGAAATGAATGATATACAAGTGTCTTGTTGTTTCTTTGATTTAAATTATTTTGGTTTATCTTTAGTAGTAGAAGCTCTGTGTCATCATGTTTAACTTCTTTTCTTTAATTTTTGAGATTGTAATATAATCATTATATATTTGTATCATATTTTAATCACTGTGTGTATGGAGAGTTTACTTTGTGGTATAGCCTTCTCTGGAAAAGACTATTTCTCCCACTCAGAGGATCCCTTAGTTGTCTATAGTTCTTTGTCTAGTGTAGATACCCCATGATATTTTTCCAGTTTATGTTGATGTGTGCATTGTTGTTGTCCTTATTCAGCTTATTTTTAGGCATTTATGTTGGTGATACTTCATGGGTATAACTTCTGACATTCCTCGGAGTCCAGGTTACAGTAACCTTGCAATTTTTCTGCTTCCTCTTCCAATGTTTAACTTTTGAGAAACTGCCAATATAATTTCCATAGTGACTGCACCAATTTGCATGTCCCTGAATAATGTTGAATACTGTCTTTTGAAGGAATGTATTTTGGCTTATAAAATGCCGGTAAGTAGGACTTTGTGTATTTCTATATACAAAATTATGTAATCCATGACTAACAAGAGTTTTCTTATTTTTCATGCATTAGAAATTTATTTTTCCTCTTAAGAAAGTGGAGTTCTGCACCACATATACTAAATAAAATTAGTGAGAATAAATAGACCTTTCTCATTACTGAGTTAAGTTGAAAGGTATGCATTTAATCTAATTGCCTTCAGAATTCATTGAGAGTTTTATGAATTTTTCAAAATCAATCTTGGGGACTTACTCCAATGTGTGGCTCAAATTAGGGCAATGAACTGACAGTTCCAATATATGGTTACAGTCTGTCTTTTATAAGATATTTTTTTTCTATTAGTTCTTAAGTATCTAATTCATTTCTTGTTTTAACACTAGCAAATATTCTTATAACTATTGTCTGGTAAAAGTCTTGTTAATTCTTACCAAGAGAGGCGCTCTTCAAAAGTACTCTAAATGGGATAAAACTTAGGGTTGATGGTGTTAGCAAGGTAAGACATAGGGTGTTTTTTTATTATTTATTATTATTTTATTATTTATTAATTACACTTTATTCATTTTGTATCCCCCCATAAGCCCCACCCTCCTCCCCTCCTAATCCCACCCATCCTTTCCTTTCTGCATGCATGCCCCTCCCCAAGTCCACTGACAGGGGAGTCAGTCTTCCTCTCCTTCTTTCTGATCTTAGACTATCAGTTCTCATCAGAAGTGGCTGCATTGTCATATTCTGTGGCCCAGTAAGGCTGCTCCCCCATCAGGGGGAGGTGATCAACGAGCAGGCCAATCAGATTATGTCAGAGGCAGTCCCTCTTCCCATTACTATGTAACCCACTTGGACACTGAACTTCCACGGGCTACATCTGTGCAGGGGTTCTAGGTTATCTCCATGAGCAGTCCTTGGTTGGAGTATGAGTCTCTGGGAAGTTCCCTGTGTTCAAATTTTCTTGTTCTGTTGCTCTCCTTGTGGAGTTCCTGTCCTCTCCAGCTCTTGCTATTTCCCACTTCTTACATAAAATTCCATTCACTCTGCCTGACAGTTGGCCATCAGGCTCAGCATCTGCTTTGATAGTCTGCAGGGCAGAGGCTTTCAGAGGCCCTCTGTGGCAGGTTTCTAGGTTGTTTCCTGTAAAAGGGCATTTTAAAAATAAAGAAATGTGTACCATTATTCAGGAAAATATAAGAGAAAAGTGTGTTAGGGCTCATCAACTAAATAGGAAGATATAGGCCTTCTAGAACAGCCATACACAATCAAGAGTTAGCCAAGATCAGTGGGTCAAAGATTTTATTGTGTCTAGGACATTACACAACAGGTTTCTTATAGTTTATAACTATTTAATATTATGAGTCAGCTTAAAACATACTGATATAAATTTTCTGGATTCATCCTTTGGTGACTATATCTCTGTGTAGTCACTGTAGGTTGTGGAAGTGTGTGGCAAAGACAAGTAGACTTCATCCAGATTTTCCATGTGTACATAATCACCAGGACTTGCATGTATACAGGAAAAAGTGGAATTGACCATGTTGAAGACTAAATCAGTTAGCAAGCTAGAAACTGTCAAGGAGGCACAGTTTCTACTTCTGGCAAAAAAAATAATTCAATCTGAATTTAAAATGGATGTTGAGGAAAAGTAACAAAATTATGTCCATTTACTAATCATTCAATAGCCAGAATGGCCCTGAAAATATAACTAAGCCATGATGTTCTGATTTTTATTTTTTTACACCAATTAGAGTGTATTCACTTTGTATCCTAGCTCTAGCCCCCTCCCTCATTCCCACCCAATACCATCCTCCCTCCCTCAACTCCTCCCATGTCCCTCTCCAAGTCCACTGATAAGGAAGGTACTCCTCCCCTTTCCTCTGAACCTAGCCTATCAGGTCTCATCAGGACTGGCTGCATTGTCTTCCTCTGTGGCCTGGTAAGGCTGCTCCCCCATCAAGGGGAGGGGATCAAAGATCCAGCCACTGAGTTAATATCAGAGACTGTTCCTGTTCCTCTCACTAGGGTACCTCCTTGGAGACTGAGTTGCCATGGGTTACATTTGTGCAGGAGTTCTACATGATCTCCATCCACGGTCCTTGGTTGGAATACCAGTCTCAGAAAAGACCCCTTGGACCATATTTCTTGGCTATCTTGCACTCCTGTCCTGTGGAGCTCCTGTCCATTCCAGGTCTTCTATCTCCCCATCTCCCCCTTCTTTCATAAGATTCCATGCACTCTGCTCAAAGTTTGGTTATGAGCCTCAGCATCTGCTTTGATACCCTGCTGGGTAGAGTCTTTCAGAGGCCCTCTGTGGTAGAATCCTGTCCTGTTCCCTGTTTTCTCCCTCTTCCAATGACAGTCCCATTTGCCTTTCTGAGGGAGGATTGATCATCTTACCAAGGGTCCTCCTCCTTGTTATCTTCTGTATGTGAACAGATTTTAGGAAATTTATCTTATATTATATGACTAATTTCCACTTATAAGTGTGTATATATAGTGTGTGTCTTTCTGCTTTTTTGATACCTCTCTCAGAATAATCTTTTCTAGATCCCACTCTTTGCCTGCAAATTTCATGATTTCCTTGTTTTAATAGCTGATAGTATTCCATTATGTAAATGTACCACAATTTATATATCCATTCCTCAGTTGAGGAACATCTGAGTTGTTTTCAGGTTCTGGCTATTATGAATAAAACTGTTACAAACATGGTTGATCAATGGAATTGAATAGAAGAACCTGAAAAAACCCCACAGACCTATGGACTCCTGATTTTTTTTTTTTTTTACAAAGAGGTCAAAATCATACAATGGAAAAAGATAGCATTTTCAACAAATGGTGCTCATCTAACTGGATGTCTACATGTAAAAACATGCAAATAGATCTGGACTTATCACCCTGCACAAAACTATACTCCATGTGGATCAAAGACCTCAACATAAATCTAAACAGAATAAATCTGTTAGAAGAAAACATGGGGAAAAGCCTAGAACTCATTGGCACAGGAAGCAAAGTCCTGAAAAGAACAACAACAGGCCCTAAAATCAGCAATCAATAAATGGGACCTCATGAAACTGAAAAGCTTCTGTAAAGCCAAGGACATTTTCATCACAGCCTAATGACTGGAAGAGGATCTTCCCCAACCCTATATGTGACAGAAGGCTAAATTCCAGAATATATAAAGAACTCAAGAAGTCAAACACCAACAAACAAAGTAATCTAATTAAAAAATGGTTTATGGAGGGGGGTGAGACAAGATGGCGGCACCAGAAGAACACTGCATCTGAGGAGCAGGACAACATTTTCCATACAGCGACCGAGAGACTGAACTCTGGGCCCTAAAAAAAACAGTGATCATGTTTCCCAGGTGAGAGGAAACCCCCACTGGGTGGGAATCAGTCGAGTCCACTCTCAGGCCACCCAGCCCAAACCCGGAAGAGATCCCTGGTGGTGCAGGCACTACGTCGTCAGACCAGAGCCTGCGTGACCTGATCACCTTTCCAGGCTGAATGGTGGGCACAAAAAACATCAGAGACTGGGAGTCCCAATCGCAATAAAAACCCACAGGGAAAGAAGGCAGTTGGACTGACCACAGGTCACCCAGTCTTTACCTGGAAAAAGTCTCAGAGACCTGCGGGTACGAGATGCCATCACTGAACTGGGCTCAAGCCACCAGAACTGAGAGTGGCTGCACACCCAGCTCTCTGACACATATGGAGCTGTGCACCCCATTGCAATAGAGACTGTGAGTCCCTGTCGGGAGAGGGCCCCACTGGAACAGAAGGAAACAATGCTGACTTGGACCACCCAGGCTTTGCATGGGAAAGGTCTCCCAAACCAGAAAGTATGAGCCCCCATCACTGAACTGGGCCCACGGCGGGGAAAAAGAGAGTTGTTGGGCACCCATCTTTCCGGCACAGATAGAGCTGTGTTCCCCAGGGCAACAGAAACTGTGAGTCCCTGTCCGGAGTAAACCCCACAGGGAAGGAAGGAAACGGGGACCCGAATTAGGTTATTCAGTATATTCCTGGAAAGTTCCCACAAACTAGCTGGCAGGCACGCGCTCTGCCAGCACAGAGACATGCTTTGTACCAACTATTTCTCACAGATAGAACTTTATGCCCCAGGACACCAGAGACTTGGAGTCACCGTCCAGAGAAATCCTCACAGGGAACAAAGCAAAGGAGACGAACTTAGGCCACCCAGTATATCCCGGAAAAGGTCCCCCAGACTGGCCCAACCCAGGGACCTGCTGTGCACCATATAGCCTGCTGTTACGAGGAGAACAGTACTCACTAACCACAGATTACAGCTTGGGTAATGGGGCACAGAGCCTCAACCTCAGACCTACAAAAGCCCAGCATCCCCGAGATCTACCCCCAGATACTGCTCCAAGGGGCAACCAGTTATCCCTAACAAAAATGACCAAACCAAGGGACATAAAGGTTAGAGCAGCAGCTCACTAAATTTACAGCAAGAAACCCAGGAGCAAGGCAGCTATCTCCAGTACTTCTCCGGATGAGAGAAGAGCTCTCTCGCCTAACAGGGACCACAATTACCACTCAGGTTTCTATGCCTGAGGTGAGCTGTAGAAACTCCTGAAAAACACCAGCCATACAGTGACCATACCCAAAAAGCTGAGGAAAAATCATCTTCCTGACAAGGGGATTCTGTCCACCACAGGATTTCAGGAAGCACCAGAAACTAACTCCAAACATCTACGATAGCCCAATGGGTAGAGGCCAGCATAAAAGCTCAACCAACAAAACACATAGTAATATGGCATCCCCAGAACCCAGTTATCCAGGGGCAAGTAGCCCTGGACACCCCAGCATAAATGAAATTCAAGAAGATGACCTAATGTCTATGCTCTTGAAGAGGATAACAGAGGAAACAAATAAAATGTGTAAAGACCTAGAGGAAGATAAACTGAAACAGATTATGGACATCCATAAAAAAATAGAGGAAGATAAAAACAGATTATGGGCATCCAAAAAGAAATAGAAGATAAAGAAAAACAGATTATGGACATCCGTGAAGAAATATAGGAAGTTGCAGCCAAACAGATTGTGGCATTTAGAGAGGAAATACTTAAATCACTGAAAGAAATAAAAGAAACAGAGGATTGTACAAACAAACAGCTGAAGGGAATTGAAGGAAAAATGGGAAAATACAGTCATACAGGTGAAGGAAATCACCAACATGGCTCAAGACCTGAAGATAGAATTAAAAAAAAATAAAGAAAACAGAAATGGAGGAAATTGTGGAGAGAAAGAACTTACAGGAAAAAAAAAAACAGGAACTACTGAGGTAAGCATAACCAATAAGCAACAAGAGATGGAAGAAAGACTCTCAGGTGTGAAAGATACAATGAAAGAAATTGATGTATCTGTGGAAGAAAATGTTAACACTAAAAAAATTCCTGAAACAGACTATCCAAGAAATCCAATACAACATAAAAAAGACAAAACCTAAGAATAATAGGAATAGAGGAAAAGAAGATTCCCTCCTGCAAGGCCCAGAAAATATTTTCAACAAAATCATTGAAGAAAATTCCCCCAATTTAAAGGAGATGCCAAAAAGAATACAACAGGTCTACAGAACATCAAATAAATTAGACCAGAAAGGAAAATCCTCCCACCACATAATAATCAAAACCGTAAGTATACAGAACAAAGAAAAATATTAAAAGCTGCAAGGGAAAAAGTCCAAGTAACATATAATGGCAAACCCATTAGAATAACACCTGACTTTCAACAGAGACTATGAAAGCCAGAATAGCCTGGACGGATATCATGCAAACCCCAAGAGAACATAGATGTCAGCCCAGGCTACTATACCCAGGAAAACTCTCAATTCTCATAGACGAAGAAAACAAGATAGTCAATCACAAAAACAAATTTCAACAATACCTACACACAAATCCAGCTTTACAAAAGACACTAAAAGGAAAAATACAACAAAAGAAAACTAGCTACTTTCAAAAAAACACAGGAAATAATTAACCTCACTACAGTAAAACAAAAAGCAACCAAGCAAAATAACTTATGACCACAAGGAACATCAAAATCAAAGGATCTAACAGACACTGGTCATTAATCTCTCTCAACATCAATGGACTCAATTCATCAATAAAAAGACACCGACTAACAGAATGGATGTGTAAACAAGACCCAGGAATCTATTGTATGCAAAAAAAACACACCTAAGTCACAAAAATAGAAATTACCTGAGGATAAAGTATTGGAAGACAGCTTTCCAAGCAAATGGACCCAAGAAGCAAGCAGGAATAGCCATTCTAATATCTGATAAAATAGACTTTCAACCAAAATTAATCAAAAGAGATAGGGTATTACTGGGGTATTACTCTTCATACTCATCAAGGGAAAATTCCACCAGGAAGACATCACAATCCTGAACATCTATGCCCCAAATATAAGGAAAACCACATTTGTAAAAAAAAAAAAAAAAAAAAAAACCTTAAATTAACCACATAGATCCCCACACATAAATAGTGGGAGACTTCAACACCGAACTCTCAACAAAAGACAGGTCAACAAAACAGAAATTAAACAAAGAAACAATGTTTCTTACAGAGGTCATGGATCAAACGGATGTAACAGACATTTACAGACACTTACAGACAAACACTAAAGAATTTACCTTCTCAGCACCTCATGTAACCTTCTCCAAAATAGACCATAAGGTAGGTCACAAGGTGAGCCTCAACAGATAAAAGAAGATTGAAATAATCCCTTGTATACTATCTGATCACCATGGAATAAAGCTGAACCTCAACAACAACAGAAATAGTAAAAAGCCTAAACACACATGGAAACTGAACAACTTGCTACTAAATGACAGCTGGGTCGAAGGAAGAAATGATGAAAGAAATTAAAGTCTTCCTAGAATTCAATGAAAATGAAGGCAAAACATACCCAAACTTGTGGGACACAATGAAAGCAGTGCTAAGAGGAAAGTTCATAGCACTAAGTGCCTTCAAGAAGAAATTTGAGACAGCTCATTCAAGCAACTTAATGGCTCACCAGAAAACCCTAGAAAAAGAAGAAGCAGACACACCAAAAAGGAGTAAAAGGCTGGAAATAATCCAACTCAGGGCTAAAATCAATCAATTAGAAACAAATAAAACAATTCAAAGAATCAATGAAACCAAGAGCTTCTTCTTTGAGAAAATTAACAAGATAGACAAACCCTTAGCTAAGCTAACTAAAAGGCAGAGAGACAACACACAAATCAACAAAATCAGAAATGAAAAGGGGGACATAACTACATACAGACACTGAGGAAATCCCAACAATCATTAGGACTTAGAAAGTCTATATGCCACAAAAGTCTATATGCCACAAAATTTGTAAATCTAAATGAAATGGACAATTTTCTTGATCGATTTGACTTAACAAAGCTGAATCAAGACCAGGTAAATGAATTAAATAGTCCTATATCCAAGGAAATAGAAGCGGTCATTGAAAATCTCTCATCCAAAAAAAGAAAAAAAAAAGAAAAAAAAGTCCAGGACCAGATGGTTTCAGCACAGAATTCTACCAGACCTTCAAAGAAGAGATAACTCCAGTTCTCTTCAAACTATTCCACAAAATAGAAACAGAAGGAACATTACCAATTCATTCTATGAAGCCACAGTCACCTTAGTAACTAAACCTGACAAAGACTCAACAAAAAAAAAGAGAATTTCAGGCAGATCTCCCTTATGAACACTGATGCAAAAATATTCCACAAAATACTTGCAAACCAAATATAAGTTCATATGAAAGATGTCATCCACTATGACTCAGTAGGCTTCATCCCAGGTATGCAGGGGTGGTTCAATATACGGAAATCCATCAATGTGATCCACCATATTAACAAATGAAAGAAAAAAACAACAACATGATAATCTCCTAAAATGCTGAAAAAGCATTTGACAAAATCTAACATCCATTCATGTTTTAAGTCTTGGAGAGATCAGGGATACAAGGCACATATCTAAACATAGTAAAGGCAATATACAGCAAGCCTATAGCCAACATCAAACTAAATGAAGAGAAACTTAAAGCAATCCCACTGAAATCAGGTATAAGGCAAGGTTTCCCCCTGTCCATATCTCTTCAACATAGTTCTGGAAGTCCTTGCTAGAGCAATAAGACAGTTGAAGGAGATCAAGGGGATACAAATTGAAAGGGAAAAGTCAAATTATCACTATTTGCAGATGATATTATAGTATACACGAGTGACCCCAAAAATTCTAGCAGGGAGCTCCTACAGCTGATAAACACCTTCAGCAAAGTGGCTGGATACAAAATTAACCCCAAAAAAATCAGTAGCACTCCTGTATACAAAAGACTAAAGGGATGAGAAAGAAATTAGTGAAAAAACACCCTTCACAATAGCCACAAATTACTTAAAGTACCTTGGAGTAACCCTAACCAAGGAAGTCAAAGACTTGTATGAAAAAAAATTTCAAGTCTCTGAAGAAAGCATTAGAAGAAGATATCAGAAGATGGAAAGATCTCCCAGGCTCATGGCTTGGCAGGATTAACATATTAAAAATGGCCATTTTACCGAAATCAATCTACAGATTCAATGCAATTCCCATCAAATTATCAACACATTCTTTACAGACCTGGAAAGAAAAATTCTCAACTTCATACGGAACAACAAGAAATGCAGAATTGCTAAAAAAAAATCCTCTACAATAAAAGATCTTCTGGAGGTATCACCATCCCTGATCTTAAGCTGTACTATAGAGCAACAGTTATAAAAACTGCATGGTACTGTCATAGAACCAGAATGGTGAATCAATGGAACTGAACAGAAGACCCAGAAATAAAACCACACACTTATGGACACCTGATCTTTGACAAAGTTGCCAAAACCATTCAATGGAAAAAAGATAGCATCTTCAACAAATGGTGTTGGTCCAACTGGATGTCTACATGTAGAAAAATGAAAATAGATCCATACATATCACCCTGCACAAAACTAAAGTCCAAGTGGATCAAAGACCTCAACATAAAACTAGACACATTAAATCGGTTAGAAGAAAAAGTAGGGAATACCCTAGAACTCATTGGTATAGGAGACAACTTCCTGAACAGAACACCAACAGCACAGGCTCTAAGAGCAACAATCAATAAATGGGACCTCATGAAACTGAAAAGCTTCTGCAAAGCAAAGGATACTGTCATCAAAACAAAACAAAACAACTGCCTAACGATTGGAAAAGAATTTTCATCAACCCTTTTTCTGACAGAGGACTAATATCCAGTATATATAAAGAACTACAGAAGTTGAAAAGCAACAAACCAAGTAATCCAATTAAAAAATGGGGAACAGAGCTAAACAGAGAATTCTCTGTAGAGGAATATCGAATGGCAGAGAAACACTTAAGGAAATGCTCAACATCATTAGCCATCAGGGAAATGCAAATCAAAATGACCCTGAGATTTCACCTTACACCCATCAGAATGACCAAGATGAAAAACTCAAGTGACAACACATGTTGTAGAGGCTGTGGAGAAAGGGGAACCCTCCTCCACTGCTGGTGGAAATGTAAAATTGTAATCAATCTGGTGCTTTCTTAGACAACTAGAAATAGTGCCTCTTCAAGATCCAGCCATACCTCTCCTAGGCATATATCCAAAAGAGGCTCAAGTATACAACAAGGATATTTGCTCACCATGTTTGTAGCAGCTTTATTTGTAATAGCCAGCAGTTGCAAACAGCCCAGATGCCCCTCAACTGAAGAATGGATGCAGAAATTGTGGTACATATACACAGTGGAGGATTACTCTGCAATGAAAAATAAGGAAATCATGAAATTTGCAGGTAAATGGTGGCACCTGGAAAGGATCATCCTGAGTGAGCTGTCCCAGAATCAAAAATACATACATGGTATATACTCAGTCATATATACATATATATATACATATATATATACAGTCATATAGACATATAATAAAGGATAAACCTACTAAACTCTGTACATCTAAAGAAACTAATCAAGATAGAGGACCCTGACTAAAATTCTCAATCTCCATCCCAAAAGACAAAGAGAAAGGATATCAGAAGAGGATGAAAACAGGAAAAAAGCTAGAAAGCTGCCCCGGAGGGCCTCTGAAAGTCTCTGCCCTGCAGAATATCAAAGCAGATGCTGAGACTTATGGCCAACTGTTGGGCAATGTGCATGTAATCTTATGTAAGAAGTGAGAAATATTAAGATCTGCAGTTGACAGGAACTCCACAAGGAGAGCAACAGAACAAGAAATTTGAACGCAGGGGTCTTCCCAGAGACTCATGCTCCAACCAAGTACCAGGCATGGACATAACCTAGAACCCCTGCAGAGATGTAATCAATAGCAGTTTAGTGTCCAAGTGGGTTACATAGTAATGGGAAGAGGGACTGCCCCCGACATAATCTTATTGGTCTGCTCTTTGATCACCTCCCCCTGAGGGGGGAGCAGCCTTACCAGGCCACAGAATATGACAATGCAGCAACTCCTGATAAGATCTGATAGACTAAGATCAGAAGGTAGGAGCAGAGGACCTCCCCTACCAGTGGACTTGGGAAGGGGCATGCGTGAAGAAGGGGGTGTTGAGGGTGAGATCTGGAGATCAGGAGGGAGGGGATTCTGGGGAGATACAAAGTGAATAAAGTGTAATTAATAAAATAAAATTAAAAAACATCATAAAAAAGTGGGGTACAAAGATAAACAGAGAATTCTCAATAGAGGAATATTGTTTGGCAGAGAAACATAGAAATTCTCAACATCCTTAGTCCTCAGGGAAATGCAAATAAAAATGTGCCTAATATTTCACCTTGCACCCATCAGAGTGGCTAAGATCAAAAACTTAAATGACAACACAGCCCGGAGAGGATGTAGAGAAACGGGATCCCTCCTCCATTGCTGGTGGGAAAGTAATTTTTTTACAACTACTTTGGAAATCATCGGGAACATGCTAAAAAATTAGGAATACTGCTACCTCAAGATCCAGCTATACCACTCCTAAGCATATATCTTAAATATGCTCACCTATACAAAAAGGACATTTGCTCATCCATGTTTGTAGCCGCTCAATTCATAATAGCCAGAATGCTGAAACAACCTAGATGTCCCTCAATGGAGGAATGAATAGAGTAATTGTGGTACATTTACATAACAGAATATTACTCAGCAATTAAAAACAAGGAAATAATGAAATTTGCATGTAAATGGTAGGAAATAGAAAAGATTTTCCTGAGTGAGGAATCTCAGAAGCAGAAAGACACAAATTGAATGTACTCACTTATAAGTGGATATTAAATATATAATACAGGATAAACATACTAAAATCTAAAGTCCTAAAGAAGCTAAGCAAGAAGGAGGACCCTGGGTAAGATGCTTAATCCTCATTCAGAGGGGCAAATAATATAGAAATTAGAAGGAGGAGAAGACAGAGAACAGTATACCACAGAGTAGCAGATTAGGGGCTGTTACCAAATATATCTGGGCACAGGATCTTTTCTGAGACTGACATGCAACCAAGGACCATGTATGAATGTCACCTAGAACCTCTGCTCAGATGTAGCATGTGGTAGCTCACTAACCAATTGGTTTCCCATAGTGAGGGGAACAAGGACTATTTCTAACAGGAACTCAATGACTGGCTCTTTGGCCTCCCCACCCAGCAAGGGAGGAGCAGTCCTGTTAGGCCACAGAAGAGAGCTTTGCAGCCAGTCCTGAAGATACCTGATAAAACAGGATCAGATGAATGGGGAGGAGGTCCCCCCTATCAGTGGACTTGGCAAGGGGCAGGGTGGAGATGAGGGAGGGAGGGAGGGACTGGAAGGGAATGATGGATTGGGACACGGCTGGGATATAGAGTTAATAAAATGTAACTGATAAGAAAAAAATAAAATTCAAACAAACAAAAAAAAAAAGAAAACACAGGAAAAAATCTACACCAGCAAAAACAAAAGAATGACTCACACAGAAAAACCCACACTAACATCACCAACATCAAAGTAATATGAATTAACAATCCTTGGTCATTAATATTTTCAATATCAACAATCTCAATTCACCAATAGAAAGATACAGGCTAACAAAATGGTTGGTAAAACAAGATCCATCTTTATGTTGCATAAAAGAAACACACTTCAGCAACAAAAATAATCATTACCTAAGAGTGAGGTCCTAGAAAAAGCTTTTCCAAGCAAATAGTCACAAGAAGGAAGCTGGAGTAGCTATCTTAATAGCTAATAAAACAGACTGTCACCCAAATTTAATCAAAAGAAATGGGAAGGACTCTTTATACTAATCAAATGAAAAATCCACCAAAATGACATCTGAATTCAGAACATATATGCCAGAATGCAAGGGCAACCACATTTTTTTAAGAGAAACACTACTTATGGTTAAATCACACATGGAACCCCACATGTTAATATTGGGCTGTTTCAACAACCCTCTCTCTTCCATAGATAGATACTTGAGAAAGAATCTAAACAGAGAAATAATGAAATTAACTGACATTATGAGTTAATTGGACATAGTGGATATCTACAGAACATTCCATCCAAGCAAAAAAGAATATACCTTCTTCTTTTTAGAACCTCATGAAACCTTCTCTAAAATTAACCATGTACTTGCTCACAAAGCTAGCAACAACAGACACAAGAAAACTGAAATAATACCTTGCATCTTATCAGACCATCATGGATTAAAGCTGAACTTCAACAACAGAAACAACAAAATGCGTACAAACTCATGACAACTGAACAACTCTCTTCTCAATGAATTTTTGGTTCAGTGAGTAAATAAAGAAATTAAAAACTTTCTAGATTCAATGAAAATGAAGGCACAGCATACCCAAACATATAGGACACAATGAAAGCACTGCTAAGAGAAAGTTTGTATCACTATGACCCTTCATAAAGAAATTGGAGGTCCAATACTAGCAAATTAAAAGCACACCTGAAAGCTCTAGAACAAAAGGAAGCAAACAGGCACAAGAGGAGTAGACTGCAAGAAATAATCAAACTCAGGGCTAAAAACAATAAAATAGTATCAAAAAGGCTAATAAAAGACTTAACAAAGCCAAAGGTTGTTCTTTGAGAAAATCCACAACATAGATAAAACCCACAACATAGATAAAACCCTTAGCTAAACTAACTGAAATGCAATGTGATAGTTCCCAAATTAACAAAATCAGAAATGAAAAAGGTGATGTAACAAAAGAAAATGAGGAAATATAAACAATTTTAGGTCTTACTTGAAAAACCTGTATGCCACAAAATTGGAAAATCAAAATAAAATGGATGTTTTTGTTGATATATATTACTTACCAATGTTAAATCAACATCAAGTAAAAAATTTAAGTAGAACTATAACCCGTTAGTAAGTAGAGGTAGTCAACAATGTCTCTAAACCAACCAACCAACCAAACAAACAAACAAACAAAAACTCAGGGCCATATGGTTTCAGTGCAGAATTCTAACAGACTTTCTAAGAAGATCTAATATCTAAATCACACAATGGCCCACAAAGAACGAGAATTTCAGACCAATTTCCCTTATGAAAATTGACACACAAATATTCAATAAAATACTTGAAAACCAAATACAGAAACACATCAGAAATATCATCCTTCAGGAATAACTAGGATTCATCCCAGGGATGCAAGTGTGGTTCAACATATGAAAATTCAACAATGTATTCCACAATATAAACAAACTAAAAGACAAAAAACAAACAAACAAAAACAAAACAAAACAAAACAAAAAACCACATAATCATTTCATTAGTGCTGAAAATGCCTTTGACAAAATCCAACATCTCTACATGTTTAAAGTCCTGAAGAGATCAGGGATACAAGGCACATACTGAAACACAAGAAAGACAATATACAGCAAGGCAATAACCAACATCAAGTTAAACAGAGAAAAACTTAAAGGAATTCAACTTAAATTGGGTTCAAGACAAACACTCTCTGTATCTATTCATTGTGACTTAAATTCTATAAAGAAAGAAATTGAATAGGAAATCAGAAGATGGAAAGAGCTCCCATGCTCATGGATCTCAAGTAGAATTAACATAGTAAAATTGACCATCTTACCAAAAGCAACCTATAGATTCAATGCAATTCCCATCAAAATACCAACATAATAATTACAGAACTTGAAAGAACAATCCTCAAGTTCATACGAAAAAACAAAAATCATGGACTACATCTGAGCAGGGGTTGTAAGTTATATCTATGAATAGTCCTTGGTTGGAATATCAGTCTCAGAAAAGACCCCTGTACCCAGATATTTTGATTCTGTTGCTCTCCTTGTGGAGCTCCTGTCCGCTCCAGGTCTTACTATCTCCCCTTTCTTTCCTAAGATTCCCTGTACTCTGCCTAAAGTTTGTTTATGAGTCTCAGTATCTGCTTTGATACACTGCTGGGTAGAGTTTTTCAGAGGCCCTTTGTGGTAGGCTCCTGCCTTTTTTCCTGTTTTCACCTTCTTCCAATGTCCATTCTGTTTAACTTTCTGAGTGAGGATTGATCATCTTAGCTGGGGTCCTCCTTCTAGTTCAGCTCAGTATACAAGTGGGTTTCCTAGTAAAGGAAACAGGAACTGTCTCTGACATGAACTCAGTGGCTAGCTCTTTGACGGCCTTCCCTTGATGGGAGAGCATCCTTGACAGGCCACAGAGGAGGACAATGCAGACAGTTCTGATGATACCTGATAAGGTACAATCAGATGGAAGGGGAGGAGGATCTCCCCTTTCTGCAAACTTGGAGAGAGGCATAGAAGGAGATGAAGGAAGGAGGGTGGAATTGGGAGGGTCTGAGGGAGGGAACTACAGCTGGGATACAAATTGAATATACTTTAATTAATATAAAAATAAAAAATTTATATAAAAATCTACATTAAGAATAAAAAGGAAAAACAAAAAAACCAGAATAGCTAAAACAATCCTGTACAATAAAAGAACTTCTGGAGGTACATCCATACCTGATTTCAAGGTATAGTACTGAGCAACAGCAATAAAACTTCATGGTACAAGCATAAAAACAGACTGGTGGATCAATGGAACCAAATTGAAGACCCAGAAATAAATCTAGATATCTTTGGATACTTGATTATTGACAGAAGCCAAAAACATACAATGGAAATATTATAGCAACTTCAACAAATGGTCCTTGTCTAACTGGATGATTACATGTAGAAAATTGCAAACAGATCCATATTTATTACCTTGCACAAAACCCAAGTCCAAGTGGATCAAAGACCTCAACATAAACTCAGAAACACTAGATCTTTTAGAAGAGAAAGTGGAAATCAGCCTTGAACTCACTGGCACAGGAAACAACTTTCTGGCTAAACATCAACAGCTCAGGCTCAAGGATCAACAATTAATAAATGGAACCTCATTAAACTGAAAATCTTCTTTTAGGCAAAGGACACTGTCAATGAAGCAAAATGGCAGCATGCAAATTGGGAAAAGATCTTCATCAACCTTACAACAGACACAGGGTCATATAAAAAATATAGAAAGAACTTAATAACTTAAGCATTAACAAACCAAATATTACAATTAAAAATGTGGTACATAGCTAAACCAAGAATTCACAGCAGAGAAATCTTGAATGGCTGAGAAGTGCTCAATATACTTACTCATCAGAGAAATGCAAATCACTAACCAGTAAGAATGGCTAAGATCAAAACCTCAATTTGCTTGAGAGGATGTGGAGAAAAACAATCACTCCTCTATTGCTGGTGGGAATGCAAAGTTGTACAACCTCTCTGGAAATCAATCTGGCACTTTCTCAGAAAATAAATAGTTACACCTTAAGACTCCACTGTAATACTCCTGGGCATATACCCAAAATATGCTCCACCATACAACAAGGACATTTGCTCAACTATGTTCATAGCACCTTCATTCATAATAGACAGAAACTGAAAACAAGCTATTTGCCCTTCAACTGAAGAATGGATAGACACTTTGGTACATTTCCACAATAGAATACTACTCAGCTTTCAAAATAAGGAAATCACGACTATTTCAGGCAAATGGATGGAACTAGAAAAGATCAGCCTGAGTGAGGTAACCCAGATCCAGAAAGAGACACATGGTATGTAATGCTCACTTATAAGAGGGCATTAGTGTTTTAATACAGGATAACCACACTACAATTCACAGACCCAAAGAAACTTAGTAACAATGAGGGCTCAAGGCAGGATACTTGGATCTCACTAAAAGGGGGAAATAGAATATAAAGAGGAAGTGTTTGAAGAGAAGTAACAGGATATGAGAAGAGAAGGAATGCTGAGATAAATGAGGCTGAGGACCAGATGTGGGGAGAGCATTTAGTATATGGGGCTTGCAGGAGGACAGAGAACTTTCAGAGAAAGAGAAACCATGGGTGGGGGCATCTCTGAGACAAGCTGGAGACCTATGACAGGGTAGGCTTCTGGAAGAATATGGAGGTAACTCTATCCGACACCCCAGGTATCGGTGGACATGGATACTGAAGAGGCCACCTTCTAACCAGACAAGACTACTAGCAGAGGGAGGGGAACAGCAATCCACCAAAAAACACTTTGACCCAAAATTTACCCTGCTGTTAAAGTTTTTGTAAAACTGTGTTTCTTAGTTTCTCTCTTAACCTGGCTATCACACAAATAATTGAGATTCTTTCATATTATTTTAATACATTCCACAGCTCAGAAATAAGTAGTTTTAACTCTATTCTTAACCCTCTGGGTTAATTTGGTTTCCTCCAAGTGTACATCCCAGAAATACTTGCACACTCTTTGCTGAGCTCTCTCTTTCTCTCCTGGTCCCTCTTAGACATCTGGTGGTGGCTCAGTCCACTGGCTGAATTCCCAACTTCCTCCCCTAACTTCTCCCTTGGCTGGGAGGAAGTCCATCCACATCCTCTCACCTGCTCAGAGATGGACTCTAAGCTGCTTTATTGGCATATCAGGGAACAATTGGAAAGCAGTGTTTATACAACATTGAAACAGGAGTTTCTCAGAACAAGGCTTGCAACCAGAAACATGAGAAACAGAAATCAGCATTTGAATTACACAATAACCTTATGCCTACACCCTGCCTACAAGATATACATGGTTAAAGATAGAGGAGATATTGTGGAAACATCCAACCAATGCCAGTCACAACCTGCGACCCAGCCCATGGGAGAGAGTCAATCCCTGACACTAGTAATGCTATGCTCACAGACGGGAATCTAGCATAGCTGTCCTCTGAGAATCTCCACCCAGTATCAGTTCAAAACAGTTGTTGATGCTCACAGCCAAACATTGGGTGGAATGCAGGAAGCCTTGTGGAAGAGTGGAGGAAGGTCCTGTAGGCACAGGAACTCCACAAGGGAATCAAAAGAGACAACTAACCTAACCAGGGTGACTTTTGGACACTGAAGCACCAATCAAGGACATAGGCCCCCTATACAAATATACCTAATGTGCAGTTTGGTCTTCATGTGGGTCCCCTAGTAAAGGTAGCTGGGGCTGTCTCTGACAAAGATATTGTTATGTGTTTTTATATCACTTTCAACTGGCAAGGCCAACTTTCCAGGCAACTGATGGAAAAAGTGATCTCAGCCCTGATGTCACTTGATATGCTGGAAGGGTAGGTGTGTATGGAGGTCCTCCTTTTTTTCTGAGGAGTAGGAAACAGGGTATAGGAGAAAGAGGAAAGGAAGGTGTGACTGGAAGGAGATGTGGGAGGGGTTATGATTGGGATGTAAAGTCAATAAATAAACTAATTAATTAAAAAGTTCACAGATAGAAACCATACATGGAAGAGGGCAGTCAGAGTTTGTCTTTCTGGGTCCTATACCTCATTTAGCACAGTATTTTATAGTCCCATCAATTTACCACGTTTCATGATTTTAATTTTCTTTACAGCCGAATAGTATTCTGTTCTGTATATGTACCACAATTTCACTTTCTGTTTACCAGTCGAAGGACATTGAGTTTATATCCATCTCCTAGATAAACAGAGTGCCAATGAAGGTAGCTGAACAAGTATCTATAAACTAAGATATTGAGAAATTTGGACAAGTCCCAAAGAATATATAATTGAGTTGTGTGGTAGGACTATAGTTAGCTTTTGAGAATTATCTACACTACTTTCCACAGTGTTTGCTTCCATTTATAATCCTAACTAAAGTGAATGAAGGTTCTTCTTTCTGCACATCCTCCCCAGCATTTGTTTTCAGTTGTTTTCTTGACCTCAGCCATTCCAGAAGGTGAATGATGAAATGTTAAATTTGCTTTAATTTGCATTTAATTAAAATCTAAGGATATTGGACACATTTGATATATTTATTTTCCATTTTATTCATTTTTTGGGGAAATATCTTCAACAAGCATTTTGTTTCTTCATGTGAAAGTATTTGTGAAGAAGTTGGATATTTACTTGTCTTTGGAAAAAAAAATCTTGAGAGTTAAGTGAGTTTAGAAAATCTAAGACTGTCTCAACTTGATAGAAGTTTTTGTTAAATAAAGTGTCTTGGTTAGGGTTTCTATTCCTATGATAAAACAATATGACAACAACAACTTGAGGAGGAAAGACTTTATTTCACCTTAAAGTTTCTCACAATAATCCATCATCAAATAAAGTGGTGACAGTAACCTGGAGACAGCACCTGAAACAGAAGCCATGGAGTAACACTACTTACTGGCTTGCTCCTCGTAGCTTACTC
This sequence comes from Psammomys obesus, assembly GCF_907164565.1. NCBI lineage: Eukaryota > Metazoa > Chordata > Mammalia > Rodentia > Muridae > Psammomys > Psammomys obesus. The sequence continues at coordinate 5,015,693 of NW_026590677.1, forward strand.
AGCCTTGTTTCTTATAGCTCACAGGACTGGCTCCCCTTTTAATGGCACCACCTAAAATGAGCTGGGCCCTCATTTATCAATTACCAATCAAGAAGATGGGCTATAGTCTTTGCTCACAGGCTAAATTGGTAGGTGAATTTTCTCCTTGAGATTCCCTTTCCTGACAGGATTCTAGCTCATTTCAAGTTGAATAAAACTAGCTACCACATAAGGGCAAATTTTATATTTTTAGCAAAGCATCTCAAAAGGTTGAACCCAAATTCATTTAAAAATATTACTCTCAGTTTAGTGATTTTGCCCATCAGGGATTTATAGTATCTCTAACAGATGGTAAATAAATATTGGGCTCTATTCTTTTTCTATAAATATTTTTTTTATTAAAATGTTGGCAATATTATGGAGGAGAAGAAATAAACTGGCTCTGATATGATAAATGTGGTTTGGAATTATAGTTCCATCTTTACAAAGCTATATTCCCTCACTTGTGTGAGAATCTTGTTGCCAAATTTACTCTTAATAAAATGACAACACTGCCACCCCATCAAACTTCCAAAGGAGTTATTAGTAAAAGAGTGAATGAAATGATAGATTTAAAAGTTAAATGGTGAAAGAATTTAAAAAAAAAGACACAATATTTTCTTAGAAAAGTAATGTTTACACTACTATATATGAGGCTAAGTCAACTCAACTGTCCACTTCCTCTACATAAGTTTTCTTTACTACATCAAAAACTTAATTCATCTATATATATGCTTTATAATTTGATACACCTCTCATGACAAATATCAATGGTAATGCAGGCTACATTAGTTCTAATGTCTGTGATCTTGGTGACATAATGATGATCATACAAGATTTAACAAACATTTTGAAAAGACTTTTTCTTCTTTTCACTTTTCTAATGCCTTTATGTTTTGGATATCATGCAAGGTTTTGCAAAGAGAACTATTTACGAGGCTTGGAGGATAGAGTTTCTCACAAAAATAGTTCAATGGAACTAGATAAACAATAGCAAGATTGACTTGAATCAAATAAGACAGAATGCCAAAGGAAACCATAGGAAATAAAGTTGGCAAACCCTACTGCACCTAAAGGAGTTAGCTGCAGGTGTGGCTGCTGTGTCATATGTTTGTCAGTAGGTTGCAGAGAGGAGAGAGGCTATGTCTGCACTCAGTGGTTGACCTATTAACATCTGAATGATTAGTTAGCCTAACATTCCCTGAAAAAAAGTGAGCCTGAGGTGACCACCAGTCTGGTGCTACGCGGGCATGGATTGGCTCCCAGAATGGGGAGCAAGATTAAGAGAGTCATCACAATGGGGTCATGGGGCCCCGGATGGGGAGCTTGCCTGAGATGACCACAGGTCTGGCACAATGCAGATCCCTGATCCCTGCCTGGCACCATAATGAACGGAGTGGGGCATAGCACTCCTGAGACTACTCCTGAGATGATCCCAGACACTCAGAGACCCCAGACACTACTAGGAAAAGTAAATTATTTAGTAGAAAAATGGAAGAGAAAGAGAAAATTCCTTAACAAAAAAAATACTGTCTTGAAATAAGTGGTTAAATATAAAAAGGGATAAAATTGTGCTCTGAATTTACAGGCTAATTTCTGACATGTCCTTCTTGATACTGATTTTCAATTCCCAGTCTTCTGCATACCACAGTCTGTTTACATCTCTGTTAGAGCTGTTCTTTAGGTTTTAAGAAATACTATCACACAAATGCTAGGACTCAGTCCACAACAAAAGAAAACAGTCTACTTTGAATCAGACCAACAAACAAAAAGCTGTTTGTTGCTGCATTCTAGACTATGTAAAATAGGGAAAATCTTTAAAATATAGTGCTACATAGTTGTAATTGAATATGATTAAGCTTTCTCCTATGCATGATAGCCTCTTCATACCAATCAGTGAATACACAGCCATCCTCATTGCTTGCTAGTGTTAGAAGTTCTTTCAGCATATTCAGTGGCAGCTGAATAAAAAGTTTCTATGTTTATCTCAAAAACTATCTTTCATGTCACAGTCAGTCTTGTTATATAGCTTGAGAATACATTCTGAATCAATTCTGAAAAGAAGAGCTCTTAAATAGTTTACAGCAGTTATATAGTCAAGGCAGGCCATAATTTCTGTTTCAGAAACCATGTGTGCAAGCTGATTTTTTGTAACTACAGCAAGAGTTCTAGGGCCAGATTTTCAAACAAGCATTTGTGTCTATAAAATGGGTGATTGCACACACAAATGGACATTTTTGTATGTAATTATCCATTTTGCATACACAATTATATGCTTTTGAGGGTATAACACATATACATGAGATTTGGTAAGCCTACCCACTATACCTTCCTTTGAAAATCTAGTTCCCATTGTATTTTTATTGTACAGAGAAAAAAATGGGTTTCTTTTTTTAAAAAAATAAGTGATAGTGCTTTCCCATGGATCATCCCTTTTCTTCAATAATGTTTATACCTACTCAGTTATCATCTCAGGAGTCCCCACAATCCTTTTATATATGAATGCTAAATAGCACTAGTACTTTATTAGAAACTAAGAAATCAAGATACACCAGTTGGACTGCTATAAATATTATCCAGCATCCAATTAAACTCCCTGATAAGTGATTCTACCTGTGATCTCTAATGCCATACTTTTTAAAATTATTTTATTTTATTTTATTTTTTTTATTTTTATTAATTACAGTTTATTCCCTTTGTACCACACCTGTAGCTCCCTCCCTCTGCCCTTCCCAATCCTACCTTAATTCCCTTTTCTCTACCTATGGCCATCCCCAAATCCACTGATGGGGGGGGGTCCTCCTCCCCTTACATCTGATACTAACTTTTCAGGTCTCATCAGGAGTGACTGCCTTGTCTCCCTCTGTGGCCTCATAAGGCTGCAGCCCCCTGAGATGGAGGTGATCAAAGAGCAGGCCAATCAGTCTATGTCAGAGACAGTCCCTGTTCCTATTACTATGGAACCGACTTGGACAATGAGCTGCCTTGGATTACATCTGTTCAGGGGTTCTAGGTTATCTCCATGAATGGTCCATGGTTGGAGTATCAGTCTCAGAAAAGACACCTGTTTCCAGATTTATTGGTTCTGTTGCTCTCTTTTTGGAGATCCTGTCCCCTCCAGGTCTTTCTATCTGCCCTTCTTTCATAAGACTATCTGTACTCTGCACAAAACTTGGCTACAAGTCTCAGCATTAGCTTTGATACTCTGCAGGTTAGAGCCTTTCAGAAGCCCTCTGTGGTAGGCTCCTGAGCTGTTACCTGTTTACCCCCTCTTCTGGTGTCCATCCTCTTTGCCTTTCTCAGTGAGCACTGAGCATATTACCCAGAGTCCTCCTTCTTGATTAGCTTCTTTAGCTGTATAGATTTTTGTATGTTTATCCTGTATTATAAGCCTAATATCTACTTATGAGTGAGTATATACCCTGTGTGTCTTTCTACTTCAGAGATAACTCACTTAGGATGATCTTTTCTAGGTGCCACCATTTGTCTGCAAATTTCATGATTTCCAATTTTAATTGCTGAGTAGTATTCCATTGTGTAAATGCACCTCAACTTCCATATTCATTCCTCAATTGGGGGGCATCCGGGTTGTTGCCAGTTTCTGGGTATTACAAATAAAGCTGCTACGAACATGGTTGAGCAAATGTACTTGTTGTATACTTGATTTATATACTTAAGGTCCAGCTTTAGTCCTCGGTGATCAGATAGGATACAAGGGATTATTTCAATCTTCTTGTAACTGATGTAACTAATTTGTGCCAAATTATATGATTTATTTTGCGAAGGTTCCATGAGGTGCTGAGAAGAAGGTAAATTCTTTGCTGTTTGAGTGAAAGGTTCTGTAGATGTCTGTTAGGTTCATTTGATGCATAACCTCTGTTAGAGTCATTGTTTCTTTGTTTAATTTCTGTTTTGTTGAACTGTCCTTTGTTAAGATTGTAGTTTTAAAATCTCCCACTATCAATGTGTGGGAATCTATGTGTGGTTTAAGTTTTATTAATGTTTCTTTTACAAATGTGGGTGCCCTTGAATTTGAGGCATAGATGTTCAGGATTGTGATGTCTTCCTGGTGGAATTTTCCCTTGATGAGTATGAAGTGTCCTTCTCCATCTCTTTTGATTAATTTTGGTTGAAAGTCTATTTTATTAGATATTAGAATGGCTACTCCTGCTTGCTTCTTGGGTCTGTTTCCCTGGAAAACCGTCTTCCAACCCTTTCCTCTCAGGTAATATCTATCTCTGTGACATAGGTGCATTTCATGTATGCAACAGATTGTTGGGTCTTATTTATGCATCCATTTTTTTAGTCTGTGTGTTTTTATTGGAGGATTGATTCTACTGATATAGGAAGACATTAGTGACCAGTGGCTGTTTTGTCCTTTGATTTTGAAGTTGGCTGTCATAGTGTGTTTGTGTAGTCGGCTACTTTTAGTGTTGCTGTAGTGAGGTTATTTATTGCCTGTGTTTTTCTGAAAGTAGTTAGTTTTCTTGGGTTGTATTTTTTCTTCTAGTATCTTCTGTAATGCTGGATTTGTATGCAGGTATTGTTGAAATTTGTTTTTGTCCTTGAATATCTTGTTTTCTCCATCTATAATCACTGAGAATTTTGCTGGGTATAGTAGCCTGGGCTAACATCTGTGTTCTCTTAGGGTCTGCATGATATTCATCCAGGCCCTTCTGGCTTTCATAGTCTCTGTTGAGAAGTCAGGTGTGATTCTGATGGGTTTGTCATTATATGTTACTTCACCATTTCCCCTTGCGGATTTGAGTATTTTTCCTTTGTTCTGTATACTTATTGTTTTGGTTATGTTGTGGGGGGGGATGTTTTTCTTTTCTGATCTAATTTATTACGTGTTCTGTAGGTCTCTTGTATGCTTATAGGCCTCTCCTTTAAGTTGGGGAAATTTTCTTCTATGATTTTTTTTGCAAACATTTTCTGGGTCTTGGAGGAGGGAATCTTCTTTTTCCTCTATTCCTACCATTCTTAGGTTTTGTCTTTTCATGTTTTCTTGGATTTCATTGATGGCTTTGGTTATGAATTTTTTAGATTTATTTTTTCTCTGACATATACATCAGTTTTTTCCATTGTTTTTTTCCACAGTTTATTTTCTTTCTTCCATCTCTTGTAGTCTGTTGGTTATGGTAACTCTGTAGGTCCTGTTTTCTTTCCTAAGTTCCTGCTCTCCATGATTCCCTCCTTTTGTGTTTTCTTTAATTTTTCCAATTCTTTCTTCAGATCTTGAACTGTTTGTTTGATTTCCTTCACCTGTCTGACTGTTCTTTCCTGTTTTTCCTTCAATTCCATCATCTGTTTGTTTGAGATTTCCTCTGTTTTTTTTTTTTTAATTTCTTTAATTAATTTAATCATTTCCTCTCTGAAAGCCACAAACTGTTTTGCTGCATCTTCCTGAGTTTCTTACGGATGGCCCCAATCTGTTTTACTTTATTTTCTTCTATTTCCTTATGCATGTTATTTGTTTCCACCATTAACCTCTTCATAAGCATAGATATAAGGTCATCTTCTTGAATTTTATTCATGTTAGGGTGTCCAGGGCTACTTGTCCCTAGATTACTGGGTTTTGTGGATGCTATATTACTTTGTTTTTGTTGGTTGTGTTTTTATGCTGGCCTCTACCCATCTGGCTGTCTCAGGTGTTGGTTGTTAATTTCTGGTGTCTACTAGAATGCAGGGGTGGGGAGAATCCCCTTGGCAGTGTTCTTAAGGAGACTTCCTCAGCTTTTTGGGCATGGTTAACCAAAGGGCCTTGCTCCTCAGATATATGGAACTGTGTGGTAACTGCTCTTCTCTCACCAGGAGAAGTCCTGGAGACAGCAGCCGTGCTGGTGCTGCCGGGTTTCTTACTCTGAATTTATGGAGCTTCTGTTACTGGTCTTTTGCTGTATTTGCTTGGCATAGCCCTCTTAAAGAACCAGGAAGTTTCACGGTTTTGTCAGTTTAGCTACAGATAACTGGTTGCACCTTGGAGCAGTGTCTGGGGGCTGATCCAGTGACTCCCAGGCTTCTGTAGGTCTGAGGTTGGAGCTGTGTGCCATAGTACCCTAAGGGTAATGAGTGGCAGGTGAGAACAGCACTCATGTGTGTAGCTGGAGGCTAGAGCCTGCGGGAACCCAGAAACTTTTCTGGACCTGGGTGTTCTTAGGTCAGTTCTGATGTTTCCCCCACCATGGGTTTTCCTCCCAACAGGGAGATCCAAACTGCGGTGGTTTTGGTTCCAAGGTTCCATCTGAGATAACGAGTAGAACATGCAGATGCATTGGCTCTGCCTTGCTGGAGATTGGGTGCCTGTGTGCCTGAGTACCTGTGTGGACCTGGAAACTTATCCTGAGAATTTTTGTGGGGGCAGGGGACAGCTAAAGTGCCATGAGTTCAGACCTGCTGTTCCCTCATTGTGGGGTTTCTTCCCGACAGAGAAACCCAGTCTCTGGTGCCCTGGGGCTCATAGTTCAATCTGGGATGATAATCAGAGCAGGCATCATGTGGCTCTGCTCTGGCAACATTGTGCTTGCTGGGACCCTGGAACTTTTTAGTTGTTTAGCTGGGTGACCTGGACCTGATTGTGTCCCACACCTTGGGGTTTCCTCTCATTTAGAAAAACACAATCACTGGTATTTTAGGGCCCAGAGTTTCATCTGTTGATCACTGTCCATCCCTGCTGTGCTTTTGATTAGAAACAGTGTCCTCCTGGCACTGCCATCTTGGATATCCCCTTGATGAAATCCATTCTGTTTTTATTACTGTTTTTTTTTTTTTTTCTTTTCTCTTTTTGTAATGTAGCTTGAAGTCAGGGATAGATGTATCTCCAGAAGTTATTTTGTTGTACAGGATTATTTTAGGTATTCTGAGTT
>NW_026590677.1:5022586-5074265 GCF_907164565.1 Psammomys obesus
TTATCTTATGCCCCTTCCCCCGTCCAATGATAGGGGATGTCCTCTATAGACCCTAGTCTATCTGGTATCATCAGGACTGGCTTCATTATCTTTCCCTGTGGACTGGTAAGGCTGCTCCCACCTTAGGTGGAGGTGATCAAAGAACTAGCCACCTGAGATCACATCAGAGATAGTCCCTATTCCCATTACTAGGGAACCCTCATAGACACTGAGCTGCCATGGGCTACATCTGTCCAGGGATTCTAAGTTATCTCCATGCATGGTCCTTTTTTGGAGTATCAGTCTAGATCAATGAGTGTGTGTGTCATGGGAGATGTGCACAAATACCAGATTTTCTATTTGTGGTCCAACTATTCCAACCTTGTCCCCACTTCCTTACTAACAAAAGCTTACACTGCCCTGTTTCCTTCCTTTAGCTTACATCTGGTAAGAGAGCGAGTTCTAATAGGAGGGCTTCTTCAGCTGGAAAATCTCTGACATTGTTAAATCAAGAGAATAAAAACTTCACTTACTTCACAAAAGCAAATGTGACTTTCATTGTGTAGCATGTTTCGTAGAATGTTGATGAAAGAAGCTTATTTGACAAATAAGAGCCTGAATTCTGTGGTTTCACATGTGGCTCTCTTACAAATCCAAACACAGTCTTCTTTATGGCTTTAATTTCTTTAAAAGAAGACAAACACTTTTGAGTATTTGTTGTTGTATTTAACTTTTCTTGCCTTTTCCTATTCCTGTTTGGCTTGCTACCTGTATAACATGTCATTACTCAGTCTGTGCTGACAGTATTGCAGAGGCAGAAAGCTTAAGTTGTATTAGAGAAGAAAAACAAAACAAAACAAAACAAAAAAACAAAACAATACATGATGACTCCCTGATTGTGCCTGAAACATGTGAATTGTGTATATTATAACTCATCTGGATAATTAGAAGTGAACTTTTATTGAGCTGTTATTGTCTACTAGTGGCAAAGAAGCAGTAGTGTCAGTAACAGAAAGTCATGAATTAGAGATAGCAAGGAATAGCATTAGACAGAATGAGTGAGATAACTTTGAGACATACTATTGTTTCTTGATTTTTAAAAAGTGATTTATGTGCTTTAATAAAAGTGTGTGTGTGTGCGTGTGTGTGTGCGTGTGTGTGTGTGTGTGTGTGTGTGTGTGTAATAAAAATCGCACCTGGGTGGTTAAACCTTCTTAAGAACCTTACTTTGCCATTGATATTTGTAATTTTTTAAAAAATAACTGAAGCTGAGAATGACCTCTAGGAATAAACAGCATGTAATTTATTACTCTAAATCCTTTCTTGATGAGTGTGTTTACTGGGATGCTTAATAATTTGTGTTTATTTAAGTTCTTGTATCTTAGAATCCCAGTGTGCATTATAAACATTCTTCCTCTTAGTACTGCCATCAGGAAGATTTATTTTTTGTACATGTGGCTTAAATATGTTCCAAATGATTTAATAGTCTACTGTAGGTCACAAAGTATGCCAGAGTCAGTTATATTATCCATTCTTTTGTGAAATGATTTACTCTAAATATCCATATGTAAGCATACTATAAAGAATGTGTCCATCAAGTATACATTTCTGCATATGATATTGATATACTATATATTCCACAGCCATCCTCCAAACATGTTTGGCATGAGTTAGTTTATAAAACAAAAGCTTATGTACATAACATAAGGTCAGGAACAGCCATTTGTACTCAGTCACATAATTACAATGATCTAGAAAAGCTCTGTAAATAACTTTACCAAGTTAATTTATCAAGTTTTGGGCTTATTGACATCAAGGTTTGACCAAATATTTTCTCATTGGCTCTTATTTACCTAAGACTTTGTCCATAGCTTATTCTTCCCAAACTCCCTTCATGTGCATACTAGAGAGCTCTTTGTTTTACAGCAATCATTTTGTTTAGCTGTCTAATGGACCAGAAGACTGCAACTAGGATGCCTAGAGGTAATTTACTAAAATGCAAGGTGTCTACATTCGTGAAGCAAAAATAGCTTTTACAAGTCTAAATTATTGGAGCTAGGGAAAGCAATCTTGGCTGACATTTTAGAAAAATGCATTTTTTTTTTTAAATTTTGTATGTGGATTTCAGAGTTAAAAATCCACACACAGATGTTTTGTTCCATACACAGGTTGTACTTTTGCGTGCCAGTAAGTATACAGTTATCGCCTTAGCAAATAAATTTGTAATTTTAAGCATATACTATATGCTGAAATATTTATATAAAAATAGGCCTTGGGAAACAACTTTTTCCCTTGGTGAGCTGTTATGAAATAATAGATTCACATGCATATATGCAAATAGAACCTGACTCCTCTGCTCCCCCTATCTTCATCAGATTTTTTATATGAGAAGCAATTCAGTTTAATAGTGTATACATTCAGAATTTTTCCTTCTCTCCTCTGTTTTTACAAATTGTTACTCCCCAAGTAACAATTTCCACTTGGACAAGTTTCTCATTCTCCTAATGCCCTGCACATTTTTTTTTTCTGAGCAGTCTTTCTGGCAAGCATTTTTCTCCTCCAAGCAGCTTCTTTAAGCTTAAAGAACTTTGAGCTGTTTGCATAAAGAGCTTTCTTTCATCCAACAAAACATCAAGGAAAGAACATTCTAAAGGAAGTGTAAACTCACTCTAAAGCAAGCTTACAAAAAAGGCTAGTCTATTTAACTCCAGAAAGGGCAACAGACAATGGCTTCTGGGGTTTGATGACATTGAAATGTTTATGCCCTGAGGATTTCATTTATTTCAGTAATGAAAACACTGTTTTGAGGCTTCCACACTGTTTGCATTAATCACACTTAGAACTTGTTTTAAAATAATATCGTTTTGTTTATGCTAAAATGATCTAATTAAAAATTGACTCTAATTTTGTTTGGAAAACTTTTGGGGTATTTAATGCATAATCAGAATTCAACAGATAATATCCTCATCAGTGAATGAGAGTAAGACCTTAACTGAAGGCCAAAAACAAATTACCCCATCACCGATCAGAGAGCAGAATGAAAAGAGTTAGTGTGTATTTAACTGGAACACATGTATTTTGCAGCCTCCCTAGACACAAAATCATGTAAAACAACACATCACTAAGCTATTTGAAAATGAAGGGGTGGTTTACTTCTCTCTGGAGATTTGTCAGTGTTTCTGAACTAGGAGAAATAGCTCAGGATAACCCTTTTCTTAAATTTTCATATTCTGGGAAAACTAAGATTTTTGGAAATGAAAAACAAGGATCACCTTTTGCTGAAGGATACATTTTTTTCAAGGTTATAATTTTATTGTGACCATTTGTTGTAGTGGTCGTCTGTTTATGAGGAGAAACCAAGGTCGAGTGCCTGTGCATCATTAAGACAGGGATGATGAAAGGAGGAACAAAATACATTCATCAGCAAAGCAACATAAAAATGAAAGAAAATTAACAGAGGAGAGCATAGGACAATGAGTGAAATGGTGTTCAAGGCCTCTCAATTAAAGACAGATAATATGCCTTCTGACTCTCTCAATTAGTTGCACCCCTGTGCCATTCACAGACACTCATTTTCCCTTGCCATTTATTTTAATTAAACTAAACTAGAGTCCATGTCTTCTAATTGCTGTTCACATTTTCATGGCTTTTCTGACAGTAAGACAGAACTTCCTTAATGTCATCAGTGATATCTTTTGTTATTTAGTTTCTACTCTCCTCATTTGTGACATATGTAGTATCAGGCAGGTAGACAAATTATTTTCTGGCTTTGGAAAAAAAATAAAATAACATATCTGTTTCTTTTGACACAATGTTTTCAGCATTTTACCTTAATTGTGTAAAGTCAAATTGTAATCAGTTTCAAATGACTTTTATCTTACCTTCTGTTCTGTGAACATTCTGAACTTGCATCCTTTTGATATCTCAGGATTTTCTATACCAATTATGATAACTTAAAATGCTTTGTCTCACAACTTGTGAAATAATTATTCTGTATTAGCAGGTATATGTAGGGTTTATTACATGAAGAAAAGTCTTTGTCTTTATATCCACTTTCAAATTTATAAGCAAAGTTACTCTCTCACATAGATAAAAGTTCTCTAAGTATACTTAGGTTTAAAAATTACTTTAGGTTCTCTGTCTGTCCTCTATGTCTATAAACAAATAAATATAAAACAAAGGAGTTAAACCTCAACACATGATGGTCAATACATACAAAGAAGTAATACAAAGAAGCTTAATGACAACAAATCCAAATGTGCAAGGTGAAACCTACGATCTGTGCCTAATTCTTCAGCAAGTGTTCATATGCAAATGCTGTGAGCTTTTCTAGGTCATTTGGCATTATGTGTGAAACCAGCACTTTGACCCTATATGGTGAAGCATCAGTATCTACACAGATTTGATAGACCAGCGGCATAATGTGCTGGACTCCTTGAGGATATTAGTTGATGCTTAGCCAAGTCAAAAATGCCTTGACATTCCTTTCCACAGGGAAACGTTTTATTTTTCTTTGAGTACTCTTACAAATATAGTTGCTAGGTGAAGACTGATTTACTAAAGCAACTTAACAGAAATAGAAAAAGATACATATTTACACAAAGAACATAATACATATTTTGCACACACTACATAAATTGTGTAGATATATTCATATACATCTAGATGAAATTAATTGATTAAGCTCTAAACAGAGACTAAAAATATACCACTGATTATAAAGATAGATATGAAAGAAAAATATTTAAAAATTAAAATATTTAAATGTAAATATTTTCATTGTTTTCAGAATTATTTTTCAATGGTGTTAACCCTGCATAGTTCGCTATAATTTAGGCACAAGGAGATATTATTTTAAAAGACGTTGTATGTGATCAAGTGAAATTCCTTTAAAGAAATAAAATGGGTTCTTTTGAAGAATAAATATACCAAGGTTAAAGAAGTAGTGTTAGTTGCTCAATTCTTATCATTTAGCCATGTGCTTAATTATTTATTTGTCCATTACTTTTACCAATAGTTTTGCTTAATTTTAACTCTTCTTATTTTTCTGTCTGTTTATTAACATTATGAAAAATAATATCTGACATAATATATTTAAGGCTGGAAATATGGCTTAGTGGTTAACAGGACATTTTGCTCATCCAGAAGCCCCAAGATTAGTACCCAGTACCCACATTAAGAGACTTACTACCACCTTGACTCCAGCTCCAAGGAGATCAGATACCTTTGGTCATTTGTAAGAATCTATGCTCACATTCATATACCCATCTATTACTTAATCATAATTAAAACTAATATAAATAAATCTGAAATGTAAAATATTTTAAATTAATATTTTAATATTAATATTAATCTTCTCACTTTCTAATTTCTACCATAATTCAAAATAACAGTGGAATTTTGTAGGAAAGTCTGAATATCAGGAAGTTCTATGACATTTGCAACAATTTTATTGAATTTGTAAAATTCAATTGTAAATTACTTATTCCAATATGTGGTTAATGGTAAAAAAATATATAGAATCCATGGTTTAACCAGTTGCAGGCATTCCACCTATGATATCTTACCAAAGCAGAATGAAGATCAGGTAAATAAATAACAAATAAGGAAGTAGAAGCAATCATCAAAAGTATCCCATCCAAAAAAAAGGCACAAGGCCAGATGGTTTCAGTGAGAATTCTACAAAAAATTCAAAGAAGTGTTAATATCAATACTTTTCAAAATATTCTGCAAAACAGAAACAAAAGTAACATTGCCAAACTCATTCTAAGAGGTCACAGTCACCTTGATACCTAAATTTCACAAAGGTGGATCAATGAAATGGAATAGAAGACTCACTTATGGACACCTGATTTTTAACAAAGATGCCAAAAACGTGCAATATAAAATACATCGCATCTTCAATAAATAGTGCAGGTCTAACTGGATGTCCACAGGCAGAAAAATGCAAAGAGACCCGTTATTTATCACCTTGAACAAAATTACACTGCAAGTGGATCAAAGACCTCAACATAAAACCAGATATACTAAATCTGTAGGAAGAAAAAGATGGGAACAGCCTTGAACTCATTGGTATAGGAGAAAACTTCCTGAACAGAGCACCAACAGCTTGGGCTCTGAGATCAACAATTGATAAATGGGACCTCATGAAACTGAAAAACTTCTACAAGCAAAGAACAAGGTCAATAGAACAAAACAACAGCCTACAGACTGGGAAAAGATCTTCACCAACCCTACAGAGGGCTAGTATCCAGAATATGTACAGAACTCGAGAAATTAGACACTAACAAATCAAATAATCCATTTCAAAAATGAGATACAGGGCTAAACAGAACTCTTAACAGAGTAATAGTGAATGCAGAAAAACACTTAAAAAATGTTCAACATCCTTATTCATCAAGGAAATGCAAAACAAAATGCCTCTGATATTCCATCTTAGACCCATCAGAATGGCTAAGATCAAAAATTCATATGACAACACATACTGGAGAGAGGATGTGGAGAAAGAGGAACCCTTTTCCATTGCTTTTGGAAGTGCAAACTGTACAACCACTTTGGAAATCAATCTGGTGCTTTTTCAGAAACTTGGGACTAGCACTATCTCAAGATCCAGCTATGCCACTCTTGGACATATACCAAAAGATACCCCATCTTTCAACAAAGACATTTGCTCAACAATGTTCATAGCAACTTTATTTGTAACAGCCAGAATCTGGAAACAAGCTAGATGTCCCTCAACTGAGGAATGGATATAGAAATTGTGGTACACTTACATAATAGAATACTACTCAGCATGGAGAGGTCCTAGATCCCCTGCTGAGATGTAGCCCATAGGCAGCTCAGTCTTCATGCAAATTCCTTCATAAAATGCCTCTGTTATGAACTAGGTTGTCTGCTTTTAATCACTTCCCCCCTCATGATACAGGTGTGCTAGGCCATAGAACAAGAGGATCCAGGTATTTCTGATGAAACTTGTTAACCTAGGGTTGGATGTCTGGCAAGGAAGACTCCCCTTTCAGTGGACTAGAGGGAAGTAGGTACTGGGAAAGACAGATAGGGGTGGGGTAGGGAGAAGATGAGGGAATGGGTTATACTTGTTATATAAAACAAATAAATTGTAATAAATAAAAAAGTGGAAAGAATTGGGTACAGAGCTAAACAGAGAATTCTCAACAGAGGAGTCTCTAATGGCAGAGAGGCACTTAAAATATTCAAGTCCTTAGTCATCAGATAAATGCAAATCAAAATCACTCTAAGATTCCATCTTATGCCTGTCAGAATGGCAAAGATCAACAATTCAAATGACAGCACATGCTAGCATGGATTCGGAGTGAGGGGAACACTTATACATTGCTGGTGGTAATTCAAACCTGTAAAACCACATTGGAAATCAATCTGGATGTTTCTCAGAAAAGTGGGAATAGATTTACTTTGACATCCAGCTATAACGCTCCTGGGCATATACCCAAAAGATGTTCTACCACACAACAAAGACACTTGTTCAATTATGTTCTTTGCAGCTTTATTAATAATAGCCAGAGATTGGAAACAACTTAGATGTCCCTTAACCAAAGACTAGACAAAATGGTACATTCACACAATGGAATACTAGTTAGCTATTAAAAACAAAGACATTTTGCAATTTGCAGGCAAATGGATAGAACAGGAAAAGACCATCGTGAGTGAGGTAACCCAGGCTCAGAAAGACACACATGGTATGAACTCATTTATAAGTGGACATAGTCATAGTATTCAGGATAACCATGCTACAATCCACAGACCCAAAGAATTCAAGGAGGGCCTAAGGAAATAGCACCGAATCTTACTCAAAATAGGAAATAAAGCAGACACATAAAGTAGATGGAATGAGGGAGCTATGTGGAAGATACTGGTTGGGGAGGCTAGTAGGGGTAGTGATCAGGTCTAGGGAAATGGAGGAAAGCAAAGGAGGACAGAAAGAGAGAACAGAAATAGGTAGGGGAGCATCTCTTGGACAGGGGTAGCCTCCAGGAGTCTATGAGATGATCCTAGCTGAGAGTCCTTACAGTGATCTAGAACCTGAAGATGCTACCTCTTGTAGTCAGGCCAGACTTTCAGTGATGGGAGGAGGACAGCAACACACCCATAAAACAATCAACCTACAAATTGTACTGCTTAAAAGATGTGCAGGGATAAAGATGGAGCAGAAACTGAGGGAATGGCAAACCAATGACTGGACCATCTTGAGATCTACCCCAGGGGAGAGATCCAGCCCTGAACTAGTAATGATATTCTGCTATCTTTGGAGACAGGAGCCTAGCAAAACTGTCTTATAAGTGGCTTCATACAGCAGCTGATGGAAACAGATGTCCAAGCCCACAGCCAAATAATAGGCCAAGTTCAGGGAGTTTTGTGAAGAGTCGAGGGCAAATGAACCTAGGTAACCAGAGTAAACTAATGTGGCCCATGAGAGCCCACAAAGACTGAACCACCACCAAAGAGCTTGCATTGGCTAGCCTTAGACCCTCCACATACATGTAACAGATTTCCAGCATTGTTATTATATGGGTCCTTAACAGTTAGAGCTTTCTCTGACTCTGTTGCCTGCTATTGGATCCCTTTCCCCTAGCTGGACTGTCTTGTCTAGCTTTAATGGAAGAGGGTGTGTTTAGTCCTGCTGTGACTTGAGGTGCTAGAGTGGGTTGGTAAACCTTGGGGCCTCTCCTCTGAGATGCAGTGGGCTGAGTGAGAGAAGAGGGTGGAAAGGCAGGACTAGGAGGAGAATGGGGAGAGGGGTGGGATGAGGTTGTGAAATATTTTTTTAAAATGATAATTAGGTTCTGAAAAAAAAGGCAGATTCACTGGGGTGGTTAATTTTACTGCCAACATGACTCAACCTAGAATCACTTGGAAACGTATTCTCAGTAAGGGACTGTCTAGATCACACTGGTCTGTAGAAAACTGAATTATTTGGTTTGATTGGGGGCAGAAATAACTATCCTGAAAGTGGGCAGTATCATTCTCTGGTAGGACCCTGGAGTGTGAATAGAGCAATGTAGGCTTAGATTTTTCAGCAAACTTACATTATTTAGGATTTCAACACACCTTCATCTCCCTTCCAACCTCCTACAACCTCAGGTAGATTAGTAGGGAACATGGTTATAGTTCTCTTTTTAACTACTTCCTTCTGATCAGTGTCAATGGGTCATTAGGGTATTATCAGACTCAGTGGTCAGGATACCAGGATTCCAGTCCAAAGGCCAACACAGAGTAGCAACATGAAATCATCAAAAACTGCAAGACCAAGTTAGATTGCCTGGAGAAGTTTTCTGACAACGTTTCTATGTGGGAAGTCAAATGTCGAAGAAGTAAGATCAGTGCAGCAATGTGAATCCTCTATATACATCCTCTCCTCAAAGTCCACCCATGTATTTTATCAGCTGGCCAAAGTCACGCCCTTCACACATGAGGAGGCACAGCGAAACATCATGTGCCCTCCCACAAACCAAACTGGGCAAAACATGACATTAAAAAAACAGACTTCAAGGAAAACAGAAATTTCCACTTCAGAGCAATGTAGCTGAGCACTAAGTCTGTTCAAATTTCTTTCTTTCCTGGCTTCCCTAACAGTGACAAACTATAATCTGAAATAACTGCAAGGCAGTGAAGCCCTTCCTCTCCCATGTTTCTTTTGCCAGGAAAATTTATTACAATAGAAATGAAATTAGTGCACTCATAGAGATTGAAAATGGTCACAAAGGGCACAGCATTTACTGAGCATTTACTGAGTATAAAGTCTCTGCTTCTTATGATGAGAAATTCATAAAATAAGTAGTAACAGTTTCACAAATTGAAAATACTTAACACAACTTAGTTTTACCATTAGTTGGTTAAAATGGTGTGCTAAAATTGGCATATTTTGCTACAATAAAAAATAGCTATGGTAGCCCTTCTATCATATTTTAATTGCAAACCATGTTTCATAGTGGCCAACTGGATTCCTATGAATGAACATTTTGAAACTATCCTCAATAATGATACTAAAGCAGTTCAACAAATACTCTCTCGTGTCAGATGATGTTCAAAGATGTTTTCAACCAAGAATGCTTTGATTATTGAACTGTGCACATTACATTGTATGCAATTATATTTCAAAAAGTCTATTGCATGAAAATCTATTATAACACGTAGGGGAACATTCAGTTTCATATACATTCCTAAAGCATAATTTGACTAGACTTCTAACTGCTCTTATGGGAATGTTTTTGATTAATTGATATTATACTTTGGATGACTCCTTCCTTAAAATTTACAAACTAAATATTTCATGTATTGTATGATAACACAAAACAAGACAAATTAAGTATGTGGGAGCAGAAGGTCAAATACTAAAACGAAAGTCTTACGAGGCAGATACGGCCATAAACTTATAGGGACAATGTCTATTATAATAATGGAAAGCTCAGATTAATATTTCTTCCATCTCAGGCAATGGATACTTATTTTAACTGGTAGTGCATATTAACATCTTATGTAATATGGTTTGATTGTCTCTGTATTTAAATAGGTAGGAAGCCAGGTTTGCTTTTATTGAGCTGAGCATGGAATGCAAGTTCCTATGTGTGCATTCATAAAGATCAAATTTTTCCTTGAGTAACAGTAAGGAGCAATAAGATTAGCTGAAAGACACTGGATTTTAGCAAAAACTGCTAAATTAAATCAACCTGTATGTTTTAAAACTGTTTTAACTTTAGAGTGGAAATCAGGGCAGGTATTGCTTTGGGGAAGAAATTTTTGTCTATGAAAGGCTTTGGGTTCCATCAAAACTGTTAAAGATACAATCTAAGACTCAGAAAGATAGCAATGCAGATGACACAGAAAGCTGATCCTTATTGCACTGGAACAGCACAACAAACCAGCTGAAGAACTACAGATCTTCCATCAGACTGGAATATTGGATGCTGAAATGGACATTTGTTCAAGGACAAATGATCAGGACTGCAGTTATGAAAGACCATTGCATCAGTGGATCTTTATAAGGAAATTTTGCCTGATAAGTTTATGGGATTGATAATTGTTTCTTTTGTAATGCTTAAACTGTGCACAAATTTTATCTTAAATATGAAGGGGGAAGGTACAGAGGAATTTTAATCCAACTACATTGCTACTATGGCAAGGGATGACATCCAAACACCTAAGTCTGTGTGATCTGGCTAGAATACAGACATGCTCTTCCTATACCCTTTAATCTCTTTGGCTGGAATATAGATATTACACACTTTTAATCTCTCTGCCTAGAATTTAGTGCACACTTTTCATCCACAAAAATGAGAAGCAGACAAACAATGAGTCAAAGAAAGATTTGACAGAATGAGACAGGATATGTTCATCTCTCTCAAGAAGAGACAGGAAAGAAAACCTACTTAAGTGCCATGAAGAGAGCGAACCGGGGATTTGGCAGAGACATTACAGTACAGTGCAGTTCAGTACAGTTCAGTTTAGTGCAACTAAGTTTGTGCTATTCAGCTCATGGAGTTCAGAGGAAGTTTTTTCAAGCAGTGAAATTGAGAAGCATAGAGAGACCAGTTTGGATCAGTCAGCTTGGTAGTTTAAACCAGAACAACAGTGTTGAACCAGCCAGCCAGAGTTCAGATTAAAAGGGGTAAATTTATTCAGCAATAAGTCTCAGAGATGAAAATATTTTAAGCCTAGGTTAGCAGATGGAGGTTGGAAGCTGAAGGTTTCAAGGTCCTGGCTTAGACTGTATGGAGACTAGAAACTTTTTGGCCTAACAATAATTTCATAGAAAAGCTCTGGGATTAGCACAAGGCACATATTCATAAAGCTTGAGTATGGCTCTCATCTCATCCCCTCATCTGAGAAAACAACATCAACAAAACTGTATTTACAGTAGAGCAGGCTCATAATCCCAGATGATAAAGAGACTGAGGGGAGAGGACTAAGATCACAACTTCAAGGCTTAGTTGGGTCACAGTGCATTCAAATCCATCTTGGGCAAGTTAGTGAGACCTGAAGGTGTATGTTTAGGGTTAGGCAACATTGCTCTGATGTTGGTATATGGCATGATCTGGGAAGCTCTAAGTCAAAAAAAAAAATGGCTTACACCACCAGATTTCTAGGAAACATAAAAGAAAATTAAAAATTTCACTTATGTGTGGCTATGTTTATATGGACTTGGGGTCCCAGTGCGGTATGTGAGGATTATCATGTGAGTCTGCATGTGTGCTTGAGTCAGTCTATGTGCCACTGAGTGGAATGTGTCTTATTTGGCTATGACTCCTGCAATTCTCTTCAACCACTTAGTCTTTTGTGAACCCTCACCTATTCCTCATATCTGATCTTGATACTTACAAACCCTGTCTCAAATAAAAAGAAAAAAGAGAGAATGGGGGTATAATCCAGAAATAAAGCTCTTACCCTGCATGCATAAATCTCTGTGTTGTACACTCAGTATCACACAAAAATTAAGAACAGAAGAAAAGTAATCCATAATTTTGTGACTTCATTGCTTCCTATGTCACAACTGTTAGAATAACTAATATATTCATATGTTCATGACCCAGAAAAACTAGAAAATAACTGAATAATGTGATTTAACTGGCATTTAAGGAGTATTTCACCCAATAACACATACTGTTTTCTGAGCATCTATGAATTGTTTTCAATAAATCAGACTCTATGTTAAGTCACAGACTTAGTTCAAAAATTCAAATTAATGTAATCGTAGAGTGTGTTATGTGGCAATATCGGAATCAAACTACAAATCAATAATATAGAGACAAAAGGAAGATGTTAAAACAACTAGTAGCTAAATAAGTCATTTCTTAACAATCCATAAGTCAAAAAAATAGTGGAATTGAAAATACTGTGGCCTCAATAAAACAAGAATCCATCATAAAAAAAAAATAAATGAAACCCAACTAACAGAGTTCAGGATGATATACATTCACATGAAATTGTATTATGCAGAATAAAAATTCAAACCAAAATATACAGCTGAAACTGGAGGGTCCTAGGCGGCGGCGCAGGAGTATAGCTCTAGCATAGCATGTGCATTGCTCCTCCCCCAACACACACATACACACAAAAATGAAAATGGAAGAAAAGGTGAAAAATCTATTGGTATCATGTGGATAGATGAATAGTAAAGAATCAGCAAATTTGTGAATACTTTGTGAAGCAATAGAAGAAATCAATGACACAAAGTGGAAAATGGCTGTTTTTTTGTAAAGTATTTCAAATGTCATTTAGCAAGATCAACAAAGACACACACACACACACACACACACACAAAGAGAGAGATCATGGTTATCGAGAAAAACAGCCTACTGCTGCTGCAGATCTTAAAATTGTACACATTTGACACTTCAGAAGAAATTCTTGAAATTATGAAGAGTCCTAAAACTAAACAAAGTTGAAGTAGAAAATAATAAAAAGTGTCTATAAACTAACAAAACTACATTTGTAAATAAATTTACTCTGTGCAGAACTCTAGTTTCTGATAGAGTCACCGGATATTGCCAAACACTGAAAGGGAAAAATGACTCCAAATGCATACATTTGTGCTAAAAAGAAAAGAGTACTGTATACTTCCCACTGTAAATCAAAATCAGAGAAAAAAAGATTTAAAAATGGAATCTATTGATTAGTATCCCTTAAAATATAGGCAAATATAAAATACTAATTAACCAATATTAGCAAGGAATAAATAATAGCTTATTCAAGCGGAAATTACATTTATGCAAGGCTGTCTCATTGTTTTGACATCACTCAATAAAATCCATTATATTAACCAGTTTAAGAAAAATGAAATAGCAACAAATATAGAAAGGTATTTGACCATATTTAGTATCTATTAATTCTAAAGACTTTCAGCCATCTGAGAATATATTACAAAGTTCTCTACTTAATTGAATGTAACAAAAAACACAGCTAAGTGAATATGGCTGATTAGAAACACGCAAATGATCACTAGAACCTCAAGGGAATGGAATCAAAGCAGCAGAAGAATATCTATACTTCAGTGGGGGTGACTACAGGACATGTTGAATAAAGAAAACTTTATAGAGACAGAGAATGGAACTCAACACTCTAACACTAGGTATGAACTGAATGACAAAGCTTGAAGGTAGCATATAAAAACATGGATAAATTAAAGACACAGCTAGTACAGGTTTCAGTACTAGGTATATATTTATTCATTCTAACCAAGCAAGGAACTGAAATATTCATAGCATTACACTGGGCAAGTTCTCTATTCCGGGCAATTAGTCTCTGCCCAGTAGTAGGGAACCATCGTGAGATGGCTTACTACAGTGGAAATCAGAGGTATTTATATTTTCTTATTAAAAAATAACCAAAAGCAAATGTTGTAACAGTAATCTAGGAAGCATTGTCCTTGAGAGTTGTATAGTTTAACTACAGTGGTAATCCTTTCAATCAAAGCTAGTGATAATTGCATGTGGTGTGGACTCAATCTATGACACATAAGGGAAGGAGGCTATTCTCGATTGATGATTGTCAAATTGGAAAGAAATTTCCAGATCAGTGGAGGAGTGGGTAGAGTAAGGTTTGTGATTAGTTGTAGAAGCTACATTTTAGAGTACCGGAGCCCTGGAGTATGGAGTATGCATGGGACTCACAGCTGCATATTGCAAATAGCAAAACTTTACAAGATCGGAAGAAAAATCGGAGTCTTGCTGTCCCATTTAAACAAATGTTACAACCCTGTAGCATATCTCACACCCACCTTGTCCTACCAAGCCTTGAAAAAAGAACCCAGTAACAGGATCTACTAGAGTAACTGGCTTTAACTTTGTCTAATAGCACAGAAAAATAAGAAACCAGACTAAAGTACTGCCTTTGGGGATTTTATGTTTCGTCAGGCATAGGACAAAGCAAGCCTTATTAAAATTGGCTCTGTCTACAAACCACTCCTTCTGTTTGCTAGGATAACTACAGGAAAAAAAAAAATAAAAGGAAGAACAGAATCCAACCTATGCTCTCTCCTAAGGGGTTTTGGCAAAATGGGTCATAGAAAAGGACATCTATTTGACATAAATGAAGTACTTTCACTTCTGACCTTCTCTGTGAAAATGAAAGTTTCTTTTTTTATAAGACTGGAAGAGAAAGAGGATGAGGATTGCCTTACTACATTAAAAAAAAATGACAAAATGCTTTGCTGTGTTTTGAAACTTACATCAGTGGTTTCCCACCTGTGCCCTTTTTAGGGTCAAACAACCATTTCACAGGGGTCACATTTCAGATATCTTGCATTGTAGTGACATTTAAAAGAAATATTTAAGTTTGCTTTCTTTTAAAAACACAGAAATATTACAAGAATGTGCGATTATTTTAACCCCATGTGTGGGGATATGGGGCTGCTATGGACTGTATGCAGCAGTTGACTATAATTTGCCTCATTTTGTAGCAGAAACATGGTTTTGCTAGCTGCAGATAATTTCTGAGATTTGTGACATTTGGAATTCTGGAAACTTTTCAGAGATTATATAAATGCTAGAGCCTTGAGAGGTGGTGTCAGAGGTTGCTGGTCATTTTGGGAGGTTGGCTGTGGTTGGTTAGTAGCCATTGTCAAAAAAGAAACAAAAGGAATAAAATAGATTCAGGGATTTTTTCCCATTGCCTCTCTTTCCTCTATCCTTATTTTTCTTCTTTCTGGTATTAGGTGGTCAAATGGGCTGGATACTGTTTGTTTACACCTAGGTTAGGAACCCACAAAGTAGCAAAGATACACTACACTGTATTTACATTACAATCCATATAAGTAGCAAAATTAAAGTAATGAACTAACAACAAAATAATTTTATAGTTGGGGTCACCAAAACATGAGGAACTTTCTAATAGGGTCACAGCATTAGGAAGGTTCAGAATCACTGCCTTGAATGAAAAGACATACACAAAAGATGGCAAACAAAAGTTCGCAGAAACAAAACTGAGAGTCAAGGAAAATTAGCTTTCAATAATTTTGTTTTTATTTTATTCAAGTTCATTTACTTTACATCCCAAAGGTGTCCCCTCCTTCTTCTCCTCCAAGCACCCCTCTCCCATTTCTCCCTTTCCCTCCCTTTCCCTAGAAAAAGGGAGTTCCTCTCTCTGTATGAACCTTCCCTAACACATCAAGCCATATAAGGACATCAAGTCATATCCTCATTCCCTGAGGCCACAGAAGGCAGTCCTGCCAGGGGGAAGTGATCCAAAAGCAGGCAATAGAGTCTATGATAGAAAAAGCTCCCCCCCCCCAACTCACCAGGCCACCCACATGAAGACCAAGTCACCCTTTGGCCACATATGTGCAGGGGGCCTATGTCTAGACCATGCATGCTCCTTAGTTGATGGTCTCAGTCTCTTTAAGCCCCCATGGGTCTAGTTTAGTTGTCTCTGTTGGTCTTCTTGTAAGGTTCCTGTTGCCTGCAGGTCCTTCCGTTAATTCCCTCAACACTTCCACTGGGCCCCTGGGAGCTTAGCCCCATGCTTGGCTTTAAATCTCAGGATTTGTCTCCATCCAGTACTGGGCAGAGCCTCCCAGATGACAGTCATGTTAGGCTCCTGTCTGCAAGCATAGCAGAACATTATTAATAGTGTCAGGGGCTGGCTTGCCACTGTTGGTTGGGTATCAGATTAGGCCAATTATTGGTTTGACATTCCCTTAATCTTTGTTCCCTCTTTATCCCTCTATTTGCAAGCAGGGTAATTTTTTGAATCAAAGATTTTCTAGATGGGTTGCTGTTTTCCTCCCTCCACTAGTCCTGCCTTGCTAGGTGGTCACTCCAGTCTGCATGCTCTCACACCCAGTTAGGAGTCTCAACTAGAGTCACACCCATATCCTCCCAGGAGCCTACTCTGTCATAGGCTTCCAGATTGTAAAAGAGATGCCCCCCTCAGTTTTCCATCTTGTTCTCAGCCCTCTCACTTCCCACTCCTATTCTTCCCACATATGATCCCACCATTATTTACCTCCACATTCCATCTCCTGCTGAGCTCCTTGTCTTAATCTATTTCTGCTGTCTATTCTGTTTCTCCTTCTTGATAACATTACAGCACCATCACTTGGGCCTTCATTGTTACTTAGCTTCTTTGGGTCTTTGGATTGTAGTATAGTTATTTTGCACTATAGGTCTAATATCCACTTATAAGTGTGTACATACCCTGAGTGTCTTTCTGGTTCTGGTTTTAAGTCTAGAAATCTTTGGCATAGGAGAAAACTTCCTGAACAGAACACCAACAGCACAAGCTCGGAGATCAACAATTAATAAATGGAATCTCATGGAAATGAAAAGCTCCTATAAGCCAAAGGATACTGTCAATAGAACAAAACTCCAGCCTACAGACTGGAAAATGATGTTTACCAACCCTACATCAGACAGAGGACTAACATCAAAAATATACAAAAAGATTAAGAAATTAAAACCTGACAAAACAAATAATCCAATTTAAAAATGGAGTACAGAGCTAAACCAAGAAATCACAACAGAGGAATCTCAAATGGCTGAGAAAAACTTAAAGAAATGCTCAATGACATTAGTCATAAGGAAAATGTAAATCAAAACGACTCTAATGTTCCATCTTACACCAGTCAAAATAGCTAAGATCAAAAACTCAAGTGACAACACATGTTGGTGAGGGTGTAGAGAAAGGGAAACACTCTTCCACTGCTGGTGGGAGTAAAAACTTTTACAACCTCTCTGGAAATCAATCTGACAGTTTCTCAGAAAACTAACTAGTTCTACTTTAAGACTCAGCTACACCACTCCTGGGCATATATCTAAAAGATATTCAACTATTCAACAAAAAACATTTGCTCAACTGTGTTCATAGCAGCTTTATTCATAAAATCCAAAATTTGGAAACAACCTAGATGTACCTCAACTGAAGAATGGATACAAAAATTGTGGTACATTTATACAATGGAATACTACTCAGCAATCATAAATGAGGAAATCATGAATTTTGCAGGCAAATGGTGGGATCTAGAAAAGATCGTTTTAAGTGAGGTATCCCAGAAGGAGAAAGACACACATGGTATATACTCACTTATATAGACCTATAAGATATGATAAACATAATGAAATCTATATACCTAAAGAAGATAAACAAGAAAGAGGACACGGGGTAAGACGATCAATCCTCACTTAGAAAGACAAATGGGATGTGCATTGGATGTAGGAGAAAACAAGTAACAGGACAGGAGCCTACTGCAGAGGGCCTCTGAAAGACTCTACTTAGCAGTGTATCACAGCAGATACTAAGATTCATAACCAAACCTTTGGAAGAGTGCAGGGACTCATATGAAAGAAAATGGAGTAGTATGACATGGAGAGGATAGGAGCTCGACAAGGACCAAATATATCTGGGCACAGGGGTCTTTTCTGAGACTGATACTCTGCCAAGGACCATGTATGGATATAACCTAGAACCTCTGCTCAGATGTAGCCCATGGAAGCTCAGTAACCAACTGGTTTTCACTAGTAAGAGGAACAGGGACTATTTCTGCCAGGAACTCAATGGCAGGCTCTTTGACCTCCCCACTCCCCAAGGGAGGAACAGTCCTGCTTGACTACAGTGGGCGACTTTGCAGCCAGTCCTGAAGATACCTGATAAACCAGGGTCAGATGAAAGGGGAGGAGTCCTCCTCAATCAGTGGACTTGGAAAGGGGCAGGGAGGAGATGAGGGAGGGAGAGTAGGATTGGGAGAGAATGAGGGAGTGGGATACAGCTGGGATACAGAGTAAATAAAATGTAACTAATAATAATAAAAAATAAATAAAGAAAAGGAAGAAAAAAAAAGAAGAGAGTTGTTCAGTTTCCATGCATTTGTAGACAACCTGTTGTTTCTATTGTTAAAGTCTAGCTTTAATTCAAGGTGTTTTGATAGAATAAAAGGTTAATTTTCTTGTATTTGTTTAGTCTTGCTTTGTATCCAAGAATGTGATCAATTTTGGAGAATGTTCCATAAGGTGCTAAGAAGAAGGTGAATTCTTTTGTGTTTGAGTGGAATGTTCTGTAATTATCTTTTAGATCCAATTGACTCATAACATCATTTAGCTTCACTATTTTTCTTTTTTTTTTTTTTTTCTGTCTCAATGATCTGTCCATTGATGGGAGAGATATGTTGAAGTCTTCTACTATTAATGTGTGGGCTTCAATTTGTGATTTAAAATTTAGTAATGTTTCATATACAAATGTGGTTGCCCTGGCATTTTGGGAGTAGATGTTCTGAATTTAAATGACAACTTGGACAGTTTTTTTCTTAGATGAGTATGAGGTACCCTTCCCTATCTCTTTTGATTAATTTTGGTTAAAAGTCTATTTTACTAGATATTAGATAACTACTTCAGCTTGCTTCTTGAGACAGTTTGCTTGGAAAATCTTTTTGCCACCTCTTTATTCCAAGGTAATGTCTATCATTGTTGCTGAGGTGTGTGGCTCTTTATTGAGAACAATGATGGATGCTATTTTCAGAACCATTCTGTTAGCCTGTGTATTTATCGGGGAGCTGAGGCCATATATTTTGTGAGATATTAATGACACATAGTTGTTACTTTCTGCAATTTTGATGTTGTTGGTGGTAGACTCTGTGTGTGTATGTGTGCATGTGTGTTTGTTTTGCCTCTCCCCTTTTGGTTTTGCTCTTGTGGTGTTATTTATTTCCTGTCTTTTCCTGGGTGTGATTAACCTGTTGAGTTTGGTGTCTTTTGTAAGGCTGGGTTTGTGGGTAGGTATTGTTTAAATTTGTTTTTGTCATGGAATATCACGTTTTTTTTAGTCTATGGTGATTAAAAGTTCTGCTGGATATGGTAGTTGGCTAGTTGGGGCTGACATCTGTGGTCTCTTAGTGTCTGTAAGCTATCTTTTCAAGCCCTTCTTGCTTTTAGAGTTTCTGATGGGAAGTAAGCTGTAATTCTGATAGGTCTGTCTTTATATGTAACTTGGCATTTTTCCCTTGTCACATTTAATGTTCTTTCTTTATTCTGTACATTTAGTGTTTTGATTGTTATGTAACAGGAGGATTTTTTTTTTTTTCTGGCCCAATGTATTTGATATTCTGTAGGCTTCTTCTATGTTTTTAGGCATCTATTTCTTTAGGTTGAGGAGGTTTTCTTTGATGATTTTGTTGAAAATATTTTCTGGGCCTTGGAGTTGGGAGTCTTCTTCTTTTTCTAATCTTATTATTCTTTCGTTTGGTCTTTTCATATTGTCACAAATTTCTTAGATGTTTTCTGTCAGGAACTTTTTTAATGTAACATTTTCTTTGGCTGATGTATCTAATTCTAAAATCATATCATCTATACCTGAACTTTCCTGTTCAATCTCTTGTATTCTGTTGGTGATGGTTTTGTCTGTAGTTCCTGTTCTCTTCCGTAGGTTTTCTGTCTCAAGGATTGCCTCAGATTGTGTTTTCCTTATTGCTTTGATTTTCCATTTTTGGGTCTTGGAGAGTTGTATTCATTGTTTTCTCCTGCTTGGTTGAAATTTTCTATAATTTTTAAAGGGAATTATCCAGTTCCTTCACTTGTTTGATTGTATTTTCCTTTATTTCGTTGAGGGATTTATTTTCTTCTTTTAAGGCCTCTATCGTTTAAATAACCTCAAATATGAGATCATTTTCTGGTGTTTCTGGCATGATAGTATCCTTAGGGCTTGCTATGGTAGGAAAACTGGATTTTGGTGGTGTCATATGTCACTTGGCCTTGTTGCTTGTGTTCTTTCGCTGACCTTTAGCCATTTGGTTCACTCTGTTTTTAGCAGGCCTGGTAGTATCTTGTGGTAGTTGATCTCTGGGGTTGTAGGTAGAGTTAGTTTTCCTAGAAGGCCTCAACCTCTGTTTTTTCTGTTGTTCCCTGATTCATGCTTGTCTGCTGTTCCCTGATCCATTCTGGTATCTAGGGCTGTAGATTGGGGTGGGTTCTAAGAAATGTTGCAGGCCTTGAACTGGGGTGTAGGGCACACTGGAGAAATGGAACACAGAGTACCCTGGGCAGACCTCTCCACTGCTGTTGGTGGGCTGTGACAGGCCAGTGAATGGGCAGTTCTCTCACCTGTTATTCCCTGATCTGTGCTGGTCTGTGGTACTACAGATGTTGGTAGGCTATGGTAGGCCAGTGGATGGGCAAAATTAACTTTCTTTAAGGGAAAAAATTCAGAAAAGGAAAAATTAGTCATACTTTGTTAAAGGGTAGAAAGAAATTGTAAAGTTTGTATACCATACAACAGGGTACCTAATGCATAGTGCAATACTAATTGCATAATTGGATTGATAAGTTCCATATACAACTTAAGGATTTGCACACTCTTATAAATTATAATTTATAATTATATAATTATAAATTATATAATTTATAATTAATAAATTATAAAAACCAAATTATCAGATTAAATCTATGCCATATATCAAGTAGCTTTTACTGATATCTACAAAATATTCTACTCAACAACGGTAGATCACACATTCTTTAAACATATGCAACTTTTTTCCCCAAAAAGTTTATATTTAGGCTACAAAGCAAACATAAAAAAAAATTGTGCATTCTATCAAAAGATGATGGAATGGAATTAGAGATCTTAGTAAAAAAAAAAAAAAAAAAACTACAGGAATTATGCAAACCTATGCAGATCAAGAATTACCATTTAGAATGAGCCCTGAGTCACTAAACAAAACAGGAAGGAACTTTAAAAAAATTAGAATTATATGAAAATGGATGTGCAGTATTCAAAAATCTGTGGGAAATACAGTATGTATTGCCAAAAGGCAAGCTTAAAATGCTTTTATTCTCTACATACAAGGATGGCTGAACAAACATGATGCAATAAACATAAGACAGAGCATAAGTAAAATTAAGGACATAATCATATGACAGTCCTGATCTTTTCATTAGCTTCAGTTGTTAACTTGACAGAGTACAAAGTTTAACCACAAAGTTGGGTCAGAGTGACCTGTGGACATGATTCTTGAGTATTTTATTGATTAATGACTGATGAAGCATGGCTGTGTACACTGTGAGTGATACCAACATAGTCAAAAAAATCCTGAGATGTATATGAAAGGTAGCTAAGAAGTTAGGAAGCAACTTTCCCTAATCATTTTTCCTTAAGTTCCTGTTTGAACTCTTGTCTTTTCTTTTCTCAGTTGTAGACTGTCATGTAAGTTAAAAAGAAAATCTTGAGGAAGCACTATTCCTAATTGTCTGAGAAAGCTCCAGATTGATTTCCAAAAAGGTAAAAGTTGTACAAGTTTACATTCCCACCAGCAATGTAGGAGGGTTCCCCTTTCTCCACATCCTCTCCAGCATGTATTATCACTTGAGTTTTTTGATCTTAGCCATTCTGATGGATGTAAGATGAAATTTCAGTGTCATTTTGATTTGTATTTCCCTGATGAATAAGGACACTGAGCATTTCTTTAAGGGCTTCTCTGCCATTCTATATTCCTCTAAAGAAAATTTTCTTTTTAGCACTGTACCCCATTTTTAAATGGATAACCTAAGCATATGTCCAAAATATGCTCAAGTAAACAATAAGAACATTTATTCAACCATGTTCGTAGCAGCTTTATTCATAATAGCCAGAATCTGGAAACAACCCAGATGTCCCTCAATGGAGGAACAGATACAGAAATTATGGTACATTTACAAAATGGAATATTACACAGCAATTAAAAACAAGGAAATCATGAAATTTGCAGGCAATTGGTGGGATCTAGAAAAGATCATCCTGAGTGAGGTATCTTAGAAACAGAAAAGCACACACAGTATATACTTACTTATAAGTGGATATTTGACATGTAATATAGGATAAGCATACTAAAATCTGTACACCTAAAGAAGCTAAGCAAGGAGGACTCGAGGTAAGATGATCAATCCTTACTCAGAAAGTGGTTATATATGTGGGTTATATATGTCAACATCATTCATACCAAGATACAGAATTCAAAAAAACTGGAAAAAATTTCTCTAAAATCAAGAACTAGATAAGTTCTATTCGCATCAATTGTATTCAATATAGTACTTGAAAGTTTTATTCAGAAGAAACAGGTGAAAGAAATGAAGTGGGTACAAATAGGATAAAAAAGATGGCAGATTATTATTTTTTTTGAAAACAGTATTATCCTATGTGTAAAAAAAACTTGAATAGATATACAAAATTTCTGATTTAAAAAAAAAACTCAGAAAATTGGGAATAGATCTACCTCAAGACCCAGCTATATTACTCCTGGTTGTATACCCAAAAGATGTTCCACCATATAACAAATGTACTTGCTCAACTATATTCAAAGCAGCTGTATTCATAATCCCAAGAGACTGGAAACAACCTACATGTCCCTCAACTGAAGAATGAATAAAGAAAAAGTGGTACATTTATACAATGGATCACTACTCAGCTATTAGAATTAAAGAGATCAAGCAATTTACAGGGGCATGGATGGAACTAGAAAAGATCATCCTGAGTGAGTCAACCCAGACCCAGAA
This sequence comes from Psammomys obesus, assembly GCF_907164565.1. Lineage (NCBI taxonomy): Eukaryota > Metazoa > Chordata > Mammalia > Rodentia > Muridae > Psammomys > Psammomys obesus. Next base: position 5,046,049 of record NW_026590677.1, read on the forward strand.
ATAAATGCATGGGCTGCATTCACTTATAAGCCACAAAGTACCAGGTAACTATACTGTAATTCAAAAACCCGAAGAGGCTAAGGATGGCCCAAGGAAAGATGCTTGAATCTCTCTCAGAACAGGAATAAAATAAACATCTGAAGTAAATGGAGTGAGGAAGCTGTGTGGTAGAGGGTATGGGAAGAGTAACTTGGTAGAGATTATGTGTGTAGAGTGGAGGAAGAAGGAGGATCGGAAAGAGAATGAAATTGGCGGGTGCCATCTCTGGGACAGGGGAGGCTCCTGAGAGTCTATGACAGTGACCTCAGCTGAGACTCTTAGCATCCAGGGTTAAGGATCCTGATGTCAACACCTCCTGTATCCAGGTGGGACTCGCAGTAGAGGAAGGAGAAACCAACTTACTCATGAAATCTTAGACCTAAAATTAGTCTTGCCTAGAGATGGAGCAAGGACTGAAGGAATAGTAAAATAGTGACTGGCTCAAATTGAGACATACCCCATGGAAAGCCAACCCCTGACACTGTTAATGATACTTTGCTCTCCTTGCAGTCAGGAGCTTAACATCACTGTCTTCTGAGAAGCTTCAACCAACAGCTGATGGAAACTGATGCAGAGACTCAGAGCCAAATAATACACTGAGCTTGGGTGATTTGTGAAAGAGTGGAAAGAAGAATAGAGGAAACCAAAGAAGCCAAAGACACTACAAGAAGACCTACAGATTAAACTAACCTGGGCCCATGGGGGGCTCAAGGTTACTGAACCACCAACCATAGAACATGTATGGGCTGGACCTAGACCCTACACATATGTAGCAGATGTGTAGTTTGGTCACCATATGGGTCCCTTAACAATAGGAATAGGGGCTGTCTTTAACTCTGTTGCCTGTCACTGGATCCCTTTCCTCCAGCTGGATGCCTTATCAGGCCCCAGTAGAAAAGGATATACTTAATCTTGCTGTGACTTGAAGATCCAGGGTGGGTTGATATCTCTTGGGAGCCTCCCCTTCTCTGAGAAGGAGGAGAGGGGAAAATGGGGGATGGGGCATGAGTGTAGGACTGGGAGGAGAGTAAAAAGGGAGCTGGGATCAATTTGTAAAGTGATTAAATTAAAAAAAATAAAAACAAAATCAAAACTAAAAATCACATACTTCCCATCCTACATATCAATAACTTTTGAAGTATGAAAATAACTTCATGTACATTTGTATAGAGTATAGTCTACAAAGAGAGTTGTTTTATGACTTGATGTGTTTTTTCAATGTCTCTAAAAACATTAAAATATAACTTAAAAAAATCAAAGGAAGCTAAGTAAAAAGGAGGGTCCAAAGGAGGGTGCCAGAATGTCACTCAGAAAGGGAAATAGAATAGACAGCATAAGGGGATGAAGAGAGGGTACTGGGCAGGAAATATATTGTGGAGGGAAACAAAGATGGGGATAATAAGTTGGGAGAACAAGGGTGGGAGGTGAGACTTCTGGGAACAAGAAGGAAAACTGGGGTGGAGGTACATATCTTTGTCAAGCTGGAGGCCTGGGACAGGATAGGCTCTTTAAAGAACGTGGGCATGACTCTAGCTGAGACTCGTAACAGGTAGGAACATAAAGACTGAAATGACCACCTCCTAGTGAGGCAGGACTAGTGGAAGGAGGGAAACAACTCACAGACAAAATCTGTGACTCAAAAATTACCCTGCCTATAAGAAGTGCAAGATTAATATGGGAACAAAGATTGAGAAAAAGCCCAAACAATAATTGGGCCAACCTGAGACCCCACAGTAGAGAGCCAGCCCCTGACACAATGATATTTTGTTATGCTTTCAAACAATAGCTTAACTAGAACAATGTCTGGGAAGCTCTGGCCAGCTGAGAATTGAGACAGATGCTGAGATTTGCAGCCAAGCATGGGGCAGAAACCTGGGTGTCCTGGAGAAGTGTTGGAGGAAAGATAGAAGGACCTGGAGGGGAAAGGAATCTCACAAGAGAAGACCAACAGAGACAACTAACCTGGTCTCAGGGGGGCTTTCAGAGACTGAGACATCATCTAAGGAGCAAGCATGGTCTGGACCTAGGCCCCTTGCATACATGTAGCTGATGGGTAGCTTGGTCTTCATATGGGAGACCTGACAGTGTATGTGTGTTTGTTGGGGGGGTGGTGGTGAGGGTTTTAACTTAGACAAGATTGCCTGCTTTTGGATCACTTCCCCTTGCCTGGCCTCAGGCGATAAAGTTATTCTCAGTGCTGATGTGACTTGATGTGCTGTGGAATGTAATAAGGGAAGGGAGGGGACTCTCCTTTTCTGAGGGGAAGTGGGGGTAACTGGGACCTGGGAGAAGGGGGGAGGGGACACCTTTGGGATGTAAAGTAAATAAAGTAATATAAAATTTAAAAAGTATTCAGCAAAGTAGCATGATACTAAATTAACAGAAAAAAATAACTTTAAAAATACACTAATTACAAAATTGCTGTCAATGTCATCAGAAAGACAGGACTTTTTTTTAATAGCTTAAAAATATGATGGAATGGACCTGTGAGTTGAGACATCAGGTCAAGATGCTTAATGTACTAGCGTGGTATACTGGCCATGTAGGCATAGTTGTTCCCTGGGTTCTACACAGATGCTGTGCCATACATTCCCAAATCTCAGTCTCTTTCTCTCTATTACTCATATATACGTAGAAAGAATAAGAATAATAAAGTTTTCAGAAATTGTGCTTCGAAAATACCTAAGAATACCCCCAAACAAGTGGAAACCCTCAAAATAATTACAAAACACCAAATAAATTGAAGAGAATGGGAAATAGAAAGACCATTGGTGTTCACAGGTTGGGAGAATTTCTATTTTATAAATGTTCACATTATCAAAAAAGGATAGATGAATTTATGAAAAACACATGAAAATATTATTAACATTCTCTAAAAAAACTATAAATAATTATCTGAATATTGTACAGAAGTACAAAATTTCCCCAAATAGCTAAAATTAACTAGATGAAAAAGATCAATGCTAGAAAATCAGTATTCTGGCTTTTAAAAAATGTATTATAAGACACAGCAAAAGAACATTGTGGTATGCACATAGAAACAGACATGAGATCCAATAGGACAGAATGGAAGATCCATAAATAAATACTTGTATTACAGTGATGACATTTTTGAACAAAGCTTCCCCAAACATATTGATAAAAAGGAGCTTCTTCAACAAATGATGTTGAAAACACTAGCACAACACATGCCATGAGATTCCTATCTTATCCTATGTATAAAAATAAACCAAACATTTTAATAAAAGAGCTGAAATTATAAATAATCTAGAAGAAAATATCAAATAATACGATTCTGGCAGAAGCCTGAACTGAACTTTAATAGCTTAATAAAAAAAATAAATAAATAAAACTGAAGTCATATTATAAACTTTTGCACAGCAAATAAGTGATTAACAAACATAAAATAATCTTGGAAAACTTTACTATCTGTGCTTCCCATGGGAGATTAATAAGTAGAGCATACATTTAAAAGTTAAAAATAAAACACATAAAGCAGTCAAGATATTTGCAAATGCAATGAAGAGAAATTTATCACACTAAGTATATATAGCCAATTGACATATAAAATATTAAATATCTGTTGCCATCAGAGAAATAGAATTCATAACTGCATTTAGATTCCATCTTATCCCAGTCAAAATTGATATCATCAAGAAAACAAAATGAAACATTAAAACAACTACAAAAGCTAGTGAGGATGTAGATGAATATTTATGTAATACTAGTGAGAATGTAAATGATGAATTGTTATGGAAAACAATATGGAAGTTCCTTTAGTAATATAAAAATAAAATATCTAACTGAATAATCTATCTCATTTCTGGGTTTATATCAGAAAGAAGTGGAGTAAGTATATATAAGTAATATCATATTCATTGTGCAGTATTCACTACTGTCAAGTTATGGAATGAGTATAGATATCCATCCTTACATTAATGTATAAAGATTATAGGATATATTTATTATACAGCACACACACATATAAACATATATATTTGAAGTATTATTCATTAAGAAGAGAAAAGTAATAATTTGCAGCAAAATGAATTAAGCTAGAAATAGTTATGAGAAACCAATTTAGCCACATAATACATGTTTGTACACATTTGTACACATATATACACATTTGTACATAGAATCAAAATATAGATAACATGAAGGTAGAAGGGAGCATAATAATAGAAAGAAATTGGACTAGATGATAGGGAGACTGATGAAGGTCAGAAAAAAAATGAATGTTGCAACATGTGGAAATATGATAATCACTCTCAAGGTGTTATGTAACTTAAAAATAAATTTCTAAGAGACCTTGTTATAGCTAAAGATAAATTACTCTAAGAATTATATAGAAAAATAAACAAAGTAAAAAAAAAACAAAAGAAACAAACAAACAAAAAACACTTTTACATCACTTTGCCTGCACTGTTGGTGTTCTGTTAAGGATGTTTTCTTCTGAACCAATGAGTTCAAGGCTCTTCCCTACTTTTTCTTCTAACAGGTTTAGTGACTCTGGTTTTATATTGAGGTCTTTGACCTACTTGAACTTTAATTTGTGCAGGGTGATAAATATGGATCTATTTGTGTTTTCTACACGAATATTAAATGAGTACTAGAATATGTGGTATTGATGGAGGACTTATTACCTAGATCAATGGAAGAGCATGAAAACCCAAAAAATGTACTCAAGCTACTTTATCTATTATTTTTTTTAAAAAGCTAAAAGCATAATTAAACAGTGAATATTCAACATATAGTGGTACAGCAATTGGAAATATTCATTTAGAAATTGAATCTTATTTAAGTTTGAAAAAATATATCATTAACTCAAATGTAAAAATAATTAAAAATCAAAGTATAGTTTCATAACAAAATAAAGAAGGAAATCTTTCTTAACTAGAATTAAATCTCTAATTTATGAATTTGGTATAAATTGAAAAGTGTTGTGGTGATCTTAACACATATAAAGGTAATTTACTGGTCAAGAAAATTGTTTAAAACTATATATATGAAAAAATGAGAAATATTTCATATTCAGACCACAAGAAAGTCTCTCAATAGTTAACAATAAAATATTTTAAAAATACAAATAGATTTCCTGAGTCATTATATATTTTTGATATTATTACTTTGTCATATGAAGGATTGGTGAAGATCTTTAAACAAAATATGTAATGAACTCAAGAAATCAAACACCAATAAAGAAAATAATCCAGTTAAAAAATAGGATCAGATCTAAACAGAATTTTCTTTCTTTTTTTTTTTTAGTGTATCTTTATTTTATTTTATTTTTATTTTTAGTTACATTTTGTTAACTCTGTTTCCCAGCTGTATCCCGCTCCCTCATTCCCTCCCCAACCCCACACTCCCTCCCTGGTCTCCTCCCTGCCCCTTTCCAAGTCCACTGATAGGGGAGGACCTCCTCCCCTTTCATTTGACCCTGTTTTATCAGGTATCTTCAGGGCTGGCTGCAAAGTCCTCCTCTGTGGCCTAACAGACTGCTCCTCCCCTGGGGGGAGGGGGGTCAAACAGCCTGCTCTTGAGATCCTGTTAGAAATAGTCCGTGTTCCCCTTACTTTGGAAAACTACTTGGTTACTGAGCTACCACGGGCCACATCCGAGCGGAAGTTCTAGGTTATATCCATAGATGGTCCTTGGTTGAGTGTTAGTCTCAGAAAAGACCCTGTGCCCAGATATATTTGGTCCTTGTAGAGCTCCTATCCTTTCCATATCATACTAACTTCCCTTCTTTCATATGATTCCCTGCACTCTGCCAAGGGTTTGGTTATGAGTCTTAGTGTCTGCTTTGAAACACTGCTAGGTAGAGTCTTTCAGATGCCTTTTGTGGTAGACTCCTGTCATAAGTTCAATGCACATCCCATTTGTCTTTCTAAATGAGGATTAATCACCTTCGCCTGTGTCCACTTTCTTGATTATCTTCTTTAGGTGTGTAGATTTCATTATGTTTATCATATCTTGTAGGTCTATATAAGCGAGTATATACCAAGTTTGTCTTTCTCCTTCTGGGATACTTCACTCAGAATGATCTTTTCTAGATCCCACCACTTGCCTGCAAATTTCATGATTTCCTCCTTTTTGATTGCTGAGTAGTATTCCATTGTGTAAAAATACCACAATTTCTATATCCATTCCTCCGTTGATGGACATCTGGGTTGTTTCCAATTTCTGGCTATTACAAATAATAAATGGGACCTCATGAAACTGAAAAGCTTCTGTAAAACAAAAGACACTGTCATCAAAACAAATAGACAGCCTACAGATTGGGAAAGAATCTTCACCAACCCTTTATCTGACAGAGGGCTAATATCCAGTATACATAAAGAACTAAAGAAGCAGAAAAGCAACAAACCAAGTAATCCACTTAAAAAATGGGGAACAGAGCTAAACAGAGAATTCTCGAAAGAGGAACATCGAATGGCAGAGAAACACTTAAAGAAATGCTCAACCTCATTAGCCGTTAGGGAAATGCAAATCAAAAGGACCCTGAGATTTCACCTTACACCCATCAGAATGGCCAAGATGAAAAACTCAAGTGATAGCACATGCTGGAGAGGTTGTGGAGAAAAGGGAACCCTCCTCCATTGCTGGTGGGAATGTAAACTGGTTCAACCACTTTGGAAGCCAATCTGGCGCTTTCTCAGACAACTAGGAGTAGTGCTACCTCAAGACCCAGCTATACCACTCCTAGGTATATACCTAAACAGAATTTTCAACAGAGGAGTTTCAAATATCTGAGAAGCACTTTAAGAAATGCTCAACTTCCTTAGTCTTATGAGAAATGCAAATCAAAATGACTTTGAGATTCCATCTCACACCAGTCCAGTTGGAATGGCTAAGATTAAAATCTCAAGAGTATAGTACATGCTGGCAAAAATGTGGAGAAAGGGGAACATTCTTCCATTGCTGGTGGGAGTGTAACTTTATACAACAACTTTTTAAATCAGTCTGGGGCTTTCTTATAAAACTGGAAAAAATCTTTACCTCAAGACGCAGCTACATCTCTCTGGGGTGTATATCCAAAAGAACCTCTGCCGTGCAACAAGGACACTTGCTCATCTATGTTGATAGCAGCTTTATTATAATAACCAGAATCTGGAAACAACCTAGATGACTCTCAAAGAAATGGATTAAAAAAAAAAAAAACTGGCAAATTTACACAAGGAATAGTACTTAGCTATTAAAACCAAAGTGACCATGAAATTTGCAGGCAAATAAATGGAACTAGAAAAGATCATCCTGACTGGGGTAGCCCAGACCTAAAAAAAACACACATGGTATGTACTCAATTATGTGTGGATTTTAGCCATATAGTGCAAGATAAGCATACTATGAGGCATAGACCCAAAGAAAATAAGTATTAAAGAGAACCCAAGTGAAGATGCATAAATCTCACTCAAACAGAGGTAATGGCTGAAGAGAGGGAAGAAGTTAGGAGTGGGGACAGATAGTTAAGAGGGTGGAGAACATACCTATAGGGAGCAAGGCAAGAAAACAGAGAAAAGAGAAACTGCTGTTGGGGACCTCTCTGTGTCAAGCTGGAGACCTAAGTCAGGGTAGGCTCCTGGAAGGATGAAAGGGTAATTCAAGCAGAGAAAGCTAATAGCAGAGGCTGTAGAGACTGAAGAGGACATGTTCAAACTAGACTAGTCTTCCAATAAAGGGTGGGGAACAACAACCCATCCACAATTTTTTTTTTTTTTACCTAAAATTTACCCTGCCTACAAGATGTGCAGGAATAAATATAGAGTAGAGAGCAGAGACTGGGGGAATACCGAACAAATGTCTGGCCCAGCCAACGATCCACCTTATCAGAGAAAGCCAACCCCTGACACTATGAGCTATACTATGTTAAACTTGCAGACAGGAGACAGTCAGAGTTGTCCTCTGAGAGGCTCTACACAACAGTGCCTCAAAATAGATCCTGAGACTCAGAGCCAAACCCTGAACAATGTTTATGGAGTTTGGGGGATAGTGGGAGAGGAACAAGGACCAGGAATTGGCAGAGGTCCACTAGAAAAACAACAGAACTAGCTAACCAGGGCCCAGTCGGGTCTTGTGACTCTGAAGTATCAACCAAGGACCATGCATGAACTGGATCTAGGCACCCTACAAAGATGTAACAGATGGGCAGCTTAGGGTTCCAGTGGGTGTGCTAGTAAGGGATGTGGGCCTGCATCAGACAGAGACTCATTTGCTAGTTTTTAGATCACTTTCCCATGGTGTAACTGCCTTGCTAGGCCACATGGTTAGAGGACATGTCCAGTCCTGATTCAACTTGATGTGCTGGGGTGGATGGGAAAGGGAACTCCTCTTTTCTGAGAAAAACAGGAGGTGGGGAGGGAGAAATGGTGGGACTAGAATAGGATAAGGGAAGGGACTACAAGGATGTAATGTGAATAAAATAAATAAATTAGAATTAAAAATACAAATAGATTGTTCTTTAAGTAAATACAGACATCAAATACTAAATGTAATACTGTGACCATCATTACCTATTAGAAAATTTAAACTAAACCTACAATGAGACTATTATTACTCTTTCTAAAGGAGTAAAATTAAAGAAAAAGTGAAAACAACTAATTCTCAAAAGTATTCAAAATCTAACTTCATATTTCTGGTAGAAATAGAAAATAGTAGAGCTTTTCTGATATTTTTGTCAGGGAAATAATTAAATTATACAATCAAATATGCATAACAATTAAATATGCAATGATAATACAACTTAGCAAATTTACTTCTGGGTATTTTTTCCCAGAGAAATGAAACTTTATATATACATAAAAAACAGTAGAGGGATTTTTATTTCACTTAATTTTCAAAATAGCCCCAACTGGAAATAATGAAAATGCCTTCAATAAGTGAGTGATATTCTAGCACATACCTACCACAGCAATAAAGAAAAATAGATTATTGAAATATATAACAACTTGAATTAATGTCATGAGTTCCATTGAAAATGTATGAAAGATGGAGAAGTATTAGAGATTTCCAGGGATCAGAATGGATATAAGGATGTGGAAATATCAATAGTATCACTGTTATGGGTCATGTCTGTGGTCTTGGCTACACAAACCTATTCACATGGTAATAACAATAATTATGTACACAATGGTGAGGGACTAATTTATATGCACAACTTGTGACATTTTATACATATGAAGATCAAGCCATTCATGTTATTTCAGTATTGTATAATAGTTATTCAGTATACCAAATTTTTGAGAGTAGAGGTAGAAGGTACACAGGGCTTTGCTGTACCTTTATTTGCAATTCTATTGTAAATCTATAATTATTTCACAATAAAAGCAAGGCACTGAATAGCTAAAACTTTAAAGTAACAATGACAGAAACATCAAGAGAATGCTAAATGGTTTTAATATATTTGATAAAATTTGAGAATGACTAAAAGCAAACTAATTAATATCAAGCTTTAAAATAAGAAATACCTGTTCTTCTCTTTATTTTCTTGAGTGCAAATTGGATTTCTTTAATTTCTCAGCTGATTTTCAGCCTTTAAAAAGTTATATTTTCTTTTCAAGCCACATATTAATGAAGTGATTTATTAACTGTATTCTTCTGAAACACCATGGCAGTAGTTGTATCTATGTACAACTATCCTATCCCCAACTGTTAATAACTAATCTGCTAATTATTAATTTTACATTCCTGTTGCAGAACAAATATAGGAAGGGTATAGGAGTGGCACACATACCTTGGCAGGAACCAATAGCTCTCTAACTGTACTTAAGACTCACTCAACAAGAGAAAAAGCATGTCCAATACTGGAAACATACCGAAGTATGCAGGGCAACTGTAGTCATGGTTATTGGAGGAAAATCTACAACCAGTAATTTGGTAAAACAGCAGAATTTCTAACAATCTATGAGCATTTGTTCTACTTACAGAAAATTGTATTCTTTACTCCTCATCTAGGAAACATCTCTTTGAAAAAGGGGAGGAGGTCCTCCCCTATCAGTGGACTTGGAAAGGGGCAGGGAGGAGACCAGGGAGGGAGTGTGGGGTTGGGGAGGGAATGAGGGAGCGAGGGAGCGGGATACAGCTGGGACACAGAGTTAACAAAATGTAACTAAAAAGAAAAAAATAATAAATATATTTCAGAAAAAAAAAAGAAACAGAGACCACTAGAAGAAACCACAACCAATCAAAATGCAAAGTTGTGGAACACAGTCTCATTGGGTGTATTTATAAAATATTCCTGCACCCAAGGCTCAGGGAACCTTGAGGAAGAATGGGTGGACAGATTATAAGATCCAGATGAGATGGGAGTTTGTTGTGAGTTTGTCTTCTAGTAATGACAGAAACTATTCTTATGTCTCAACAATATGTCTCAGGAAGGATAACACCAATAGACATGTTAAAGTAGAAGGGGAAATGCTCAAAGGACCTAAATTCTCAACAAGAAATTATAGGCTCTGAGGAAATCTGGGAGCTCCAGAGGATGTGCTCCTCAGGGAAGAGCATAACAATTGGTTGACCAATGGAGAATAGTTAGTACAGAAAACATACAGACAAATAATATTAAATAACCTTAACATATATTTAGAAATATAACCATAAATAAAAATACACACATATATATGAATATATACATATGTGTGCAAATAACAAGTAATGTAAAAAGAGGACATAAATTTGAAGGAGATGGGCGGGGTTGAGAGGGCAGAAATATAAAGGAGATATGTTGTCATTATATTACAATCTCAAAAAAAAAAAACTAAAAACAAAAGGAATATGAAAAGAACATTTTATCTGGGTGTGGTGGCAAGGAAAGACACCTAACAAAAATAGAAGGAATGTGAAAATACATATTGTATGTGTACAAGTTAAAATTAAAATTAAAATTAAAATTAAAATCATTCCTGGGTAATCAAGTGAAGAGCAAGAAAATATTAAAACACAAACTTAATCATCATAAATATAAGTCCAGGCATATTAGTGGTTGCATTCAATTTATGTATCACTCATGAGTACATACTTAAGAGATATATAATATAAATGAATAAAAAGCTGTATATTATTCAAACTCAAACTCAAAGAAAACAGCCATGATTATTCCCATTGCACATGAAACAGGGGGAAAAAAATAGAAGCGGCAGCAAGATGGCTCAGGGGGTTAAAGTACTTGATGATTAACTTGATAACTTGATTTTTTCCCCCAGGACCCACAAAATAGGAGATAAATGAATCAGGCTTCCTGTCTACACACACACACATACAACCAAACACATGCACAGACTGTAGGGCATGTGCATATGCACATACATATATACATACATACAAACATACACAGAAAGAAAGAAAGAAGAGAAAGAAAGAAAGAACAGAAAGAAAAAGAAAGAAAGAAAGAAAGAAAGAAAGAAAGAAAGAAAGAAAGAAAGAAAGAAAGAAAGAAAGAAAGAAAGAAAGAAAGAAAGAAAGAAATTTAAATGTATGTCGAACTCAGAAGCATTGGGGCTGGGGCATCTCTCAAAACTCCATTTGAACTATCTCTATAAAAAATAGTATTTTAAAAATCTAACAGCTGTAAGGGACAGTGTATATGACTGTCATGACTGTCATATACTAAACTAAAAATACTAATTTGACTCAGCAGCAAAATTAATACGTAAGATAAATAAAAGAATTTCATAAACAGCAGAGATCACCCACCAGAAAGATGGGTAAGAATTTAATTTTTTCTATACTTAAGCACAATTTCAAAGCACATTGACAACAGAGAAAATAACAAGATAGACATTCTGTCCATATTATGAGAAATTTGAAAATATCTTAATAGGTCAGGAAAAAAGTGCACAATAAATTAGCAATGGTTTAGACTCTAAAGTACAATTATGATTTTTGATAATGATAGGTACTGAGTATTGAAATGTATTTCAAATTTAAGGAATAGAATCATTTGCATGCTATTTAGCTAAAGTGAAAATGAGTTATAAATCAAAAATAGTATCACTAGAAGAGATTAAACCATTTGGGGATTCAGGAATTCTGGCTACCAGAAATCCTTTTTTGGAAAATTCTGAATTTAAGAAATTTGTTCTATACCTCTATGTTTTATCACACTGAAATTTTCTCATCCAGATGGCTTCATCAAACAATTCAAACTCTGAAGAAATAAATAGCCTCTTCCAAAACTCTTTTACAGAATAAATATAGAAAACACTTCTGAATTTAATTTGTGGTACCAGCAACATTTGATACCCAAACATCAAGTCTGAGGTTGCAAAACTTTCTACACAGTTTTGTAAGTGTTTAGGGTTTTCTGGTATAGCTTCTGATGAACCCGTTATAATATGGAAGCAGGGCATACGCAAGGGCAAAATGAAATAAATTGTCTGTATGTCAGTAAAACATTATTTATGGTCATTAAATTTTGTGTGGTGTGGCTTTCTCATTTCACTTAGTCTGACTTCTTCTTTGGCAAACACTTACCAACATCAATTGCTTTTGATATCTCTTCATTCCAGTCTCTGTACCTTTCCTAGATTCTCTTTGTTGCTCAGATAAAATCCCATGTTTGTTTGCCCACCCTTCTATGAATTAGCTGTTTCTCTGCAGAGATGTATTCTCCCTAACTCAGAAACTTATTTTCAGTCTTGCACTCCTGGCATGCAATCCCACATTAACTTTGTGATGATGTGCCATAAGAAGTCACTTTACTATCAATGTAATGTCTTCACTGTGTGGGCTCTTTTTTTTAATTTTATTTTTCTTTTAAGTTACATTTTGTTAACTCTGTGTCCCAGCTGTATCCCACTTTGTCATTCCCTCCCCAACCCCACACTCCCTCCCTGGTCTCCTCCCTGCCCCTTTGCAAGTCCACTGATAGGGAGGACCTCCTCCCCTTTCATTTGACCCTGTTTTATCAGGTATCTTCAGGGCTGGCTGCAAAGTCCTCCTCTGTGGCCTAACAGGACTGCTCCTCCACTGGGGGGGGGTGGAGGTCAAAGAGCCTGCCCTTGAGATCCTGTTAGAAATAGTCCTTGTTCCCCTTACTTTAGAAAATTACTTGGTTACTGAGCTACCATGGGCCACATCCAAGCAGAAGTTCTAGGTTATATCCATAGATGGTCCTTGGTTGAGTGTCACTCTCAGAAAAGACCCTGTGCCCGGAAACATTTGGTACTTGTACAGCTCTTATCCTTTACATATCATACTAACTCCCCTTCTTTCATATGATTCCCTGCACTCTGCCAAGGTTTGGTTATGAGTCTTAGTGTATGATTTGAAACACTGCTAGGCAGAGTCATTCAGATGCCTTCTGCGGTAGACTCCTGTCATACATTCAATGCACATCCCCATTTGTCTTTCTAAATGAGGATTGATCATCTTCGCCCATGTCCACTTTCTTGATTATCTTCTTTAGGCGTGTAGATTTGTAGATTTCATTATGTTTATCATATCTTATAGGTCTATATAAGCGAGTATATACCATGTTTGTCTTTCTCCTTCTGGGATACTTCACTCAGAATGATCTTTTCTAGATCCCAGCCTTTGACTGCAAATTTCATGATTTCCTCCTTTTTGATTGCTGAGTAGTATTCCATTGTGTAAAAATACCACAATTTCTGTATCCATTCTTTCATTGATGGACAACTGGGTTGTTTCCAAGTTCTGGATATTACAAATGTCCTTGTTGTGTACTTGAGCAAATTTTGGGTATATACCTAGGAGTGGTATAGTTGGGTCTTGAGGTATCACTACTCCTAATTGTCTGAGAAAGTGCCAGAATGATTTCCAAAGTGGTTGTACCAGTTTACATTCCCACCAGCAATGGAGGAGGGTTCCTCTTTTACCACAACCTCTCCACTTAAGTTTTTGATCTTGGCCATTCTGATGGGTGTAAGGTGAAATCTCAGGGTCGTTTTGATTTGCATTTCCTTAATGGCTACTGAGGTTGAGCATTTATTTAAGTGTTCCTCTGCCATTTGATGTTCCTCTTTCGAGAATTCTCTGTTTAGCTCAGTTCCCCCTTTTTTTAATTGGATTACTTGGTTTGTTGCTTTTCTGCTTCTTTAGTTCTTTATATATACTGGTTATTAGCCCTCTGTGAGATAAAGGGTTGGTGAAGATTCTTTCCCAATCTGTAGGCAGTCGTTTTGTTTTGATGATGGTGTCTTTTGCTTTACATAAGCTTTTCAGTTTCATGAGGTCCCATTTATTGATTGTTGCTCTTAGAGCCTGAGCTGTTGGTGTTCTGTTCAGGAAGTTGTCTCCTGTGCCAATGAGTTCTAGGCTGTTCCCCACTTTTTTTTCCAACTGATTTAGAGTATCTGGTTTTATGTTGAGGTCCTTGATCCACTTTGACTTTAGTTTTGTGCAGGGTGATAAATATGGATCTATTTTAATTTTTCTGCCTGTAGACATCCAGTTGGTCCAGCATCATTTGTTGAAGATGTTGTCTTTTTTCCATTGAATGGATTTGGCTTCTTTGTCAAATATCGAGTATTCATAGGTATGTGGGTTTATTTCTGGGTCTTCTATTCGGTTCCATTGATCCTCCTTTCTATTTCTATGCCAATACCATGCAGTTTTTATTACTGTTGCCCTGTAGTACAGCTTGAGATCGGGGATGGAGATACCTCAAGATGATCTGTTGTTGTACAGGATCATTTTGGAGATTCTGGGTTTTTTGTTTCTCCATATGAAGCTGAGAATCTTTTTTTCAAGATCTGTAAAGAATTGAGTTGGTATTTTGATGGAAATTGCATTGAATCTGTAGATTGCTTTTGGCAGAATGGTCATTTTCACAATGTTATTCCTACCAATCCATGAGCATGGGAGATCTTTCCATCTTCTGATATCTTCTTCAATTTCTTTCTTCAGAGACTTGAAGTTTTTCTCAAACAGGTCTTTCACTTGCTTAGTTAGAGTCACACCAAGGTATTTTATGTTATTAGTGGCTATTGTGAAGGGTGTTGTTTCCATAATTTCTTTCTCAGCCTTTTTGTCTTTGGTATACAGGAGGGCTTCTGATGTTTTTGAGTTGATTTTGTATCCTGCCACTTTGCTGAAGGTTTTTATCAGCTGAAGGAGTTCTCTGGTTGAATTTTTGGGGTCGCTCATGTATACTATCATATCATCTGCAAATAGTGACACTTTGACCTCTTCCTTTCTGATTTGTATCCCCTTGATCTCCTTTAGTTGTCTTATTGCTCTGGCTAGGGTGTGCACTCTTAATCTACATGTGTTCCCTCTACTAGTGTTTTGACATGAGTTTACTGTGCCTTTGTATTTTCCATTTAAGTTATTCTCTTCTCCCCTGAAAATAGCTATTGCAAATTATCTTCAACAAAGTAGTGCACATGATAGTTTATAGTGCTACAGTTTCGAGAATGCACTGGGAAAGAAAGAATTTTAAAAATGTGTGTGTGTGTGTATTATGAATGTATCAGAGAAGCACATTATGCATGAGAAAGAGCCTCACTTTCACTTTAAAAGAATGAATAAATGTTTGAACTTTATATCAAAGCCTAACATTAAAACAGAGTTTTCAATGTTAACTTCTTTTGTACTTCATCTAAACTGGCTTTCTACATCATTGCATAGAATGAAGAATTTAAGTGATGGGAAGAAAAAGGAAGGAAGAGAAGTAAGGGGAAGTATTAAAAAGAATCAGTATCAGAGATTCAAGATGGCACAACCAGCACGCACAGTACATGAGAGGCAGAGGATCTGAAACACTGGAATTGGTGAGTGAAGGGACAGCTAAAGCCAGAAGATTGACGGAGAGGCTTTATGAAAAAGAGGGAACATCCCATGAGTTGAGACCTTTAGACTCAGGTCACCCACCGACTTCCTTGGGGACAGGAAGAAATGATCATTTGATCCCCTTGCACTTACCTCTACCCAGCCTCCCTCCTCATTGGCATAACCAACTCACAAAGATTCTCAGCACAGAACTCACTGCCTAGGGACTGAGACATCAGAGGCAGGGCTCCTAGCTCCACATCTGAGGCTGCCAGGTGTACCAGCCTTTCGCCTTTCGAGTCCCAGATCACAGTAACATCCTCCCTGGTCCCAGGTCTGAGAGTGGCCATACTGACTCTGCAGGACCTCCCAGCCAGTGACTGTAAGGTCTTCCCAAATTCTCAGTGGCAGATAGCTAGCTGTACAACCATCAAAGTCCAGCTGACCCACCAAACAAACCAGGTACATCAGGTGCTAGGCCAATAGTTCCATGGATCACTGTTGTGGCTCCCTAGGACTCCCTGAAGGCATCTGGACAGGCCTCCCAGTCTGAGGCTGCAGATGGACTCCCTAGTTCGACAGTTGCAGCACCACTGAGCTGAGGGAGTTCATCAGTCCTCCTGCATATGATTCAGTAGGTCCAACCCTGAGAGTAGAGAGCTGGGGTACCCCCGTCCTTTCCAAAGTGAACTGCTTGAGAGTGAATGTGCCCTCAAGTGTCTGAAGAGCCCCAGATCCAGGGTGCTTCTAAGCTAGCAGCCAGACATCATATCCCTCCCACCCACACACCTACTGTGGGAAACAGAAGAACACTTGGGACATTGAAGCCCCTACTCTGTAGGTCTACCAGTGGAGTTCAGGCAAAAATCACCTGGAGCTCAGACAGAACGGAATGCCAGTAACCTGTAGAACATTGAGGTATTCAGGGAATTTGCATAAGGAAATTGTGCCTGTGATTATCACATGCAAACCCGTTGATGCCTGTAAGGCTGCACCCCTCACACACACTCAAGGATTCTATGTTCTTTACCACCCTGTCCCTCAAGAAACACTTCCAAGCACATGCACACGCTTGCCTGAACTTGCCCTTCTGCACCCATGGACTTCCCACCCACAGGTACAGCTGAAACACCAACAAATACCCAGAAATCAGTGGATGACTTTTATCTTCCTGAAAAATTCTCCAGACAGCAGAGAAAGAAGGTATCAATCTGAACTGTAGGATCCAGGAAGAAACAGTGAAGGTTATAGATAAGCAAATGGCCTGGGGTCAGCAAAAGAACAAATCCAACAAAAATCAGGACATCCTGGTTTCGCCAGCAACCTCCAAAACCAAAGTATATTCCAATTCATCGGAAAAACAGGAAAAGGACTTTAAAGTTATGCTTATCCAGTTATTAGAGGCACATAAAGAAGAAACAAACAAATCCCTCAGAGAAATAGTCGTACAAAAACAGACAGTTAAAGAGGAAACAAATAAGTCTCTCAAAGTATTAGCCACACAAGTGGAGCAAAAGAAAGAGGAAATGAACAAAGCTCTCAAAGAAACACAGGCAAATATACCCAAACAAATAGAGGCACAAGTAGAGACAAAATAAGTGGCATATAGAGAGGAAACGAACAAAAAAATAAAGGTCATCATAAAGAGACAGGAAGCCACATTCAAACAGATGAAGAAAACGGTGCAAGGCATGAAATCAGAATTAGAATCAATAAAGAAAAAAAAAACAAATTGAGAAGGCACTGGAGCTGAAGAACTTAGAGAAAAGATCAGGAAACACAAAGTTAAGCATCACTACTGGAATACAAGAGATGGAAGAGAGAATCTCTAGTGCTGAAGATACACTCACAGAAATAGATACTTCTCTCAAAGAAAAAGTAAAATCAGAAGAGTCCCAAACACAAAACATCCAAGAAATCAAGTATGCCATGAAAAGGTGAAGTCTAAGAATAATAGAAATTGATGAAAAAGAAGATTCCAGGCTCCAAGTTACAGAAAATATATTCAAGAAAATTATAAAAGAAAACTCTCTCAACCTAAAGAAAGAGATGTCAATAAACATACAAGAGGCCCTACAGAACACCACATAGAAAAGACCAGAAAAGAAACTCCTCACATCACATCATAGTTAAAACACTAAATCTACAGAACAAAGAAAAGATATTAAAAGCATCAAGGGAAAGAGGTCAAGTAACATATAAAGGTAAACATATCAGAATAACACCAAACTTCTCATAAAAAACTATGAATGCCAGAAAGACCTGGGCAGAAGTCATGCAGACATAAAGAGACCACAAATCCCAACCTGGACTACTATACTCTGCTTTCAATTAACCTATTTGGAGAAAACAAAATATTCAAAGACTAAACAAAATTTAAGCAGTATCTACACAGAAAACCAGCCCTACAGAAGACACTGGAAGGAAAACTCCAATATAAAGAAAACTACTACACCCCAGAAAACATAGGCTACAAATAATTTCCCCCAAAAAAAATTTGAAAGAAAAGAAGCAATGAATCACAGTAAGACCAACAATTCCACAAAAAAAAAAAAAAAAAAAAAAAAAAAAAGAGCGAACATTCTTTGGTCACTATTATCCATCAACATCAATGGACTCAACTCTTCAATAAAAAGACACAGAATAACAGAATGGGTGAGGAGAAAGGATCCAGCATTGTGCTGCATCCATGAAACACACCTCTGAAACAAAGATAAACACTACCTCAGAGTAAAGGGCTGGAAAAATGATTTCCAAACAAATGGATCCACAAAACAAGCTAGGGTAGCGATTATAATATCTAATAAAATAGATTTTCAAACAAAATTAATCAAAAAAAGATGAGGAGGGACACTACATTCTCATAAAAGGAAAAAATCCACCAAAAAGACATGACAATTCTGAACATCTATGCCCCAAATAAAGAGTATCTACATTCATAAATGAAACATCATTAAAGCTTAAATCACACATCAATCCCAACACCTTATTAGTAGGAAATTTCAACTCCCCACTCTCACCAAGACAGATCATCTAGACAGAAGCCAAAGAGGGAAATAAAGGCATTTAAAGAGGCCCTAATTCAAATCGAGCTAATAGATGTCTACAGAATTTTTCATCCAAACTCAAAAAAGTATATCTTCTTTTCAGCACGTCAAGGAACCTTCTCAAAAAAAGACCATATAGTTGGTCCTAACGCAACACTCAACAGATACAAGAAGAACGAAATAATCCCCTGTATTCTATCTAACCACTATGGACTAAAGCTGGTCCTCAACCGCAATGGAAATAGCAAAAAACCTGCATGCACATGGAAAATGAAAAACTCACAACTCAATGACAGCTGGGTTAGGGAAGTAAAAGAAAAAAAGGAAAGAAATTAAGGACTTTCTAAAATTCAATGAAAATGAAGGTAAAACATACACTAATTTATGGGACACAATGAAAGCAATGCTCAGAGGAAAATTCATAGCACTAAGTGCCCTCAAGAAGAAATTTGTAACATCGTAAAGAACAAAAAGTGGGGAAGACCCTAGAACTCATTAACACAGGAGACAACTTCCAGAACAGAACACCAACAGCACAGGCTCTAAGAGCAACAATCAATAAATGGGACCTCATGAAACTGAAAAGCTTCTGTAAAGCAAAAGACACCATCATCAAAACAAAACGACTGCCTACAGATTGGGAAAGGATCTTCATCAACACTATATCTGACAGAGGGCTGATATCCAGAATATATAAAAAACTAAAGAAGTTTTAAAAAAGCAATAAATCATGCAATACAATTAAATAATGGGGTTCAGAGCTAAACAGAGAATTCTCTCTAGAGGAATATAGAATTGCAGAGAAACACTTGAGATGCTCAACATCCTTAGCAATCAGAGATATGCAAATCAAAATGATGCTGAGATTTCACCTTACACCCATCAGAATGGCTAAGATCAAAAACTCAATTGACAACACATGCTGGATAGGTTGTGCAGAAAAGGAAACCCTCCATCCTTGCACGTGGGAATGTAAACTTGTACAAGGACTTGGAAATCAATCTGTTGCTTTCTCAGACAACTAGGCACAGTCCTTCCTCAGGATCCAGCTATACACTCCTAGGCATATATCCAAAAGATGCTCAAGTATACAACAAGGACATCTGTTCAACCATGTTTGTAAGAACTTTATTCTTAATAGCCAGAACCTGGAAACAACTGTGATGTCCATCAACTGAGGAATGGATAGAGAAATTGTGGTACATTTACACAATGGAATACTACTTAGCAATTAAAAACAAGGAAATCATGAAATTTGCAGGCAAATGGTGGGATCTAGAAAAGATCCTAAGTGAGTTATCCCAGAAGCAGAAAGACACAGGCGGTATATACTTACTTATAAGTGGGTACTAGATCTATAAGATAGATAAACATACTGAAATCTGTACAACTAAGGAAGGTAAACAAGAAATAGGACCCGGGGTAAGATGATCAATCCTCACTTAGAAAAACAAATGGGATGGACATTGGAAGTGGGAGAAAACAAGTAAGAGGACAGGAGCCTAACACAGAGGGCCTCTGAAAGACTCTTCCTAGCAGTGTATCAAAACAGATGCTGAGACTCATAACCAAACCTTCGGTAAAGTGCAGGGTATCATATGATAAAAGGGGGAGTTATTATGACCAGGAGAGGACAGGAGCTCCACAAGGACAAAATATTTCATGGCACGGTGTCCTCTATGAGACTGTATCTCTAACCAAGACCATATATGGATATAACCTAGAACCCCTACTCAGATGTAGCTCATGATAGCTCAGGCTCCAAGTGGATGGCTTAGTAAGTGGAACAGGTACTATTTCTGACATGAACTCAATGACTGGCTCTTTGATCTCTCTACCCCACCACACCCCCTGAGGGAGGAGCAGCCTTGCTAAGCCACAGAGGATGAAATTGTAGCCAGTCCTGAAGATACCTGATAAGATAGGTTCAGGTGGAAGGGGGAGGAGCACCTCCCTTATCGGTAGACTGGGAAAGGGACAGAGAGGACATGAGGGAAAGAGGGTGTTATTGGGAGGGAATTGAGGAAGCTGGCAACAGCTGTAATGCAAATTTAATAAACTGTAACTTATTTAAAAAAATAAAGTAAAATAAATAATAAAAAAGAATCAGTGTATTTAATAATGACACCTTAGTAGTATTTTTTCTCGATAAAAAACAAGATACTATTAGGGATCAGATTAACCAATAGAAAACATCATTACAACTTCAGTGTTGGGACAAAACAGTGCTTCAAAAATAACTGTCAGTTTATTAAAGTTAGGAGATTTTTCAAAAGTACTTCCTTTCCAATATTAAAGCACCAATTTTTGGCACATATTTTTCATGTGGTGGGGAGAATCAAAGGTTATCAGTATGAAATTCTGTCATTCATTACTTATTGATGACATGTGATGAATGCATGGAACAGAATTATACCTAGGTTTCAACATGTGTGAGTATGAAACTCAAACCAATATCATCCAAAGTGTACTTATTTGTAGCTAAGATGGTAGAATTACTTTTCTTAAGTAAAAATCTAGTAAAGCTTAAAACAAATAATATAAAAAATGAAAAAAAAACTCTCTAAAGGAAAGATGACTTAACCCCATTTTTCGTCAATAAAATGATTCCACAGACTAGTTAACAAAAGAAAATATAATGGTTTATTTTGGTTCATACTTCTTTCTAGTCCAAGTCACAAAATATGACTTAGTGTTTAATTTTTTGGTAACAGAATCCAGGCATCATGAAGCATCATATAATGAGAGACAAGAAGTCTCTCAAAATAATACATTACAGTAGAATCATAATCACTTTTTATGGTCTTGCTTCACCCTACCTCTCATTATTCTATAATAATTATTAAACATCAATATATTTTTCAGAGAGGATTCATTGTATTAAAGTAATATAGATGTGATAGTCTATAGAAACACCAACTACAGTTCAATCGAAGGTCACTTCCCACTGAATTTTATATGAGCAAAACAATTCACTTCCAAATGTAAATATTACACAATAATGTGTTTATTTTAAATTATGTACATATATTATTATATTATGAGTGATTCACAGAAATACATCATGTGAAAGGAAAAAGGGGCCACATGCTAACTTGCAAGAATGAATTAAGAGATGGCCATGACAACAAGGTTATCTTAAATGGATATTATATATTAAATGGACATATATATACACACACACGCACATAAAGTGTTCTCTGTTAAAATTTTTTAGCACTTATGATAAACTAGCAATCCAGATCATGACATAAAAGTAAGAATTTAATATTCAACTCCAATATCTACTTCAATTTACATGATTTTATAGTATATTAGAGTTTACTGGGAGAATCTGTCATACATGTGTAAAAATTGTGTCATAATTGTTTTTAAAATTAGGTAAATATGCAGTTTTAAAGATATTTTTGTAAGATACCTTTAAAGCAAACTTTATTGAGCTATAAAACACAGAGAAAAGATCACGTAAGTACACATACAATTTGCCTTATTCTGTAAATGTAACAACTTTATTTATATATAATACACCTAATTATTTATATTTAAAGTATGCAATTTTATATGTTTCACTCACACATACTCCCATTTGTGAATTATCATAGTCAGACTAATATATCTTTCACTTCTTTATAACTCTTCATGCCACTCTGAAACCCAACGAAGCTGCTGATAAATTTTCTAACAATACCTGGCATTTTATATGATCTTGCATTTAAGTGTAAATACACATTATTATATCTTTAGCATCTGGGTTCTTTTACTTGCTATAATGTATTTGAAATTCACCCAATCTGTACTCTGAATCAATAATTGGTTCAGTAATATTTCATGTTATGGATTCTTCAGAGTTAGTTTTAACCATTCTTATATTGAAGTTTTCCAAATATGGAGTCATAACAAAGAGAGTTGCTATGACCATAAATATGTTGTTCTTACATGAACACAAAGTTGTATTTGTTTTTTAATTTTCTAGGTCTGAACTCACAGGACCATATTGGAGTTATGTTTTGTTGTTGTTGTTTTGGTTTGGGTGAGATTGTATATTTGTTTGTTTTTTGGTTTCTCTACCAATATCTTTTTATCTGTACAAGACAAATTTTAGTCTCTTACATACAATCAGTAATCGAAGATGCACTCGGGGTAAAATCAGTTTAACTTATCTCCCTCTAACTTTTTCAATTCTTTGGAATGCTATTCCTACATATTTCATTGCTTTAGCAAAACTCTAATTATTTTGGTTTGTAATTCAATTTTTCTGCTGTGCTTTAAGCTTTATAAGCTGACGTACTACCACTTTTTTAGTTTTTATTTATTTTTCCTAAGCTATTGGTGTACCATTCAGAATGCCATTTCTTATATTTAGCTTTTTAAAATATTTTCCTTTTGTTAAATAAAGTACACATAATAACCTCAACTAAAAAATGTTAAAGGCCTTGCAGTGGAAATTATAAGGCACATAAGAAGTAAATTGTGATGTTAGTAGATAAATAGATCTCTAATAGTGGGTTATTAGTCAAGAGTACTTGCTGTTTCTCAGAGGACTGAAATTTGGTTCAAGATTCCACATTAAACAGCTCACAACTTCCTGTAGCTGTAGCTCTAAGATATCACCTGTCCTCTTCTTGCCTTTGCAGGCACCCAAATGCATGTACAGATACAAAAGGATAAATACACTCACATACACAAGTAAATTTTTAAAAAGGTTTAAAAATAGGTCATTTATAGTCATGGATAACAGGACTAATATTAAAATGGCCATTTAAGGAAGCCAGTGGAGTGGCTTGACAGGTAAATGTGTTGTTATGCAAAAATAGAGACATGAAATTAATCCACATGAACCAGGAAAATGTGTAAGGGCAGGACTGACTCCTCAAAGTTATCTTTGGATCTTGTGGTTGTTTAAACAAGTATAGCCACCAGACTAATGTGTTTAAATGCTTGGCCCATAGGCAGTTGCACAATTAGGAAGTACATCACTGTTGGGGTGGGCTTTAAGTTCTCTTATGCTCAAACAACACCCAGTGTGTCATAGAGTCCACTTCTGCTACCTGCAGAACAAGACACAGAACCCCCATCTCCTTTTTTATCACTGTAACTGCCTGGATGCTGTCATGCTTCACACTATGATAATCATGAACTAAACTTGTCAAACTGTAAGCCAGCCACAATTAAATATTTTCTTTTATAAGAGTTGCCTTGGGCATGGTGTCTCTTCACAGAAAAAAAATAAAAAAACAAAAAACATAAGACAGAGCTACATACACACATTTAGGGCATATGCCTCTACTATATGCAATAATAATAAATAATGTGACATGTTAAAAAAGTGGTATTCAGATTCAATGAAATCTCTATCAAACATCTATTCGAATTCATTATAGAATTAGAAAAAATTCTTAAAAATACATGAAAATATGAAAGACTCCTTACAGATGAAATAACCATGAATAAAAAGAGTAGCAATAGAATTTGCAATACTTAATTTCAAACTATAGCATAGAGGCATAGGAACAAAATTGCCATGGTCGGAAACATAAACAGACACAAAGACAAAGAGTTTAGAGTCAAATGTATAGAAATAAGTCCACGGAAGTGCAGCCATCTGATTTTTGGCAAAGACATTGAAAACAGGGACTAAAGATAAAAAGCCTTTTTCATAAGTGGTACTAGAAAAACAAGACAAATATCTACACGGATAACAAACTATCTCTCATTTTACAAAAATATGGCTAACTAAAATGGACCAAAATTCACAATGTAAGTATTGTTTTAATTTTTTTAGTTTTATTCCTTTCCTTAAGTATTATATATAAATTAACTTTGTCTTTTGAATGTGAAAATTTCAATATCTATAATTATCATTCAATCTGTAGCTTATTTTTAGTACTTATTATCATTTATTGTGCCTTATTTTTCATACTCCTATAATGAATTTTTATTATAGATTCATCTTCTTTCAGATTTGATAGGGGGATTCTTTGCAGCTTTTATTAAAGTGTATTATTCCAGAGAAAATGTAGACTTTATTTTGCTATGTTGCTAATCCATTCTACTTTTGTTACACTTAGAATTTTCTTAGCGGTTTTTAAGCTATTTGGATAGTGAAGATTCAGTCTCCAAATGTATGTGTAAGAAAGTGTTGTAATTCAGAAATATAGAAGAGTACATGGACATAGCTCAATAAATCCAAAATGTATGGTATTTTATGCAGTGATCTCTGATCAGATCCTACTTTTGCTTGGGTCCTTGTCTTTTGAGACCATTCTATGTTACATTAAAAAATTGTCATAAGACTAAAGATGGTACAAAAAAAGAAATATAGTTTCTTTTTCTTGCTTTAAAGAATGGAACTTGAAAGAAACTTTAATAAATATTTATTAGATATATTTATTTTATATCTATTGTTGTTTAGTCTGCATGTATGCATGTGGATCATGTTAGGGCTTGGTACTTGCAGATGTCAAATGAGGGTATCAGATCTGAAGCTAGAGTCAAAGGTGATCCTGAGGCAATATGTACTTGCTGGGAACCAAACCCAGGCCTTCAAGAAGAGCAGGAAGAACCACTGAACTATCTCTCAATACCTGGAAGAATATAGCTTTTTTTTCTTCTAGATTTGAAATAATTTATCTTCCTGCCCTCTGCCCAAGGTTTGGACAGCTGATTTGATGCCTTGCTGGGTAGATTCTTTCAAAGGCAGCCTGTGGTAGGTTAGGTAGCCTAGGTTTTTTTTTTTTAATATTAGTTACAGTTTATTAACTTTGTATCCCAGCTGTAGCCCGCTCCCTCATTCCCTCCCAATCTCACCCTCCCTCCCTCATCTCTCTATACAATTTCTATATCAGTTTTTTTTTTTACTTTTTTATTTTTCATTATGATTTATTTGTTTATTTTTTATATTAATCACAGGTTCTTTACTTTGTATCCCAGATGTAGCACCCTCGTTTCTTCCCTCACAATCCCACCCTCCCTCCTTCAACTTCTCCCTGCCCCTTTCCAAGTCCAATAATAGCAGAGGACCTCCTCCCCATCTATCTGACCCTAGCTTATCAAGTCTCTTCAGGCCTGGATGCAATGTCTTCTTATGTGGCCTGGCAAGGCTGCTTGTCCCTTGGGTGGGGGGGGGGTGTCGAAGAGCTTGCCATTGAGTTAATGTCAGGAATAGTCCCTGTTCCCCATATTAGAGAACACATTTGGACACTGAGCTACTATGGGCTATATCCGAGCAGGGGTTCTAGGTTATATCCATACATGGTCCTTGGTTGGAGAAACAGTCTCATGAAACACCCCTGTGCCCTGATATATTTGGTCCTTGTGGCAATTCTGTACTCTCCAGCTCTTACGAACTTCCCCTTCTTTCAAATGATTCCGTGCACTCTGTTAAAGGTTTGGTTATAAGTCTTAATATCTGCTTTCATACACTGCTAGGTAGAGTCTTTCAGAGGCCCTGTGCTGTAGGCTCCTGTCCTGTTACTTGTTTTCTCCTACATCCAATGTACATCCCATTTGTCTTTCTAAGTGAGGATTAGTCATCTTATCCAGAGTCCTCTTTCTTGTTTATCTTCTTTAGGTGTATAGATTTCAGTATATTTATCCTATCTTATAGGTCTACATAAGTGAGTAACACCATATGTGTCTTTCTGCTTTTGGGGTACCTCACTCAGGATGATCAATTCTAGGTCCCACCAATTGCCTACAAATTTCACGATTTCCTCGTTTTTAATTGCTGAGTAGTATTCCATTTTGTAAAAGTACCACAATTTCTGTATCTATTCCTCAACTGAGGGGCATCTGGATTGTTTCCAGGTTCTGGCTATTACAAATAAAGCTACTATAAACATGATTGAGCAAATATCCTTGTTGTGTACTTGAGCATCTTTTGGATATATGCCTGGGAATGGTATAGCTAGATCTTAAAGAATCAGTATTCCTAATTGTCTCAGAAAGTGCCAGATTGATTTCCAACGTGGTTGTACAAGTTTGCATTCCCAACAGCAATGTAGGAGGGTTCCCATTTCTCCACATCCTCTCCAGCATGTGTTGTCATTTGAGTTTTTGATCTTAGCCATTCTAGTGGGTGTCACGTGAAATCTCAAGATCGTTTTGATTTGCATCTCCCTGATGGCTAAGGATGTTGAGCATTTCTTTAAGTGTTTCTCTGCCATTCTATATTGCTCTACAGAGAATTCTCTGTTTAGCTCTGTTCCCCATTTTTTAATTGGATTACTTGGTTTGCTGCTTTTCAGCTACATTAGTTCTTTGTATATACTGGATATTAGTCCTCTGTCAGATAAATGGTTAGTGAAGATTCTTTCCCAATGTGTAGGCATTTGTTTTGTTTTGATGACGGTATCCTTTGCTTTACAGAAGCTTTTCAGTTTCATGAAATCCCATTTATTGACTGTTGCTCTTAGAGACTGTGCTGTTGGTGTTCTGTTCAGGAAGTTGTCTCCTGTGCCAATGAGTTCTAGGCTGTTCCCCACTTTTTCTTCTAACTGATTTAGAGTATCTTGTTTATGTTGAGTTCTTTAATCCACTTGGACTTTAGTGTTGTGTAGGGTGATAGATATGGATCTATTTTCATTTTTCTGCATGTAGACATCCAGTTGGACCAGAACCATTTGTTGAAAATGTGTCCTTTTTCCATTGAATGGTTTTGGTTTCTTCGGCAAAAATCGAGAGTTCATAGGTGTGTGGGTTTATTTCTGGGTCTTCGATTCTGTTCCATTGATCCTCCTTTCTGTTTATATGCCAATACCATGCAGTTTTTCTTACTATTGCTCTGTAGTACACGTTGAGATCGGGGATGGAGATACCTCCAGATGATCTATTTTTGTACAGGATTGTTTTGGGGAATCTGGGTTTTTTGTTTCTCCATATGAAGTTGAGAATTTTTCTTTCAAGGTCTGTAAAGAACTGAGTTGCTATTTTGATGGGAATTGTGTTGAATCTGTAGATGACTTTTGGCAGGATGGCCATTTCACAATGCTTATCCTACCAACCCATGAGCGCGGGAGATCTTTTTTTTTTCACTTTTTATTATTATTATTATTATTTTCTTTTTAGTTACATTTTGTTAACTCTGTGTCCCAGCTGTATCCCGCTCCCTCATTCCCTCCCCAACCCCACACTCCCTCCCTGGTCTCCTCCCTGCCCCTTTCCAAGTCCACTGATAGGGGAGGACCTCCTCCCCTTTCATCTGACCCTGTTTTATCAGGTATCTTCAGGGCTGGCTGCAAAGTCCTCCTCTGTGGCCTAACAGACTGCTCCTCCCCGGGGGGGGGGGGTCAAACAGCTTGCCCTTGAAATCCTGTTAGAAATAGTCCGTGTTCCCCTTACTTTGGAAAACTACTTGGTTACTGAGCTACCATGGGCCACATCCGAGCAGAAGTTCTAGGTTAT
>NW_026590677.1:5089265-5154092 GCF_907164565.1 Psammomys obesus
CCCCCCCCCCTCAGGGGGTGGTGAATAAAGAACAGGCCAATCATTTCATATCAGAGACAGTCCCTATTCATATTACTATGGAACCCACCTGGATACTGAAATGCCATGGGCTACATCTGTGCAGGGGTCTTAGGTTATCTCCATGGATGGTCCTTGGTTGGAGTATCAGTCTCAGGAAAGACCCCTGTGCTCAGAATTTTTGGTTCTGTTTTTCTCCTTGTGGACTTCTTGTCCTCTTCAGATCTTACTTTTTCCTACTTCTTTCATAAGATTCCCTGCACTCTGCCCAAAGGTTGACCATAAGTCTCAGCATCTGCTTCGATAGTCTGCAGGGCAGAGCCTTTCAGAGGTCCTCTGTGTCAGGCTCCACTATAAACAAGGCAATAACAGGTACAAATGCAAAACAGGTTTTAATTGAAACTTTAGCTTTTAAAAATACAAAGGCAAAGTGTAAAAAAGTTCTTACACCTTTAAAAGCTCTATCTGCACCCATGGCTCAATGGCTTAGAAATAATGGTAATTTTGACTTTAATGACTATGTAATTGGACAAGTAATAGCTAATAATAGTACCTATCCAAATAGCCATTGTTTAACTGTGAGGGACAAGGTCATTTGAAAAAGGATTGTAGAGAAGATGTTCCTGGAAACTTCTCTAGAAGAACTCAGATTTCTGGGACTTATACAAAGTGTTATATAGGTAGGCACTGGACAAATAAATGCAGACCAGAATGAGATATGTTAGGTAATCCCTTACTGATGGGAAATCTTCTAAGGAAGTTAGATCCCACCCTGGTAACAAACAACATAAGCCAGACATTTCCAGTCAACAATGGAATAGCTCATTAAAACGCAGTACTGGAGTCCAGATGCATGCTACAGAAGGCAACACTTGTTAGCCACAAGTAACCTATCAATAAAAGGAAGAGCATCTCCACTACACAGAACAAGACCAAGAATTCTACCTTTAAAATGGTTAATTGGCATACCAGTGTGAGTAGAGCAACATCCCTTGAATGAAGAAAAATCACAGGCACTTGAACAACTGGTATAAGAGCAGCTTGAAGCTCTGCATATAGAACAGTCTAAAAGTCCACGGAATTCTCCTGCATTTATTATTAAAAAGAAATCAGGAATTTTGAGGGTGTTGATGGACTTAAAGGCTGTAAGTAAACTGATCCAACCTATTTTCCATTACAGAATAAAATCCCCTTACCTTCTCTATGAACTAAAGCATAGCCTATAGTAATAATCAATTTAAAAGCCTGCTTCTTTACTATTACCATACAACAGGAAGATAGAGTAGAATTTGTTTTTTTAATACCCACATGTAACAATGTTCAACCTCTGAAAAGATATCAATGGACTGTTTTTCCACAAGGAATGTTAAATAGGTCAACTCTATGTTAATATTTTGTACAAGAGCTACTAAAATAACTTACAAACAATTTCTTCAATTCGTAACTTACCATTATATGAATGATATATTGTTGGCCTATTCTGATATAAATACATTAGAAGGAATATTTAATGATGCAGAAAGGATTTTACCTCATTGGGGTTTATGCATTGCTTCTGAAAAAAAAATACCAAGAGGAAATTCTATCAACTGTTTAGGCTTAAAATTAAGTAAAAAGAAGATCCAACGCCAAAAAGTAAAGATCAAAGAAGAGATTGGTTACAAACACTTAATGAGTCAAAAGCTATTGTAATTCAAATGCAATCAGTCCTATACAATTAGCTTCTAAAGCATAGAAAGAGGTGACTCAGGTAGAACAAAAATTTCTGGATGTACATGAAAACCACCCCAATCACAAACTTGACTGTATTTTAGTTATCGTCTGTCCTACTCATTCCTCTACTTGACTCTTTATCTCTTTATGCAGAGAGAATATAGTATTTTAGAATGGGTATTTTTAGAACATGAACAGTAAAAAAAAAAAAACAACCAACAAACAAACAAAAAACCTACCATCATGTTGAAAAAGATTCTGAACTGATTATGATTAAAGAATAAGATTATGTCATTGAGAAGGAATAGACCCAACTGAGATCATACTGCCTTATGCCAATGCTAAAATTACATCATTATAAATAATTAATAAAGGCTGACAAACAGATTGTAGCAGTTTTTTTTTTGGAGAAATTATTAACAAATATTCCAAGAGCAAGTGACTCCACTACATAAAAATAACTAATTGGATTCTTCCCCTTTTATTAACAGGGCCATGGATTTCTGAAACTCCTATATTTTATACAGATGCAAATAATCAGAAATGGCAGGTTATAAGTCAGAAAATATAAATAAATAAATTCAAAGCCTATATGCTCCAGTTCAATAATCAGAGATATGTGCAATTCTTATATTCTTTTTTTAGATTTTTCTGAGCTTATCAATATAATCACTGACTCACAATATACAGAGAAGGATGGGTTACATATTGAAACTGATGAACTTCTTCCTTAAAACTCAGAATTAAAATCATTAATTATACAATTGCAGCAGACAATATGAAACAAAAATTATCAATTATATATCACTCTTATTGGAGCTCATACAAGATGGCCTGGACCATTGACACAAGAAAATAAAGATAATGAACAATTATTAACAGAAACTGCTAGAAGCCAGAAATCATCATCACACACACACACACACACAC
Source organism: Psammomys obesus (assembly GCF_907164565.1). Classification (NCBI taxonomy): domain Eukaryota; kingdom Metazoa; phylum Chordata; class Mammalia; order Rodentia; family Muridae; genus Psammomys; species Psammomys obesus. The sequence continues at coordinate 5,091,927 of NW_026590677.1, forward strand.
ACACACACCAAACAAACAAACAAAAAAAAAACATCAGGCTAACAGCAAAGGTGTAAAGAGAAATTTTGTATCACTTCTCAAGAAGCCAAATAAATAATAATAAGAAGTTCTACTTATTCTTTGTATAATCAAGTTCCATTACTTGCAGGAAGTAACCATAAGTATAACACAATAAATAAAATTTGGTATATGAAGGTGTGTCAGTTTGCAGAATTTGGGAAACTAAAATTTGTACATTATATTGACAGATATTCGGGATTTCTTTGCTCTTATGCTTTGAGTTCTGAAAAGGCTGAATCTGTAATTGCACCTTTGTTGTAAATTATGACTATTTTAGGGTTACTTTTACAAACTATGACTGATTATGCCACTACATATGTTTCCAGTAAAATGAAACAGTTCTTATTCATATTATATCATAAAACATATTACAGGTATACCATACAATCCAACATGTCAATCTATATCTAATCAGACCTTAAAGAGATACTTAATAAGCATAAAAGTGGAGCAATATTAGCTGAAAGACACTGGATTGTAGAAAAAAAAAAGTTGCTGAATTAGATCAACTTATCTATTAAAAATGTTTTAACATCAGAATGGAATGTGTTTCTTTGCAAAAGAGGTTTTACCAATATTTCCATAGGTGATGAAAGACTATGGGTTCCATCAAAATTAATAAAAATCTGATTAAGTCAGAAAATCTTCAACAAGAAAGGCAAAACACAAGGAAGGAAAAGATGAAGAAAGACAGCAATGTAGATGGCACAGAAAGAGGATCTCCTTGCAGGGACAAACCAGCTAAAGAAGGGCAGATTGTACATCAGACTGGAAAACCTTGATGCTGAAATGAACACTTGTTAAAGGACAGATTACCAGGACTATGATTATGAAGTAACATCACTTCAATGGATATTCATAATGACATTCACATTATTAAGCCTCTAGGACTGACATTTATTTCTTTTGTAATAGTTAAAATGTGAACTATTTTTAACATCAACCGAAAGGGAGAAGATGCAGAGGAATTTTAATCCTGCAACATGAACACTTTGGCAAGGTCCAAAAACCTAGGTCTATGTGATCTGACTACTGGAATACAGGCATGCCCTTAGTATACACCTTTAATTCCACTGGCTGGAATACACACTTTTCATTCATCCCATTGTAATATAGACCTAACCATACCTTTAATCCTTTTGACAGAAAGGCCTTTAGTATGCCCTTTTCATGCCAAACAATGACTTCTTCATCTGAGATACAGACAAAGTAATAATCAGAGAAAGATTGACAGAATTAGTCAGAGATAGGATGTGCTCAACTTCTAAGAGAAGAGGAAGGAGTATTTACGTGTTCTAATAAACAAACTGATGACAAGAGAACTGACTACTGTTCATTAACCAATCATAACTGAAAGCGGGAATTTCTTTCTAACCATATATTATAACCATATAATTTTTCTAAATTATTAACTTTTAATAACAAAGACACCTAACTGACTGGAGAACGAAATCCAAACCTTTAGTGTAATGTGCACAAGCCTTTGCAATAATATCTTAGTAAGTGATTTTTTTTTCACTCAATTTCTACTTTTGCAAACTAAATTCTGGCTAGATTGGATTTCTTCGATTAGGCTATTTCATATTTACGTTTTATATTTCATCTTTCATATTTATGTTTTAAACAGATGTTCCTAATGATAACAATATTTTATAATTATATAGTATCAATGATAGGAAACTCATATCAGTACTCGTGTCATTCAATATCGAATGTTTTTTACTTCCTTAAAACTTTGTATTTCTACCTCAAGACCCAGATTGTTATAACTGCTTTGTTTAAGTTTCATAAGGCTTACTCAGAAGGCTATTTTTTGACTTTTCAGTTATAGCAAGCACTTTGTCTGTTCGGTTGTATGTTTATTTCCATTATTTTGTATATTTTATTTTAAAAGCAATCTTTAATTTTTGAAGTGAAAATATAATATTATTTTTCTATCCTTTCAATGATAGTACAAATCAAAGACTCTGTTTCCTACGTAGGGTGTATATATATATATATATATATATATATATATATATATATATATATATCATGAAAATAATAAATATATACAAATACATTAAAATATATACATGTCATATATCACACATATGTGTATCAATTTCTTTTTGAATATACTTTTATTTATATAAATTTATTATAATTTATTCACTTTGCATCCCCACTACAGCTCCCTCCCTTGTCTCCTCCCAGTTCCATCCACCCTCCCTCTTCTCCCCCTATGTCCTTTACTTAATCCCCTGATAGGAAAAGGCCTCGTCCTCTTCTATTTGACCCTAGCTCATCAGGTCTCATAAAGGCTGTCTGCATCATCTTCCTTATACCAGAGAACTTACTTGCTTTGAGCGTATGTTATTTCAATTTATAAATGAGTAAGTTTCAATAGAAATGTAATAGATATAAAGATAATATGTACTCTTTTGTGCATAGGTAAAAATGTATACGAATGTAGATTTTTATTGCTCATATATAAAAGAATTAATGAATTTTGTTCTGTTTTCTCAATTATTCACTTTCAAAGATGAAATCTTAACAGATTAATATACTAAGCAAAAGCAACTTAAAAAATGAAGTATCCAGAGGATCCAAGATGGCCATGACCAGCATGCACCATATATGAGAGACAGAGGATCTGAATTTTCCAAAATTGTTGAGTGGAGGGACAAGTGAAGCCACAAAATCAACACTGAGGCTCCCTGAACGAGAGGGAACATCACATGAGCTGAGTCCATTTAGATTCAGGTCACCCATGGACTTCTCTGGGGATAGAGAGTAGTGAACATTCGAACCACTTGCACTTCCCTTTTTTTGGGCCTCCCTCCTCCTCAGAGGAACTGACCCACAGAGACTATTAAGAGACTCCAGAGACTCTTAGCACAGTACTCACTGCCTGGGGACTGAGACATCACAGGTGGGGATCCTAGCTCTTCAGCCGCAGCTGCCAGCTATACCAGCCTTCCGAGTCCCAGATGCATCCTTCTGGGCCATGGGTCTGCAAGCAGCTGTACGGACTCTGCAGGACGTCACAGCCAATGAATATATAGGCTGCCCAATCCCTCAGGGCCAGACAGCCTGCTGTACAGCTACCAAAGCAGCCAAACCCACCAAACATTCAGCTACACCAAGTGAAGGACCACCTAGGTCTGTGGAACTCTGTTGTGTCCTCACAGCACTTCTCAGCAGGTACCTGTACCGGCCTCCCAGTTCCACAGCTACAGCTGGAATCCCTAGTTCTGCTGCTGCAGGGCAACTGAGCTGACAGAGATCATCCTTCCACATTTGACTCAAAAGGACCAAACCTGAGAGTAGAGAACAGGGAGAACCCCTTTGTTTTCCAATTTGACCTGCTAGAAATTAAGTGTACCCTCAAGTGCCTGCAGAGCCCCAGAACCAGGGTCCTTCTAAGCTAGCAGCCAGACATCAGGTCTCTCCCAACCACACACACACAACTATGAGAAACAGAGGGATCTTAGGACATTGAAGCCCCTGCTCTTTGGGTCCACCATTGGAGTTCAGGCAAATAACCCTTGTAGCTCAGACAGAGCCGAAAACCAGTAGACTGAAGTCCATTGAGTATTAATAGAATTTACATAAGCAAATTGCTCTTGTGATTATCACCAGAGCCTGCGAACACCTTCAGTGCCTGCAACCTTTCGGTGCTTACAAGGGGCCCCTTCCTCACATTCAAGGTTTCTGTATTCTCTAGCACCCTGTCCCTCAAGGCCCACTTCCCATGCACATGCACATGCTTGCCCCCATTTGTTCTTCTGCACTTGCAGACTTTACTCCCACAGGTACAGCTGAATCACCAACAAACACGCTGAAACCACTGGACCTCTCTCATCTTCCTGAAGAATTCTCCAGACACCAGAGAAAGACAGTACCAGTCTGAACTGCAGAATCCAGGAGCTAACAGTGAAAGTTAAGGATAAGCAAATGGCCAGGGGTCAGTAAAAGAGCACATCTAACAAATCAGGACAACATGGCTTCACCAAATTACCCCAAATTAATGGATATTCCAATTCATCCGAAACACAGAAAAATAACTTTAAAGCTACACTTATCCAGTTGTTAGAGGCACATAAAAAGGAAACAAATCATGTAGAGAAATAGCTATGCAAATAGAGGCAGTTAAAGAGAAAATGAAAAAAATCTCTCAAAGAATTAGCTAAACATGTAGAGGCAAATAAAGAAGAAATGAATAAAACTCTCAAAGAAACACAGGCAAATATAGGCAAACAAATAGAGACAAAAGTGGAGGCACACTTAGTGGCATATAGAGAAGAGACAAACAAAAAAAAAGTGAGGCCATCATAAAGAGACAAGAATCCACATTCAAACAGATAAAGGAATTGGTGCAAGGCATGAAAACAAAATTATAAACAATAAAGAAAATACAAACAGAAAAAGCCCTGGAGCTGGAGAAATTGATACTTCTCTCAAAGAAAAAGTAAAATCGGAAAAATCCCAAACATAAAACATCCAAGAAATCAAGGTTGCCATGAAAAGGCAACATCTAAAAATAATAGGAATTGATGAAAAAGAAGATTCCAAGCTCCAAGGACCAGAACATATCTTCAAACATATCTTCAATAAAATCATAAAAGAAAACTTTCCCAACCTAAAGAAAGAAATGTCAATAAACATACAAGAGGATTACAAAACACCAAATAGACTAGACCAGAAAAGAGATTTCATGTCACAACCTAACAGTAAATCTACAGAACAAAGAAAAGTTATTAAAAGCAGCAAAGGAAAAAGGTCAAGTAACATATAAAGGTAGAACTATCAGAATCACATCAATCTTCTCTTAAGAAACAATGAATGCCAGAAGGCCTGGGGAGATGTCATGCAGAATTTAAGGGAACACGTATGCCAACACAGACTACTATACCTTGCTTTCAATTAATATACATGGAGAAAACAAAATATTCCATGACTGAACATAATTTAAGCAATATCTACACAGAAAACCATCCCTACAGAAGATACTAGAAGGAAAACTCCAATATGAAGAAAACAACTACACCCAAGAAAACATAATACAAATAATTTTCCCCCAAAAAAATTGAAAGAAAAGAAGCAATGAATCACAGTAATTCCAACAACGCCACATGAAAGGAATGAACGTTCTTTGGTCACTATTATCTATCAATGTCAATGGACTCAATTCTCCAATAAAAAGACAAAGACTAACAGAATGGGTGAGGAAACAGGATCCAACATTGTGCTGCATCCAAGAAACACAACTCTACAACAAAGATAAACACTACCTCAGAGTAAAGGGCTGGAAAAAGGTTTTCCAAGCAAATGGACCCAGAAAACAAGCTGGGGTAGCTATCCTAAATTCCAATAAAATAGACTTTCAACTAAAATTAAACGAAAAAGATGAGGAGGAGTACTTCATTCTCATAAAAGGGAAAATCCACCAAGAGGACATCACAATTTGGAACATCTATGCTCCCAATACAAGACCACCTACATTTCTAACAGAAACATTATTAAAGCTGAAATAACACATCAATTGCAATACTTTAATAGTGGTGGACTTCAACAGTCCATGCTCACCAAGGAACATATCATCCAGACAGAAGATAAAAAGGAAATTAGGGCACTTACAGAGGCCCTACATCAAATAGACCTAATAAATGTCTTCAGAACTTTTCATCCAAATTCAAAAGAGTATACCTTCTTTTCAGCACCTCATGGAAAGTTCTCCAAAACATACCATACAGTTGGTCACAAACGAAGCCTCAGCAGATATAAAAAGATTAAAATAATCCCTTGTATCCTATCTGATCACCATCGCCTAAAGCTGGACCTCAACAACAACAGAAATAGCAAAAAGCCTACACATACATGGAACCTGAACATCTTGCTACTTAATGGCACCTTGGTTAGGGAAGAAATAAGGAAAGAAATTAAGACTTCCTAGAACTCAATGAAAATGAAGGCAAAACATACCCAAACTAATGAGACACAATTAAAGAAGTGCCAAGAGGAAAGTTCATAGCACTAAGTGCCTTCAAGAAGAAATTTGAAAAATTGCATACTAGCAATATAATAGCTCACCTGAAAGCCCTAGAGAAAAAAGAGTCAGACATACCCAAGAGGAGTAAATGGGTGGAAATACTCAAGCCCAAGGCATAAATCAATAAACTAGAAACACATAAATCAATTCAAAGAATCAATGAAACCAAGTGCTGGTTCTTTGAGAAAATCAACAAGATAGACAAGCCCTTAGCAGATCTAATGAAAAGGCAGAAAGAAATTGTCCAAATGAGTAAAATCAGAAATGAAAAGGGGGAACATAATTACAGACACTGAGGAAATCCAAACAATCATTAGATCTTACTACAAAAGCTGATACACCAGAAAATTTGAAAATCTAAATGAAATGGACAATTTTATTGATTGCTTCCACTTGCCAAAATTAAATCAAGATCAGATAGAAAGAATGAATAGTCCTATATCTCCCAAAGAAATAGAAGCAGTCATCAAAATCTCCTTTCCAAAAAAAGCCCAGGGCCAGATACTTTCAGTACAGAATTCTAGCAGACCTTCAGAGAAGAGCTACCTCCAATTCTGTTCAAAACATTCCACAAAATAGAAACAGAAGGAACATTACGAAACTCATTCTATGAAGCCACAGTCACCTTGATACCTAAACCACACAAAGACCCAACAAAAAATAGAACTTCAGACCTATCTCTCTTATGAGCAATGATGCAAAAATACTCAATAAAATACTTGCAAACCGAAGATGGCGGTGCCGGGAGGACTCTCATTCTGAGGAGCAGCACAGCAGGATTGGCACAGTGACCAGCAATCAGAACTCGTGGCCATAAAACACAAGTGATTGTGTTTCACAGGTGAGAGGATACCCCACGGTGGGGGATTCAATCAGCTTTAACCCACCCAGCTAAACCGCAGAAGAGATCATGGTCCCAGAGCTACACGCCAGCGTGATCTGGTCATGGTCCCAGACTGAACTGTGGGCCCACAACACCCTATACACTGGATTTCCCAATCGAGAGATAACCCCACGGAGCAGGAAACTATTGGGACCGACCTCAGGCCACCCAGACATCCCCTGGAAAAGACTCGGGTTCCGCGGGTGCCCCAAGAGCCAGCCCGGAGCCAGAGCCGGGACCCAGGTGCCTGCACGGAGCCCTGCCTGTGCGCCTGATACGGAGCCCTGCCTGTGCGCCTGATTCACCGCCTCAGATAGAACTGTGGGCACCAGGGCAACAGGCACCAGAGACTGCGTTTCACTGGCAGGTGCAAACCCACAGGGAGGGAAACGGCTGGTCTGATCTCAGAGCACTCAGCAGACACCCCCACCTCGAAATGGTCTAAGAAAAATTACCCAGTTAAGGCAGCAGCCAAGGCTCCGAATGGCCAGAAAGGTGGAACCACAAGCGGGCATCTGTGCCTGTGGGTTCTACTCACCACCCCAGACAGAACAGTGGTCCAAAAAGCAAAGACTGGGTGTCTCTGGCAGGAGGAAACCCCCAGCGGAGGGGATCATCAGCTCTAACGCTTAGGACACCCAGCACCAAAAGACTCCCTGGATTCACGCACACAGTAGGCTCTAATGCAGGCAGGAGTGCTGTGCTCAGCCGCCAATATTCAGTTCCCCTAGGGCACTGGGACACACAGCTGCATCCTCAGACCTACAAAAACCAGAGAGCCATTACAGCAGCCCTCAGATACTGTGCGAAGGATCAACCAGTTATCCCTAGCTAGACTGTCAAAACTGTCGGAATCCCTGGTCCTTCAAAAGGGCTGCACCCACAGCATCTGGACCAGAGCAGTGCCTGCAGCCGCCATCACAGACAGGGACACACAGCTTCTGGTCCAGAGTGAGGCACCCAGCCTCCAGACCAGAGCAGCGCCCCCAGGCGCCAACTCAACCTAGGTGCACATCCTCCAGGCCCAGAGCAGAGCACTCAGCCTCCGGCCCAAAGACTTGCTGAGTGCACTTCTCACTTTCCCGGACAGAACTGTGCACCCCAGGATAACAGAGTGAGTTTCCCTGTTGGGAGAAAACCCCACAGCTAGGGAATCAGCAGGTTCTTCAAGAGGACAGTACCTGGAAATTTAGTGAGCAGCAGCACACTAAATTTATAACAAGAAACCTAGCAGTGGGGCAGCTGTCTTGAGAACTTCTATGGGTAAGAGGAGATCCCCCCATGCCTAAGAAAGACCACAGCTACTAATCAGGGCTATAAACCTGAGGTGAGCAGTGGCAACTCCTGAGAAACACTGGCCATACAGTGACCATAACCAAAAAGCAGAGAAGGACTCCTTCAGGAAAAATCATCTTCCAGCCAAGGGGATTCTCCCTACCTCAGTACTCCAGGAAGCACAGAAACTAACAGCAAACACCTAAATCAGCCCAATGGGTAGAGGTCAGTGTAAAAGCTCAACCAACAAAAGACAGAGCAATATGGCATCTCCAGAACCCAGCCATCCAGGGACGAACAGCCCTGGACAACGCAGCATAATAGAAAATCAAGAAGATGACCTTACATCTATGCTGATGAAGAAGATAATAGAGGAAACAAATAAAATAAGTAAAGAATTAAAGGAATATAAAACCAAACAGATCATGGCTATCCATAAAGAAATGAAGGAAGTTAAAGACAAGCAGATTATGGCCATCCGTGAAGAAATACAGGAAGATGCAGCCAAATAGCTTGTGGCCTTCAGAGAAGAAATAATTAAATCACTGAAAGAAATAAAAGAAACAGAGTTGAAGGAACTAAAAGAAAAAGAGGAAAATACAAGCAGACAGGTGAAGGAAGTAAACAAAACAACTCAAGACCTGAAGATAGAACTAGAAAAATTAAAGAAAACACAAATGGAGGAAATAATGGAGAGGAAGAATTTAGGGAAGAAAACAGGAACTACAGAGGTAAGCATAACCAACAGACTACAAGAAATGGAAGAAAAAATCTCAGGTGTAGAAGATACAATGGAAGAAATCGATGTATCTGTCAAAGAAAATGTTAAATCCAAAAAATTCCTGACACAGACCGTCCAAGAAAGCCAAGACAATATGAAAAGACAAAACCTAAGAATAATAGGAATAGAGGAAAAAGAAGACTCCCTTCTCCAAGGCCCAGAAAATATTTTCAACAAAATCATTGAAGAAAATTTCCCCAACTTAAAGGAGAAGCCAATAAGGATACATGAGGACTACAGAATACTCAACAAATTTGACAAGAAAAAAAAAATCCTCCCGCCACATAATAATCAAAACAGTAAGTATACAGAACAAAGAAAAAATACTAAAAGCTGCAAGGGAAAAAGGCCAAGTAACATATAATGGCAAACCCATTAGAATCACACCTGACTTTTCAACAGAAACTATGAAAGCCAGAAGGGCCTGGAAAGATATCATGCAGACCCTAAGAGAACACAGATGTCAACCCAGGCTACTATACCCTGCAAAACTCTCAGTCCTCATAGACGGAGAAAACAAGATATTCAATAACAAAAACAAATTTCCACAATACCTACACACAAATCCAGCATTACAGAAGACACTGGAAGGGAAAATACAACCCAAGAAAATTTGCTTCTGTCAAGAAAACACAGGAAACAATTAACCTTACTACAGCAAAACAAAAAGCAACCAAACAAACAATCTTATGAACACAGCCAACACCAAAATCAAAGGATCTAACAGCCACTGGTCATTAATCTCTCTCAACATCAATGGACTCAACTCTCCAGTAAAAAGACACGGATTAACAGAATGTATACGTAAACAAAACCCAGCAATCTGTTGCATACAAGAAACACACCTAAGACACAAAGATAGATATTACCTGAGGATAAAAGGTTGGAAGACGACTTTCCAAGCAAATGGACCCAAGAAACAAGAAGGAGTAGCCATTCTAATATCTGATAAAATAGACTTTCAACCAAAATTAATAAAAAGAGATGAGGAAGGACACTTCATACTCATCAAGGGAAAATTCCACCAGGAAGACATCACAATCCTGAGCATCTATGCCCCAAATACAAGAGCACCCACATTTGTAAAAGAAACATTTATAAAATTTAAACCACATATAGATCCACACACATTAATAGTGGGAGACTTCAACCCCCACTCTCAACAAAGGACACTTCAACAAAACAGAAATTAAACAAAAAAACAATATCTCTGACAGAGGTCATGAATCAAATGGACCTCACAGACATTTACAGAACTTTACACCCAAACACAAAAGAATTTACCTTCTTCACAGCACCTCATGGAACCTTCTCTAAAATAGACCATATAGTTGGTCACAAAGCAAGCCTCAACAGATACAGGAAGACTGAAATAATCCCTTGTATCCTGTCTGATCACCATGGAATAAAGCTGGACTTCAACAACAACAGAAATAGCAAAAAGCCTACACACACATGGAAACTGAACAACTTATTACTAAATGACAGCTGGGTCAGGGAAGAAATAAAGAAAGAAATTAATGTCTTCCTAGAACTCAATGAAAATGAAGACACAACATACCCAAACTTGTGGGACACAATGAAAGCAGTGCTAAGAGGAAAGTTCATAGCACTAAGTGCCTTCAAGAAGAAATTTGAGACAGCTCATTCAAGCAACTTAATGGCCCACTTAAAAACCCTAGAAAAAGAAGAAGCAGACACACCAAAAAGGAGTAAACGGCTGGAAATAATCAAACTCAGGGCTGAAATCAATCAATTAGAAACAAATAAAACTATTCAAAGAATCAATGAAACCAAGAGCTTGTTCTTTGAGAAAATCATCAAGATCAACAAACCCTTAGCCAAGCTAACTAAAAGGCAGAGAGACACCACCCAAATCAACAAAATCAGAAATGAAAAGGGAGACATAACTACAGACACCAAAGAAATTGAAACAATCATTAGGACTTACTTCAAATGTCTATACTCAACAAAATTTGAAAATCTAAATGAAATGGACAATTTTCTTGATCGATTTGACTTACCAAAGATGAATCAGGACCAGGTAAATCAATTAAATTGTCCTATGTGTCCCAAGGAAATGGAAGCCTTCATCAAAAGTTTCCCATCCAAAAAAAAGCCCAGGACCAGATGGTTTCAGCACTGAATTCTACAAGATTTTCAAAGAAGAGGTAACTTCAGTTCTCTTCAAACTATTCCACAAATTAGAAACAGAAGGAACATTACCAAACTCATTCTATGAAGCCACAGTCACCTTGGTACCTAAACCTCACAAAGATTCAAAAAAGAAAGAGAATTTCAGGCCAATCTCCCTTATGAACATTGATGCAAAAATACTTAACAAAATACTTGCAAACCGAATCCAAGAACACATCAAAGATATTATCCACTATGACCAAGTAGGCTTCATCCCAGGTATGCAGGGGTTGTTCAATATACGGAAATCCATCAATGTAATCCAACATATTAACAAACTGAAAGAAAAAAACCACATGATAATCTCCCTAGATGCTGAAAAAGCATTTGACAAAATCCAACATCCATTCATGTTTAAAGTACTGGAGAGATCAGGGATACATGGCACATATCTAAACACAGTAAAGGCGATATACAGCAAGCCTATAGCCAACATCAAACTGAATGGAGAGAAACTTAAAGCAATGCCACTGAAATCAGGGACAAAACAAGGCTGCACATTCTCTCCATTTCTCTTCAACATAGTGCTGGATGTCCTTGCTAGAGCAATAAGACAGTTGAAGGAGATCAAGGGGGTACAGATGGAAAAGGAAGAAGTCAAATTATCACTACTTGCAGATGATATGATAGTATACATGAGTGACCCAAAACTCTACCAGGGAACTCCTACAGCTGATAAACACCTTCAGCAAAGTGGCTGGATACAAAAATTAACTCAAAAAAATCAGTAGCACTCGTGTATACAAAAGACAAAAGGGCTGAGAAAGAAATTAGAGAAACAACACCATTAACAATAGCCACAAATGACATAAAGTACCTTGGTGTATCCCTAACCAAGCAAGTCAAAGACTTGTATGAAAAAAATTTCAAGTCTCTGAAGAAAGAATTAGAGAATGATATGAGAAGATGGAAAGATCTCCCATGCTCATGGCTTGGCAGGATTAACATAGTAAAAATGGCCTTCTTACCAAAAGCAATCTACAGATTTAATGCAATTCCCATTAAATTGCCAACACAATTCTTTACAGACCTGGAAAGAAAAATTCTCAACTTCATATGGAATAATAAGAAACCGAGAATTGTTAAAACAATCCTCTACAATAAAAGATCTTCTGGAGGTATCTCCATCCCTGATCTCAAGCTGTACTGTAGAGTAACAGTTATAAAAACTGCATGGTACTGGCATAGAAACAGAATGGTGGCTCAATGGAATCGAACAGAAGACCCAGAAATAAACCCACACACTTACGGACCTGATTTTTGACAAAGATGCCAAAACCATACAATGAAAAAAAGATAGCATCTTCAACAAACGGTGCTGGTCCAACTGGATGTCTACATGTAGAAAAATGAAAATAGATCCATACTTATCCCCTGCACAAAACTGAAGTCCAAGTGGATCAAAGACCTCAACATAAAACCAGACACATTAAATCGGCTAGAAAAAATAAGTAGGGAATAACCTAGAACTCATTGGGTACAGGAGAAAACTTCCTGAACAGAACACCAACAGCACAGGCTCTAAGAGCAACAATCAATAAATGGGACCTCATGGAATTGAAAAGCTTCTGTAAAGCAAAGGACACCGTCATCAAAACAAAGCGACTGCCTACAGATTGGGAAAGAATCATCACCAACCCTTTATCTGAAAGAGGACTCATATCCAATATATATAAAGAACTAAACAAGCTGAAAAGCAACAAACCAAGTAATCCACTTAAAAAAATGGGGAACAGAGCTAAAGAGAGAATTCTCTGTAGAGGAATATCGAATGGCAGAGAAGCACTTAAAGAACTGCTCAACCTCATTAGCCATTAGGGAAATGCAAATCAAAACAACCCTGAGATTTCACCTTACACCCATCAGAATGGCCAAGATGAAAAACTCAAGGGACAACACATGCTGGAGAGGTTGTGGAGAAAGGGGAACCCTTCTCCACTGCTGGTGGGAATGTAAACTGGTACAACCACTCTGGAAATCAATCTGGCGATTTCTCAGACAACTAGGAATAGTGCTTCCTCAAGATCCATCCATACCACTCCTAGGCATATACCCAAAAGAGACTCAAGTACACAAAAAGGACATTTGCTCAACCATGTTTTTAGCAGCTTTATTTGTAATAGCCAAATGCTGGAAACAACCCAGATGCCCCTCAACTGAAGAATGGATGCAGAAACTGTGGTACATCTATACAATGGAATATTACTCAGCAATGAAAAATAAGGAAATCATGAAATTTGCAGGTAAATGGTGGGACCTGGAAAGGAATATCTTGAGTGAGTTGTCCCAGAAGCAAAAAGACACACATGGTATATACTCACTCATATAAACATACAACATAGAATAAACCCACTAAAATCTGTACATCTAAACAAACTAAGCAAAAGAGAGGACCCTAACTAAAATGTTCCATCCCCATCCTGAAAGGCAAAGAGGATGGACATCAGAAGAAAATGAAAATAGGAAATAACCTCAGAACCTGCTACAGAGGGCCTCTGAAAGCCAGAAGAAAACAGGAAACAACCTTGGAACCTGCCACAGAGGGCCTCTGAAAGCCTCTGCAGTATAGACTGTCAAAGCAGATGCTGAGCCTGATGGCCAACTGATGGGTAGAGTGAATGGAATTTTATGTAAGAAGTGGGAAATAGTAAGAGCTGGAGGGGACAGGAACTCCACAACAGAGCAACAGAACAAGGTAATCTGAACACAGGGAACTTCCCAGAGACTCATACTCCAACCAAGGAGTATTCCTGGAGATAACCTAGAACCCCTGCACAGATGTAGCCCATGGCAGTTCAGTGTCCAAGTGGGTTACATAGTAATGGAAAGAGGGACTGCCTCTGACATAATCTGATTGGCCTGCTCTTTGATCACCTCCCCCTGAGGAGGGAGCAGCCTTACCAGGCCACAGTAGAGGACAATGCAGCCACTTTTGATGAGAACTGATAGACTAAGATCAGAAACGAGAGGAGAACCTCCCCTATCAGTGGACTTGGGGAGTGGCATGCATGCAGAAAGGGGAGAGAGGGTGGGATCAGGAGGGGAGGAGGGAGGGGCTTATGGGGGTATACAAAATGAATAAAGTGTAATTAATAAAATAAAAAATGCAAAAAAATACTTGCAAACGGAATCCAAGAACACATAAAAAATATGATTCACCATGATCAAGTAAGCTTCATTCCAGGCATGCAAGGGTGGTTCAACATACATAAATCCATCAATGTAATCCACCATATAAACAAACTGAAGGAGAAAAACCATATGATCATCTCCTTATATGCCAAAAAAAGCATTTGACAAATTTCAACACCCATTCATGTTCAAAGTCTTGGAGAGATCAGGGATACAAGACACATACCTAAATATAGTAAAGGCAATATACAGCAAGCCTATAGCCACCATCAAACTCAACAAAGAGAATCATGAACCATTCTCACTTAAATCAGGGACAAGGCAAGGCTGACCACTCTCTCCATATCTCTGCAAGCTAGAACTTGAAGTCCTAGCAAAAGTAATAAAACAATTAAAAAAGATTAAGTGGATACAAATCAGAAAGGAAGAAGTCAAAGGATCACTATTCACAGATCATATGATAGCATACATGAATGATCCCAAAAATTCAACCAGAGAACTCCTTCAGTTGATAAACACCTTCAGCAAAGAGCCTGGATGCAAAATTAACACAAAAATGATCAGAAGTCCTCCTGTATACCAAAGACAAAAGGTCTGAGAAAGATATTAGGGAAATAAGACCCTTCACAATAGCCACTAATAACATAAAGTACCTTGGTGTGACTCTAACCTTAGTGTAACTATAAACAAGTGAAAGACCTTTTTGAAAAAAAAAAAAAAAACTTTAAGCCTCTGAGGAAAGAAATTTAAGAATATATCAGAAGATGGAAAGATCCCCTGTGCTCATGAATATGTAGGATTAACATAGTCAAAATTGACATCCTGCCAAAAGCAGTCTACAGATTCAACGCAATTCTCATCAAAATCCCAACACAATTCTTTACAGACCTTGAAAGAAAAATTCTCAACTTCATATATACAGAAAAAAAAAACCACAGATTTTTCCAAAACGATTCCATACAACATCAGATCATCTGGAGATATCTCCATCCCTGATCTCAAGATGTACTACAGAGCAACAGTAATAAAAACTGCATGGAATTGGCATAGAAACAAAATGGTGGATCAGTGGAATCGAATAGAAGACCCAGAAATAAACCCACACACCTATGAATACTTGATTCTTGACAAAGAATCCAAAACCATTCAGTGGAAAAACTACAGCATCTTCAACAAATGGTGCTGGTCCAACTGGATGTCTATATGCAGAAAAATGAAAATAGATCCATATTTATGACTCTGAAAAAAAAAAAAAACTAAGTCCAAGTGAATCAAAGACCTCAACATAAAACCAGACATACTAAATCGGTTAGAAGAAAAAGTAGGAAAGAGCCTTGAACTCATTGGTACAGGAGCCAACTTCCTGAGCAGAACACCAACAGCACAACCTCTATGATTACCACTCAATAAATGGGACCTCATGAAACTGAAAGGCTTCTGTAAGCAAAAGACATTGTTGTCAGAACAAAACAACAGCCTTCAGACATGAAAAGGTTCTTCACCAAACCTATATCTGACATACGGCTGATATCCAAAATATATGAAGCACTAAAAAAGTTAAATAGCAACAAATCAAGTAATCCAATTAAAAAAAAAAGGTTACGGAGCTAAACAGAGAATTCTCTGCAGAAGAATATATAATGGCAGACAAACAAAGAAATATTCAACGTTCTTAGCCATCAGGGAGATGCAAATCAAACTGACCCTGAGATTACAGCCATCAGAATGTCTAAGATCAAAACTCAAGTGACAGTGCATGCTGGAAAGGTTGTGGAGAAATGGCAACCCTCCTCCACTGCTGGTGGGAATGTAAACCTATACAACCACTCTGGAAAGCAATCTAGCACTTTCTCAGACAACTAGGAATAGTGCTTCCTCAAGATCCAGCTAGGCATATATCCAAAATATGTTCAAGTACACAGCAAAGAAATCTGTTCAACCATGTTTGTAGCAGCTTTATTAGTAATAGCCAGAACCTGGAAACAACACAGATTTCCCTCAGTGGAGGAATGGATACATAATTTGTGGTACATTTACACAATGAAATACTACTCAGCAATTAAAAACAAGGAAATCATGAAATTTGGAAACAAATGGAGTGGTCTGGAAAAGATCATCCTAAGTTATCCAAGAAGTAGAAAGACACACATAGTATATACTCACTTATAAGTGGATACTTGACCTAAAAGATAGGAGAAACATGCTAAAATCTTTACATCTAAAAAAGCTAAATGAGAAGTAGGACCTGGAGTAAGAGGATCAATCCTCACTTAGAAAGAAAAATAGGATGGACATTGGAAGTAGGAGAAAACAAGAAACAGGACAGGAGCCTATCATAGAGGGTCTCTGAGAGACTCTACCTAGCAGTGTATCAAAGCAGATATTAAGACTAATAACCAGGCCTTGGGCAGAGTGCAGGGAATTATATGAAGGAAGGGTGAGTTGGCAGGACCTGGGAAGGACAGGAGTTGCATGGGGACTAAATATATCTGGGCACAGAGGTCTTATCTGGGACTGATTCTCTAACCAAGCACCATACATGTATATAATCTAGAACCCCTGTTCTGACGTAGCCCATTGCAGCTCAGTATCTGGGTGAGTTCCCTGGTGAGTTGAAAGAGGCTGTCTTTGACATGGACTCAGTGGCTGGCTCTTTGACCTTCCACCCTCCCCTCAGGGAGGAGCATTGCAGCCATTCATGATGATACCTGATAGGCTAGGGTTAGAATGGAGGGGGAAGAGGACCTCTCCTATCAGTGGACTTAGACAGTGGTGGTGAGGGGAATGAGTTAGGGAGGGTGAGATTTGGAGGGAATGAGGGAGTGGGCTGTGGCTGGGATGCAAGTTGAATAAACTGTAATTAATATCAAAAATAAAATTTTAATTTAAAAGACCAAAAAAAATGAAGTATCCACAGACTGGCAATATGTCTTCACAGGTTAAAGAACATGCCAGCAAGCCTGCGAACCTGAGTTAGATACCCAAGAGCAAAATGGTGAAAACAGAAAAACATGCTTTGCTTTGACCTCAAATTGTACAGTATGACATGGATTTCACTCCACATATATGAATAAATGTAAAACTTTAAAATTTAAGTTATGCTGTTCCTGTTTGATATTCTTTGTTTCTTTAAACTTATATTTCATGATCATTTATCAAGTTACATTTTAGTTTTGCTTTTAAAAAAATACCTATCAATTTAGTTACAGGTATATTTTGCTATTATTGGTAAGATAGTTTATTATGAATGGATAGTCAATTAATGATAGACTGTTTGACTTTTGTGAAATGAAAATATTTCTAGGCAATAGGTCAAAATAATGTAAATGGAAACTTTATTTGCTTAAGACTGGGTTATATTCCTAATTTTTCTCAGAAGCTTTTTTTTTTCTTTCCTGATAAACATCAGCATTACATTTTTATGTTGAATTAATTTAGAACAAGAAAAGGGCTAAAAACAACTTTTTTTTTTGTAGACAGATAAACTTTTTTTATTTTTTTATTTTTCTTTTTAGTTATAATTTGTTAACTCTGTGTCCCAGCTGTATCCTGCTCCCTCATTCCCTCCCCTTCCCCAACTCCCTCCCTGGTCTCTTCCCTGCCCCTTTCCAAGTCCACTGATAAGGGAGGACCTCCTCCCCTTTCATTTGACCCTGTTTTATCAGGTATCTTCAAGGCTGGCTGCAAAGTCCTCCTCTGTGGCCTAACAGGACTGCTCCTCCCCTGGGGGGGGGGGAGGTCAAAGAGCCTGCCCTTGAGATCCTGTTAGAAATAGTCCTTGTTCCCCTTGCTTTGGAAAACTACTTGGTTACTGAGCTACCACAGGCCACATCCGAGCAGAAGTTCTAGGTTATATCCATAGATGGTCCTTGGTTGAGTGTCAGTCTCAGAAAAGACCCTGTGCCCGGATATATTTGGTACTTAACTTTTTATATGTTGATAGTTCACATAATATAGTTAAGAGATAATGTCAAGAAAGGAAAACACAACTGTGAATAAAGGTTTATTGTTGCAAAATAATGTAAAGAATTATTGAGTTGGCTAACCATTTTGGGAAATACTTCAAATATCTATAAAAATTATGTTTCACTTGCTAACTCAAGCAAGAAATAGTCTACACTAAATTATTTTTAATGGAAGAATTTAAAACTACTATAAATTTTACATCACTTTTACTGAAATGTGTATAGCTATTTATATCTGATAATTAGATATAAACATACACATGCAACACACACATATATATATATTCATACACATTTACTCAGTTGATACATTAACAGACATCTTTGGTTTGTCAGTTGGTTTTGTAAATATACATTTCTCCAATATACTGTTTTCTCCATCAACGAGACCTATAAAACATAGGCTCTACTAAACTTTAGACTACTCTACCATAATCATAAAATCAAATTGATTGAGAAATAAAAACATTGTTCTGTAAACACAGAAATTAGCACTAATCCTTCTGGTTCTATTAGTTGCTTAATCATGTCTCTTTATGTACTCTTGGATCAGTAACACCATGGAACAACCCATTTCCTATTAAAGAATTGGCTAATAAATAACTTATTACCAAAAGAGAAATTATCAAAATATTTGTCATGGGTTTTCATACCAGAGCATTGCAAACACCATGGGTCTGAAAAGGAAGACCAATAATTGTTGCCATGTCTAAGAAATAACACAAAATTCCAGTGTGTGGTTCATGTTTGTAATCCCAGCACTCTAGAGGAGGCAGAGGCAGGTGGATCTCTTTGAGGAATCTCAAAAAAAAAAAAAAAGGAAGGAAGGGAGGAGGAAGGAAGGAAGAAAGAAAGAAAGAAAGAAAGAAAGAGAAAAAAAGAAAAACAAAAAAGATGTACAAAATTAACAAAATAATGAAAGGAGACTGAAGAATTAAAATTATGAGTTAGGTTCAGTGAATGTAAACAAGCTTAACAATTGACTAAGCCATAAAACCAAAGTTGATCCAAATATTTAATGACACTAGCTATCTTTTATTACCTTTTAACTTTTGTTCTCAATTTCTGTCATTGATGACATGTCTGCTTCAGGTTGCAGTCTAAGACATTGATCTTAACGCAAAAAAAAAGCCACATTGCTTGGTATCTTAAAGTATGACATTTTTCTACATATTAAACTCAACTTCATATGGAAAAATAAAAGACCCAGAATTGTTAAAACAATCCTGTACAATAACAAATCTTCTGAAGGTATCTCCATCCTTGATCTCAAGATACACTATAGAGCAAAAGTAATAAAACCTACATGGTACTGGCATAGAAACAGACTGGTAGATCAGTGGAATAAAATAGAAGATCCAGAAATAAACACAACCACCTACGGATACCTGATTTTTGACAAAGATGCCAAAATCATACAATGGAAAAAAGATAGCATCTGCAACAAATTGTGCTGGTCTAACAGGATTTCTATGTGTGGAATAAAACAGAAAACTAAAGTCCAAGTGGATCAAGACCTGAACATGCAACCAGACACAATAAACATTTTATAATAAAAAGTGGGGAAGAGCCTTGAGCTGATTGGCACAGGAGACAATGTCCAGAAGAGAACACCAACAGCACATGCTCTAACATCAACAATCCATAAATGGAACCTCGTGAAACTGAAAAGCTTATGTAAAGCAAAGGACACAATCATCAGAACAAAATGACAGCCTACAGACTGGGAAACGTTCTTCACCAAACCTGTATCTGACAGAGAGCTAATATCCAGAATATATAAAGAATTCAAAAGTTAAACACCAATAAACCAAATAATCCAATTAAAAATTGGGTACAGAGATAAACAGAGAATTCTTAATATAGGAATATTAAATGGCAGAGAAACACTTAAAGAAATGTTCAACGTCCTTAGTCATCAGGAAAATGCAAATCAAAATGACCCTGAGATTTCACCTTATATCCCTCAGAATGGCTAAGATAAAAAACTCAAGTGACAACACATGTTAGAGAGGATATAGATAAAGGGGAACCATCCTCTATTGCTGGTGGGAAAGTACATTTGTACAACCACTATAGAAATCAATCTGGAACTCTCTCCGAAAATTAGGGATAGTGCTCCCTCAAGACGATACCATTCCTGGGCATATATGCAAAATATGTTTAACTATACTATAAGGCTATTTGCTCATCCGTGTTTGTGGCTGCTTTATTCATAATTTCTGAAATCTAGGAACAACCTAGATGTCCCTAAATTAGGAATGGATACAGAAATTGTGGTACATTTATACAATGGCATACTACACAGCAATTAAAAGCCAGGAAATCATGAAGTTTGCAGGTAAATAGTAGGAACTAGAAAATATCATCCTGAATGAGGCAACCCAAAAGCAGGAAGGCACATATGGTCTATACTCACTTATAAGTCGATATTAGGCATATAATATAGGATAAACATACTAAAGTCTATAGTGAAAAAGAAGCTAAACAACAAAGATGACCATAGGGAAGATGCTTAATCCTCATTCAGAAGGGCAAACAGGAGCCTTTATTCATCTATTCATCAGAAATAGATGAATAAAGGGATCAAGACAGGAGCCTTCCACAGAGAGCCTCTGAAAGAGTCTACCCAGCAGAGTATCAAAGCAGATGTGTAGACTCCTAGCCAAAATTTGGGCAGAGTGCAGGGAATCTGATAGAAGTAGAGGGAAATAGACAGATATGGAGGAGGCCAGAGCTCTCCAAAGAGACCAAGAGAACAAAAAATCCTATGCCTTGCAAAGACCTATACTTGAACCAAGGACCATGCATAGAGAGATGTTAGACCTCCTGTGCAGGTGTAGCCCATAGATAGTTTAGTCTCCATGTGGATTTCCTTGTAAGGAGCTGTCTCTCACATGAACTCAGTGGATGGCTCTTTGATCACCTTCCCCTGATGGGGGAACACCCTTTCTAGGCCACAGAGGAAGAAGATGCAGCCATTCCTGATGAGACCTGATAGGCTAGAATCAGATAGAAAGGGAGGAGGACCTCCCTATCAGTTGACTAGGGGAGGGTCTTAGGAGGAGAAAGTGAGAAGGGGTAAGACTGGGAATTGATGACTGAGGGGGCTACAGCCAGAATACAAAGTGAATAAATTGTAATAAATAATAAAATGTTATAACATCAAAAACTTCATTGAATGTTTTGTCATTAAACAAAACATTAGGTTTTCAGCAATTACAATTTCTTAAGATCATTCTAAATGGAGGTGAATTTGTTAGTTTTTATTCCTTAAATGACTTTTCCATCATGTTTTTAGCTGAACTTTTAGTTTTGCTTGAGACAAATCAATGCAAAATCTTCTGCTGAAATATAATTTTTTCTATATACATTCATAAGAGACTAGTTTGAAATACATTTCATTTGGTAGAGTATAAAATCAAATGATTATCATAAGGGTAATATTCCTTTGTTTCTCCAAAAACATTATCTGTTTATTACAGTTGAATGCATACTACTAATATTTCAAAATAAAAAGCTTAGGAATGATTTTTGAAATATTCAAATAAGAGAAATTCTTCTTAAAATGATGTATTTATTTTAAAAATCTACATCTACATAGGAATACAAAACTAATTCACTTTTAAGCTTACCATATCTTTTGAACATTAAGGAATAGTGTTTACCTAAATTTAGACTTAAGTAGAAGACAAAATGATTGAATTTATTTTCATACTTGTACAATCTAAGATAGTGTATTACAACTCAAATTCACAGTGAGACTCAGTCATGAAGTGAGTCCTGAAGAAGGAAGCATAAAAATGAACATAAACAGAAGTATTCAGTGTCAGGAATAGAGAAATAAGTATACACTTTTGTGTTTGGGTGAAAAGTGCTGTAGACATCAATTAGCTCCATTAGTTTTAGGACTTGTGTAAGTGTCATCATATCCCTATTTAGCTTCTGTTTAGATGATCTGTCCCTTGGAGAGTGGAGTGTTGAAGTTTCCCATTATTACTGTATTGGGATAGATTTGTCATTTGAGCTTTAATAATGTTTCATTTATGAAAGCAGTTGCTCTTTTTTGGGCATAGGTATTCAGGATAGTGATGTCCTCATGGCAGATTATTTCCTTTGATGAGAATGAAGCGTCCCTCCTTGATTAATTTTAGATGAAAGTCTATTTTATTAGATATTAAGATGACTACTCCAGCTTGTTTTCCGGGTCTGTTTGCTTGAAAACCATTTTTTCCAGTCCTTTACTCTGGGGTAGTAACTCTAATTGTTGCAAAGGTCTCTTTCTTGAGGAGAATGTTGGATCCTGTTTCTGAAACCATTCTGTTAGTCTGTATTTTATTGGAGAGTTGAATGCGTTGCTGTTAATAGATAATAGTTAACAATGAATGCTGGTTCCTTTTATTGTGGAGTAAGTGGTGATAGCATGTTTCTGTGCTTCTTTTTGTTTGATTTTTTGCTGTGAGGTTATCTATGCCTTGTGTTTTCTTTTCTGTAGTTGATTTCTTTATATTGGATTTTTCCTTCTGTTATCTTCTGTAGGACTGGGTTGTTGTGCATGTATTTTTTATGTTTAGTTTTTCATGGAATATTTTGTTTTCTCCTTCTATGGTGACTGAGTGTTTTGTTTAGCATAGTAGTCTTGTTTGACATCTTTGTTCTCTTAGAGTCTGCATGACATCTGTCCAGGCCCTTCTGGCTTTCATCGTTTCTGTTGAGAAGTCTGGTGTAATTCTGATAGGTCTACTTTTATATGTTACTTGGCTTTTTTTCCCTTGCTGCTTTTAATATTTTTCCTTTGTTCTATAGATTTAATGTTTTGACTGTTATGTGACCTGAAGAGTTTCTTTTCTGATCTAGTCTATTTAGTCTTCTGTAAGCCTCTTATATGATTAAGGATATCTCTTTCTTTTCTTCTATGATTTTTCTTGAAAATGTTTTCTGGACCTTGGAACTTGGAATCTTCTTTTTTGTCTATTCATATTATTTTTACATTTCATCTTTTGATGGAATCCTTGATTTCATCAATGTTTTGTGTTTGGGACTTTTTCAATTTTATTTTTTTCTTTGAGTTATGTATCAATTTCTGCAATTATATCTTCAGTGCCTGAGATTCTCTCTTCCATCTCTTGTACTCTATTGGTAATGCTTACCGTTATGGTACCTGATCTTTTCTCTAAGTTCTCTAACTCCAGGGATTTCTCTGTGTTTTCTTTACTGATTCTAATTCTGTTTTCAAGTGTTGCACCATTTTCTTTAACTGTCTGAATATGGATTCCTGCCTTTCTATGATGGTCTCTATTTTTTTTGTTTCCTCTTTATGTGCTTCTATTTGTGTGTCTATATTTGACTGCATTTCTGTGAGAGCTTTGTTAATTTCCTCTTTATGTGCTTCTGTATAGCTATATTTGATTATATATCTTTTTTTAAATTTTTATTTTTTTAATATTAGTTAATATTAATATAATTTTTTGTCCCTGCTTTATCTCACTCCCTCTTTCTCTCCCAATTCCACACTCCCTCCCTCATCTCCTCCCTGACCCTTTCCAAGTCCACTGATAGGGGACAACCTCTTCTCTTACATCTGATACTGGTTTATCAGGTATGTTCAGGACTGGCAGCAAAGTCCTCCTCTGTGGACTAGCACGGCTGCTCCTCCCTTGTGGGGAGGAGAGGAGGTCAAAGAGCCTGCTATTGAGTTCATTTCAAAAACAGTTCTTGTTCTCCTTATTAGGGTATCCACTTGAATACTGAGCTACCAAAGGCTACATCTGAGCAGAGGTACTAGGTTGCATCCATACATAGTCCTTGTTTGGAGAAACAGTCTCAGGTAAAACCCCTGAGCTCAGATATATTTGGTCCTTGGAGAGCTCCTGTCCTCTCCAGGTAATATTAACTTCCCCCATTTTTTATGATTCCCTACACTCTGTGGAAGGTTTGTTTATGAGTCTTAATATCTGTTTTGATACACTGCTAGGTAGAGTCTATCAGAGGCCTTCTGTGGTAGGCTCCTGTCCTGTTACTTGTTTTCTCCTACATCCAATATACACCCCATCTGTCTTTCTAAGTGAGGATTGATTATCGTAAACTGGGTCCTCTTTCTTGTTTTTCTTCTTTAGACGTATAGATTTCAGTATGTTTATCCTGTCTTATATGTCTATATAAGTGAGTATATACCATGTGTGTCTTTCTGCTTTTGGGATACCTCACTCACAATGATCTTTTCTAGGTGCCACCATTTGCCTGCAAATTTCATGATTTCCTTGTTTTTAATTGCTGAGTAGTATTCCATTGTGTAAAAGAACCCAATTTCTGTATCCATTCTTCAACTGAGTGACATATGGGTTGTTTCCAGGTTCTGCTTATTAGGAATAAAGGTGCCACAATCATGGTTGAGCAAATGTCTTTTTTGTGTACTTGAGCATCTTTTGGATATATGCCTATGAATAGGATAGCTGGATCTTGAGGAAGCACTATTCCTAACTGACTGAGAAAGCATGAGATTGATTTCCAAACTGGTTGTACAAACTTGCATTCCCACCGGCAATGGAGGAGGGTTCCTCTTTCTCCACAACCTCTCCAGCATGTGTTGTCACTTGAGTTTTTGATCTTAGCCATTCTAGTGAGTGTCAGGTGAAATCTCAGGGTTGTTTTGATTTGCATCTCTCTGATGGCTAAGGAAGTTGTGCATTTCTTTAAGTGTTTCTCTAACATTCTGTATTACTCTACTAAGAATTCTCTGTTTAGCTCTGTACCACATTTTTTAATTGGGTTGCTTGATTTGCTGCTATTTAACTTTTTTAGTTCTTTATATATTCTGTATATTAGCCCTCTGTCAGATAGAGGGTTGATGAAGATCATTTTCCAGTCTGTAGGCTGTCGTTCTGTTCTGACAACAGTGTCTTTTTCTTACAGAAGCTTTTCAGTTTCATGAGGTCCCATTTATCAATTGTTGCTCTTAGGGCCTGTGCTGTTGGTGTTCTGTTCAGGAATTTGACTCCTAGATAAATCTTTCTACCTGATCTTCACTTAATGTTGGTTGATGGAATCTATAAAGAAAATTGTCCATTTCATTTAGATTTTCAAATTTTGTGGCATATAGGCATTTGTAGTATGACCTAATGATTGTTTGGATTTCCTCAGTGTCTGTACGTATGTCACCATTTTCATTGCTGATTTTGCTGATTTAGATAGAATCTCTCTGCTTTTTAGGTAGTTTGGCTAAAGGCTTGTCTATCTTGTTGATTTGATTTTCTCAAGGAACCAGCTTTTTGTTTCACTGATTCCTTGAATAGTTTAATTTGTTTCTAATTAATTTTAGCCCTGAGTTTGATTGTTTCCAGCTGTCTGCTCCTCTTGGGTATATCTCCTTTTTTTTTTTTGAGGGGTTTCTGTTAGGCCCTTAAGTTGATTGTATGCGATGTTACAATTTTTTTCTTGAAGGCACTTAGTGCTATGAATTTTCCTGTGAGCACTGCTTTCAATGTCCCATAAATTTGGATATGTTTTACCTTCATTTTCATTGAATTCTAGGAAGTCTTTAATTTCTTCACTTATTTCTTCCCTAACACAGCTGTCATTGAGTAGCAAGTTGTTCATTTTCCCAGTATGTGTAGTCTTTTTGTTATTACCATTGTTGTTGAGGTCCAGCTTTAGTCCATGGTGGTGAGATAGAATACAAGGGATTATTTCTTTCTTAAAATTAACTTATTTTTTTTAATTACAGTTTATTCACTTTGTATCCCCCAATAAACCACTTCCTCCTCCCCTCCCTGTCCCATCCTCCATCCACCTTCTTCACTCATGCCCCTCCCCAAGTCCACTGATAGAGGAGGTCCTCTTATCGTTCCTTCTGATTGTAGTCTATCAGATCACATCAGGAATGGCTGCATTGTCATCTTCTGTGGCCTGGTAAGGCTGCTCTCCCCTCAGGGAGAGGTTATCAAAGAACAGGCCAATCAGATTATGTCAGAAGCAGTCCCTCTTCCCATTACTATGGAACCCACTTGGACACTAAACTGCCATGGGCTACATCTGTGCAGGGGTTCTAGGTTATCCCAATACCTGGTACTTGCTTGGAATATGAGTCTCTGGCAAGACCCCTGTGTTCAAATTTTCTGTTTCTGTTCCTCTCCTTGTGGGGTTCCTTTCCTCTCCAGATCTTACAATTTCCTACTTCTTACATAAGATTCCCTACAGGTTGCCCAAGAGTTGGCCATAAGTCTCAGCGTCTGCTTTGATAGTCTGCAAGGTAGAGCCTTTCAGAGGCCCTCTATGGCAGGTTCCTAGATTGTTTCCTCTTTTATTCTTCTTCTGATGTCCATCCTCTTTGACTTTCAGGATGGGGATTGAGCATTTTAGTCAGAGTCCTCTCTCTTGATAAGTTTCTTTAGATGTACAGGTTTTATTAGGTTTATCCTATATTATATTTCTATATGAGTGAGTATATATCATGTGTGTCTTTCTGCTTCTGGGATAACTCACTCAGGATGATCCTTTCCAGGTCCCACCATTTACCTGCAACTTTCATGATTTCCTTATGTTTCATTGCTGAGTAATATTCCAATGTGTAGATGTACCAAAATTTCTGCATCCATTCTTCAGTTGAGGGGCATCTGGGCTGTTTCCAGATTCTGGCTATTACAAATAAAGGTGCTACAAACATGGTTGAGCAAATGTCCTTATTGTGTACTTGAGCCTCTTTTGGATATATGTCTAGGAGTGGTATGGCTGGATCTTGAGGAAGCGCTATTCCTAGTTGTCTGAGAAAGTGCCAGATGGGTTTCCAGAGTGGTTGTACAAGTTTACATTCCCACCAGCAGTGGAGAAGGGTTCCTATTTCACCACAACCTCTCCAGCATGTGTTGTCACTTGAGTTTTTGATCTTGGCCATTCTGATGGGTGTAAGGTGAAATCTCAGGGTTGTTTTGATTTGCATTTCCCTAATGGCTAATGACGTTGAGCAGTTCTTTAAGTGCTTCTCTGCCATTCGATATTCCTCTACAGAGAATTCTCTGTTTAGCTCTGTTCCCCATTTTTTAAGTGGATTACTTGGTTTGCTGCTTTTCAGCTTCTTAGTTCTTTATATATACTGGATATGAGTCCTCTGTCAGATAAAGGGTTGGTGAAGATTCTTTCCCAATCTGTAGGCAGTTGTTTCTTTTGATGATGGTGTACTTTGCTTTACAGAAGGTTTTCAGTTTCATGAGGTACCATTTATTGGTTGTTGTTCTTAGAGCCTGTGCTGTTGGTGTTCTGTTCAGGAAGTTCTCTCTTGTGTCAATGAGTTCAAGTGTCTTCCCCACTTTTTTTTTTAACCGATTTAATATGTCTGGTTTTATGTTGAGGTCTTTGATCCACTTGGATTTCAGTTTTGTGCAGGGTGATAAGTATGGATCTATTTTCATTTTTCTACATGTAGACATCCAGTTAGACCAGCACCATTTGTTGAAGATGTTATCTTTTCTCCATTGTATGCTTTTGACATCTTTGTCAAAAATCAGGTATCCATAAGTGTTTGGGTTTATTTCTGGGTCTTCTATCCGGTTCTCTTGATCCACCATTCAGTTTCTATGCCAGTATCATGCAGTTTTTATTACTGTTGCTCTATAGTACAGCTTAATATCAGGAATGGAGATACCTCCAGATGATCTTTTATTGTAGAGGATTATTTTAGCAATTCTGAGTTTCTTGTTGTTCCATACGAAGGTGAGAATTTTTCTTTCCAGGTCTGTAAAGAATTGTGTTGGTAATTTGATGGGATTTGCATTGAATCTGTAGATTGCTTTTGGTAAAATGGCCATTTTTACTATGTTAATCCTGCCAAGTCATGAGCATGGGAGATCTTTCCATCTTTTGATATCCTCTGCTAATTCTTTTTTCAGAGACTTGAATTTTTTTTCATGCAAGTCTTTGACTTGCTTGGTTAGGGTTACACCAAGATACTTTATGTCATTTGTGGCTATTGTGAAGGGTGTTGTTTCTCTAATTTCTTTCTCTTCCCTTTTCTCTTTTGTATACAGGAGGGCTACTGATTTTTTGGGTTAATTTTGTATCTGGCCACTTTGCTGAAGATGTTTATCAGCTGTTAGAGTTCCCTGGTAGATTTTTTCAGGTCAGTCATGTATACTATCATCATCTGCAAATAGTGATAATTTGACTTATTCCTTTCCAATTTATATCCCCTTGATCTCCTCAACTGTCTTATTGCTCTAGCAAGGTCGTCCAGAACTATGTTGAAGAGATATGGAGAGAGTGGGCAGCCTTGTCTTGTCTCCGAGTTCAGTCTGATTTTTTTAAGTTTCTCTCCATTCAGTTTGATGTTGGCTATAGGCTTGCTGTATATTGCCTTTACTATGATTAGATATGTGCCTTGTATCCCTGATCTCTCCAATAATTTAAACGTGAATGGATATTGGATTTTGTCAAATGCTTTTTCCACATCTAGGGAGTTTATCATGTTTTTTTTTTTCTGCTTTCAGTTTGTTTATATGGTGGATCACATGGATGGATTTCCATATAGTGAATCATCCATGCATACCTGGAATGAAGCCTACTTGTTCATAGTAGATGATATCTTTTATGTGTTCTTCTATTTCCTTGGGAGATATTGGACTATTTAATTGATTTACCTGGTACTCATTCAGCTTTGATAAGTCGAATCCATCAAGCAAATTGTCCATTTCATTTAGATTTTCAAATTTTGTGGCATATAGACTTTTGAGGTAAGTCCTAATGATTGTTGGGATTTCCTCAGTGCCTGTAGTTATGTCCTCCTTTTCATTTATGATTTTGTTGATTTGGATGGCGTCTCTCTGCCTTTTAGTTAGCTTGGCTAAGGATTTGTCTATCTTGTTGATTTTCTCAAAGAACCAGCTCTTGGTTTCATTGATTCTTTGAATTGTTTTATTTGTTTCTAATTTATTGATTTTAGCCCTGAGTTTGATTATTTCCAGCCTCTGGAAGTGTGCTTACCCATGTCTTTTGATTAATTTTAATTGAAAATCTACTTTATCAAATATTAGAATGGCTATTCCTGCTTGCTTCTTGAGTCCATTTGCTTGGAAAGCCATCTTTCAACCCTATACCCTCAGGTAATGTCTATCTTTGTGACTTAGGTGTGTTTCTTGTAGGCATTTTGTTATTTCTGTTGCTGTTGAGGTCCAGCTTTAGACCATGGTGGTTAGATAGAGTATAAGGGATTATTTCAATCTTCTTGTGTCTGTTGAGGCTTGCTTTGTGACCAACTATATGGTCTATTTTGGAGAAGGTTCCATGAGGTGCTGAAAAGAAAGTATACTCTTTTGAGTTTGGGTGAAAAGATCTGTAGATGTCTTTTAGGTCCATATGATTTAGAGACTCTGTAAATGCTTTTATTTCCCTATTTACTTTCTGTCTAGTTGATCTGTCCCTTGGTGAGAGTGAGGTATTGAAGTCTCCCACCATTAAGGTATTAAGATCAATGTGTGATTTAAGGTTTCATAATGTTTCATTTATAAACATAAGCACTCTTGTATTTGAAGTATAGATGTTCAGAATTGTGATGTCCTCTTGGTGAATTTTTCCTTTGATGAGAATATAGTGCCCCATCTTATCTTTTTTGATTAATTTTGATTGAAAGTCTATTTTATTGGATATTAGGATAGCAACCCTGGTTTGTTTTCTTGATCCATTTTCTTGAAAAACATTTTCCCAGCCCTTTACTCTGAGGTAGTGTTTATCTTTATTGCATAGGTGTGTTTCTTAGGTGTAACAGAATGTTGGATCTTATTTCCACAACCATTCTGTTACTCTCTGTCTTTTTTTTGTGGGAGTTGAGTCCATTGATTTTGATAGATATTAATGACCAACGAATGTTACTTTCTTTTGATATGGGGTTGGTGGTGTTCTGTGTTTCATTGTATTCTTTTGGGGTTTTTTTGTGTTTTTTTTTTTTTTTTTTTTTTTTTTTTTTTTTTTTTTTTTTTTTTTTGCTGTGTAGTTATCTAGTTCCCATGTTTCCTTAGATGTAGTTGTTTTCTTTGGGTTGGAGTTTCCCTTCTAGTATTTTCTGTAGAGCTGGGTTACTGTGTAGATATTGTTCAAGTTTGGTTTTGTCATGGAATATTTTGAATTCTCTATGTTGATTGAAATTTTTGCTGGGTTTAGTAGTCTGGGTTGGCATCTGTGGTCACTTAAGGATTTCATGATTTCTGCTCAGGCCCTTTTGGCTTTCATCGTTTCTGTTGAGAAATCTGGTGTGATTCTAACAGGTCATTCTTCATATGTTACTTGGCCTTTTTCCCTTGCTGCTTTTAACATTTTTTTCTTTGGTCTGCAGATTCAGTGTTTTGACTATGATGTGACATGAAGATTTTTTTTTTCTTGTCTAGTCTATTTGGTGTTCTATAGGCCACTTGTATGTTCATGGACATCTCTTTCTTTAAACTGGGAAATTTTTCTTCTATAATTTTCTTGAATTTCTGGACCTTGGAGCCTGATGTCTTCTTTTTCATCTTCTCCTATTATTCTTAGATTTTGTCTTTTCATGGTGTTCTTGATTTTTTGGATGTTTTGTGTTTGAAACTTTTCTGGTTTTATTTTTTCTTTGAGAAATGTGTCAATTTCTGGAAGTGTATCTTTGGCACCTGAGATTCTCTCTTTCATCTCTTGTATTCTGTTGGTGATGCTTAACCTTGTAGTTCTGATCATTTCTCTATGTTCTCCAGCTCCAGGTTCTTCTCTATTTGTGTTTTCTTTATTGATTCTAATTCTGTTTTCATGTCTTGCACCATTTCCTTCATCTGACTGAATGTGGAGTCCTGCTTTTCAATGATGGGTTTGATTTTTTTGTCTGTTTCCTCTCTATATATCGCTTATTGTGCATCTATTTGTTTGACTATATTTGCCTGTATTTCTTTGAGAGCTTTGTTCATTTCTTCTTTATTTGCCTTTATTTGTGCGGATATTTCTTTGAGAGCTTTGTTTATTTTCTCTTTGTTCATTTTGATTTCTGTGGCCATTTCTCTGAGGGCTTTATTCATTTCCTCTTTATGAGCCTCTAATAGCTGGGAAAAAAATAGTTTTAAAATCGTTTTCTTGTGTATCTAGTGAATTGAAGTGTCCATTGATTTGTGGGGTTGCTGGTGAAGCCATGATGTCCTGATTTTTGTTGGGTGTGTTTTTACATCTGCCTCTGGCCATCTTGTTATCTCTAACCCTCACTGTTTGTTCCTGGAGTCTGTAGTTCAAGATAATATCATCACTTTCTGTTTTCTGGACTGTTTTTTCAGGAAGATGAGAGATGTTCACTGGTTTGGGATTGTGCATTGTGGTTTCAGTTTTACTTAAGTAAGGAATGTGACGCTGGCGCTATTTGCAGTCACTTTTAGTGGGGTGGGCACAGTGTGCATATGCAGATTTCCTAACTATCACAGTGGTCTGCAGGCCACTAGTATGCAGCTCTGTCTGGGATCCAGGAATTGTTTGCCTAGATTTCACTGGTAGTCCTGCAAGTCAGAGGCTTCAACGTTGGGATCGCTATCCCAAGAATTCCTATGATGCCCACACTAGGGATATGGGTGGCAGGGGTCTGTTGTCTGGTGGCTTGCATTCTTGAGGAAGTACCTGAAAGGATTGTTTTATTCTCAGCCTCAGATCTCAGGGGTGTTTTGGTGGAAGCTGCAGCTGTAGCTGGGGCTCAGGCACAGACAGTGTAGTCTGTGGCGGATTCTGCTGGCCGCCTCCTGCCTCTTCCAAAGAGGGAGTAGGGAGTTGGATATGGGGAAGTGCCTAGGGATCACCTCCCAAGGTGTCTCCTTCCAGAGGAGTCTGCTGGTGACCTGATTCTAGATGGACATGGTTCATGGTTAGTCTCTTTCTTCCTGGAAGTCTAGATAACTCTGTTTTGGGTTGATCAGCCCCTTCACTCACCACTCATGCCGTGCAGGTCCTTTACCCTTCAGATAAGGTGCACACTAGCTGAAGCCATCTTTGTTCCTCTTGATTGTATTTATTTGAGAGTTTTGTTCATTTCCTCTGTGTGCCTCTAAGAGCGTGATAAGCATAGCTTTTAAATCATTTTCCTGCTTTTCTAATAAATTAATATATACATTGATTTTAGGTGTTGCTGGTGAATCCATGATGTCTTGATTTTTATTGGGTGTGTTATTTTGCATGCCTCTTGCCTACTGATGGTCGGTAGCCTTTGCTGTTTGTTCCTGGAACCTGTACTGCAGCTTGCGTCCTTCTGTTTCTTGAGTCTGGACTATTCTTCAGGAAGATTAGAGAGGTCCACCTGTTTGACAGTGGGTGTTTCAAATGCAGCTAAGGCAGGAATGTTTCAGGTGCAAGTGCTCAAAGGCAGGAATGTGAGTGGAAGTGTTCCTGCCTTGAATGGTGAAGTGAAATGGAGAAGTGCAAATGCAGGTTGTGGTGCAGATGCTGTTTGCAGGCTCACTACGCTTCTGCAGGTGTCCTCAGTGAGTCAGAAGCCCACAGGCCTGTCTTGGTATTGCGTTCCAAGTGCTCAGATCTGTCTGAGCTGTGCCATCTTGGTTCCAGTAATTGTTTGGCTGGAATCTACTTGAAGACTCAGAGAACAGCAGCTTCAATGTTGAGAAGGCTGTCCCATGGATCCCCATGATGCCTACAGTGTGGTTGTGGGTGGCAGAGATCTGATGTCTGGCTGCTAGTGTAGTGGGATCCTGTTATGGGACTCTCTAACACTTTCTCGCAGTAGCATTGACTTGCAGGAGTATGAGGGAAGTGCAGGGGGCCTGAGAACAAACTTCCAAGCTTATGTGGTAAGCTCAGAGAGAGCACAGTTTTATATTCTCAGGTCTGTGTCTGTCTCAAGAATAAGAAGGCCCCATACCTGGGTTTATGTCCTCACTGCTGCTGCAACTGAAAGTGCAGGGGGTTGATAGTTTGCCACTCTCAGACCCTGGAGACTACCAGTGGAGGCCTGAATCCAATCTGTCCCAACTCATGGGTTGTCCGTTCTAGCCTGGAAAGCCTCAAAGTCGATGTTCTGACTTCAGCCACTCGTCCACTCACCATTTTTGAGTTTTTGGTCTTTTGCCCTTGAGAAAATGTATGTACTGGTTGCCGTCATCCTGAAATCCCCCTGTTGAGTGGATCTTAAGCCTCATTAAACAGCTGTTGGTTGCCAAAGTCATGTCAGTATCACTTGCTATATCTTCATGCATATTTTGATATACTGAAAATTAATATATTAGTTAGAATATGAGTTAAGTAACATTTATGCTATTTAGGTTGAATGTGAATGTTTTCATGTCACTTGGGAGTGTGCTTTGTTACTGAAATCATTGTTTTTTTAATTTTTAAAAATCTATTTATTTATTCATTCATTCATACATTCATTCATTCGACATTCTGGTCAAAGCCCCATCTCTCCTCAACCTCAGTCCCACCTGCCTCTCTCTTTTCCATCCCCTCGTCTATACCACAGAGACAGAGAACCCCATTCTCATCCATCCCAGCTCATCAAATCCTATCAGTGCTTATCATGTCCTTTTTCCTTGTGGGCTGGCAATCAGTTTCTCCCAGGGAGAATTAATTAAAAACCTGGCAAGAGAGCCCATGACAGAGAGAGCTCCTGCTTTCCTTATAAGGGCGACCCAAATGAGCTCTGAGCTGCCATCAGTAACATCTTTTCATAGTGCTTGGTTGGTGCTTCAGTCTCAGAAGTCTCTAGACCCTGGCTAGTTGTCTCTGTTGGCCATCTTATGACGTTCCTGTCACCTCCAGGTACTTTTCTACTTCTCACATTTCCACAAGGTTCCCTATGCTTTTTCCTGTGTTTGGCTATGATCTCAGCATCTGTTTTGAGGTGTTGCTCAGTGTATTCTTTCAGAGACAACTCTTCTAGACTCCTAGCTACAAGCATAAGAGAGTATTGTTAATAGTGTCAGGGGTTGGTTCTCTCCTATGGAGTGGGTCTTGGGATGGTCCAGGTATTGGTTGGACCTTCCCTCAGTCATATCTGTTTTATATTTATCCATGCACATCCTGTAGGCAGGGTGAATATTGAGTCAAAGTATTTGTGAGTGTATTGGTGTGCCTCACATCTACTAGGAGAGTTATTTAGTTAGAGGGTATCCTCTTCCATCACTATGGTCCTTACTACTAGAAGTCTCTGCTAGAGTCCCTCTCATATCCAATCAGGAGCCTACCCTGATTTAGGTTTCAAGCTTGTCAGAGAAATGCCTTAACTCACAGGTTTTCTTTTCTCTAAAGACCTTTGGTTCTCCTGCCTTTGCTCACACCAGGTCTGATCTCCATCCTCATATTTCTCTTTGTTTCCTTTTCTACCATATTTCCTCTCTTCAACTATTACCTATGTCTATTCTATTTCCCCTTCTTAGTGAAATTTAAGCATCCACATTTTTACTTATCTTCTTTAGTTCTGTGCATTGTAATATGTTTATCCTGCACTATATAACTAAAATCCACTTATAAATGAGTACATACCATGCATGTCTTTCTGGGTCTGAGTTATCAAACTCAGGAAGATCTTTGCTAGTTCCATCTTTTTGCTTATAAATTTCAGGATTTCCTTGCTTTAATAGCTGAGTAGTATTCCACTGTGTAAACCCATCACAGTTTCATTTCCATTCTTCTTTTGAGTGACATCTAGGTTGTTTTTAGTTTCTGGCTATTAAAAATAAAGCTGGTATGAACATGATTGAGAAAGTGTTCTTGTTGTATGTTAGAACATCTTTGGGGTATGTACCCAGGAATTATAAGCACCAGATTGATTTCCAAAATGGTTGTCCACATTTGTCTTACCACCAGCAATGGAGTAGTGTTCACTTTCTCCACATCCTCACCAGCATGTGCTGTCACTAATTTTTTGAACTTAGACATTCTGATGGATGTAGTATGGAATCTTGAGGTCATTTTGAAACCACAGATGCTTTGACTTTGCTAGCCTCTGTTAATTCTATATCAGCCATTCTCAGAGATTTTTGGGGATGCTCCTTTCTCCAGTAAGTGCCTTGTTCAGCTATCTCTGCAGACATTTGTTTTTTCTTTTGACTGACTTTCGGTAGGTTTTCAGCTTTTGATTTTTAACACTCTAATGGGTTTAAGAAAATTTTGAAATTAAGAAATTAAGAAAATTTTGCTGTTTCAGGGGCTTTATTTTTTTTTTGTAAAGTTGGAAATATAACTCCTTCTAGTTGTCCCTACACATAACTCTTTTATCCTTAGCAGACATATAACAGTTCAAGATTGCCACTTTGAAGCAAAAGAAATCTTTGCCTTTTGAACTGTCAGAGTTATTTTCCTAAATTTCATAGATAACTGTATCAGAAATATTTGTAGTTCCTACAAAAAAAAGAAATTTTTACCTCTCAAAATTCATAATGACTGAGTAAGATGACCAAAAGTATGTACTTCAGTAAAAATCCTATATGAAACCTATATGGTTTTCTTGAATGTGTTTCTGTCCATTAGGGTTCTTCTCAAAGGGGAAATGGCATAAGTGTATCTCTTTCCACATAATGCCAGGCATACAGTAGATAATATCAAGCTACTATGAAAACACTAATGACTTTCATTCATTCGTTATTGAACCACATTATATTAGTGTAAAATATGGATAGGTTTTTATTTTGATAAATAATTTAAGGGACAGAGATAGAAATGGAATCTTGTCTTCACAAACTAATATAGGGTCTAGGATTCAAGTAAAATCTTTTGGATTCATTGATGAGTCAGCTGATGTAGCTTTTTCTACAAATTCAAAAATAATTTCTCACGGAAGTATTTGCCCAAAGTAAACTAACTGAGCTGCTATAATGAATGTCAGAAAATGAGGGCATATGATTTTTTGTGGCACTAATGAAACCTGAATTTATTACAATAAACAAAGATTTCCTGAATCATTGAATTATTTGAAACACTTATATCATAAGAACTTTGTGATCATATCAATACTAGTCTATTAACATTTATTCATTCATTCAATAAAAAGAATACTGTGCATGATTGGAAAGTGTTTGTAGATTTGAAGCTTAAACAGTGACACTAGTAATAATAATAATTTTTAAAGCTGCATACCCCTATGAGAAGTTAACTTCTTATATACTCAAATTCCATTTATACATACAACCAATCTATATCACAACAGATTAAGAAACACAAAGAATATATTTATGAGTATTTTTATTACTGAATAGCAACAAGTTTACTTAGCTTACTCTCCACTAAAGATGGTCTTCAAAAAGATTTGTATAGTAAAGTATCACCAAAAGGGTATAATTTGATAAATAAATATGTATGTTTACCTCTTATAATTTAAGCATAGAAGAATTAATGAATTTTATAGGCATTTTTTGGTAAATTTTGGTCCAATAACATAACATAACATAACATGTTACACCCTTGATAACATCTCCGGTAAAGGAAACAATTGATTTTTTTGATTACTAGTAGATCTGTCTTGTTCATTTAACATGAAACTAAAGTTTTGTTTTCTATTAGGCTGTTCATCAATTGTATCACTAAGATCTAGGAAATATTGTAAAGAAAGAACTGCGGTACTTGTGCATGAGCCAGTAGTGGATGCACAGTGACACAGCAGGACATGTTTACTGTGTTGGAGAGAAAGGAAATGTCCTAATGTGAATAGAGCTAGTTCTTGTTTGAGGGAAATTTGATTTAAATTTAACAAACATTTATTGAAATCTTATTATGAGTTAGACATGAACACCAACAAATCCTCATCTAATCTTGTTTAATCTTATTTGATCTTATGAATATATGAAGCAGGTAATAATTATTTTCATGATTAAAAGGGTGCAAATGGAAGTTTAGAAAGCTGAGGCAACATGAGAAATAAATGCTTTAATCTAGAACTATTTTTCTGTGAATATGTTCTGCTTCATTCCAGCAGACAAAATTCCATATTTGGTTGTTATTATTTTTCCTTTACTATGATATAAGCTACAGATGATAGTGTTAAGAGTATAAAGCTGGTAGACTGAATCCTCTCTTCTATTCCCAAGACTTTTGGATGTCTTCTATAGGAAGTAGATTGGTAATGAGCATATTAAGAATAGAATTTTCAGACTAGCATAATGTCACTACCAGAAGAGTGTTAAGAGAAGTTCACCATTATATTATTGGTGCCTTATCTTGCAGAAAGTTCAAGTTAGAGCACCATCTTCACAATAACCCATCTAGGAGTCATGGAGAATGGCTAGGTTACCCAATCCCTGAAGAACACAAATAAGCAGGTCTGTTGAATGGGTTCACCCGTATTTTATCTAAGGCTAATAAATTGCTCTAAGACAAAATATAGGGAAAATAGTTAAAATGGATTTTAATGGCATATTAAAATCCTTACATTTAGAATTATAATACCTATAACTGGGTGAACTGATGTATAACATGAACTCTGACCTTGAAACTTTTTTGTCATTTATCTTTCTAAAGCAACCTACTACTCTGCATAAGAAAATTAGTACAAAAACAAGAATCTATATGATAATGTTAGCTCTTCAGCTCTACCTATCAATTATGCAAAGTTGCTTACTTTCACAGCCATATCTTTATACTTTTGTCTTGGTCATTCTGCCTCTGCTTTGATAATAGCTGCATATAATTGATTAAGCCCCTGATATCTTTAGTTTCCTTGAGATGATAGCGCTTTTTTACTCAAATTTTCTTATTTTAATCATTGTATGATAACTCTTAAAATAAACTTTCATGCAAGTATTCTAATTTTTATGATCCCCAGATACTGATGCATGTCTGCCAGTTAGCCCTAGACTGCAATGGAATCTTAGACCCTCTTGTAAACAAGGAGAATTTGGCTCATGAAACTTTCCTAAAATCTTGAGATGGTATAACAATGAAAATGATAGTATTCCGGTTTCACAGTATCTTGTCTGTTCATTGCTGGTGTTGGTAAAATTCTAATATTTAACACAATAGTAAATGGAAATGAATATTCAAAATCATTCTACGTTTTTGTCAAATTTTTAACTTGTACTGAGAACGTTTTTTATGTAAGAGTGGTGTTGATTCATGACAAACCTTGAGAATTACCTGAGTTAGCAAACATGACTAAAAGAAGAAAATTATTCCATGTAATTTTTTAAAGAGGTTTCTTTACTGGTTTCTTAGCTCTAATTACCCAATTAGCAATAGCTGTTTGCTTCTGGTACAAAGTGTTCATGCCCTCATGAAGCTTCTTTCATCATTTCATATTCTTGTCTTCTTTGCTATTGACAGAAACAAAAACAGCTTTAAGGTATGCTTTCAGCTTCTATCATTTTTACTAATTATTTTTCCCCTTAGGCTCATATTACTCCTAGAAGTTCCTGCTGATTAAAAAGGGTTTAGAAAACTCACTGCATAATAATATCAAATTTGAGGATGAAGCATATTTGGTTTACTATGTTTAGATATTCTATAACTTTCATATATTAGCAGCATATATTACAAAACAGGTATTTTGAATAAAAATGATAGAATGATCGTGGTGTAAGCAATACAACTCTACTTTTAAAAGTAATACGTACATATTAGAATACCATAAATAATTAATGAAAATAAGAGGCAGAACAAAACTAATGATTCTTTCTGCAAAGCACTTATTAGAATGTCAAATTTTGTTCATTTCTACTTATAATATTCCACAGAAAATACACATACAATAAACTTATCTATTCCCCTGTTAGTTCAAGAATATATATAGTAATGATAGCTTAAGGGAATTAGGTGACTTTGGGTTGAAAATAATGATTTGCTGGTGACCTAATTATATTTTGCAGAATTATTAAATATTTGA
Source organism: Psammomys obesus (assembly GCF_907164565.1). Lineage (NCBI taxonomy): Eukaryota > Metazoa > Chordata > Mammalia > Rodentia > Muridae > Psammomys > Psammomys obesus. The sequence continues at coordinate 5,131,053 of NW_026590677.1, forward strand.
AATTTTAACTAAAAGAGTAGTTATTTTTGTTGGTGTTCAAAAGCTGGGAGAAAGACAACACTAAATCATTAGTATTGGCTATTAGCAAATAACAAATGTTGAAGGTCCCACATCACCATTCACTTGAACCATTGTAGATAGGGGAAACTAAATATATGAGAAAAACTGAATTTCCACAATTGAAAAATCAAATATTAAAATAATTAGGGAATAATTCTATTACAAAAGGTAACTCCTGCTTCCTGTATATATCCTTAGTGCATACATTACTACACTGAAGGTAACTCATTGGCACTTATTCCTAAAGGTCTCAAAAGTCACAGCTCATAAGGCAGTTCACAGGAGTCATCGTTGTCCACTCAGAAGTACTTTAGTCATTGACAATGATCATTTCATTATAGTTGTTTGAGAAACATGCGCAACCATATCAACTTATCTATATTCCAGGTTTACTTCAAACAATTACTGTGTGATTCTGGATAAGCAGCTTTTGTAAAAATGAGATTAGGTGCACATACTTAATTTTGTGATAACTGAATATGATAATTCAAGAAAATTATCAATATATCTCTACTAATTTCTTGGTAGAGACTAAGCTTTGTTTCATTTTATTATTATTTTCCCCCTTAAATAGATGGTTATTGGAAGTAGGTTGAAAGGAATGGCAGAATAAGCATTTACAAATATACCACACACCAGCCATCACTGCAGCAAGAGTAATGGGAAAGAACCAGAAGTTTCCATTTTCAGTAACAAGTGTGTAGATAGAGGCCTGGGACAGGCTTTCACCACCCCTGCTCGCTAGGCATAGTTAGAGATGAAGAGAATTTCACTGGCTGAGGTTCGAGCCTGCCAATTTGTGCCATGCTTTCCTTGACAAGCAAGGCTGTTCCTTTCTTGGTGTTCTCCTTCTGGACAGCCATCAGAGTCTCCATCTTCCCACTCTAGGCTGTTAGAGCAGAGGCCTGTAGTGCTCAGCCATAGGAGAAAGTTTAGGCCAATGGCTTCAGCAGGGGCTCTTGTTAATATCATTGAGGGTGATGGAAACCTTTTTCTCCCTCTGCACTCCACACAGGAATGTGATCCCAGAGACAGCAGGAGACACTGTGTTATGAAGTGTTGCGAGAGTTGCCATGGCAATTTCCTCACTGGAAAATGTCAAGGTGAGAGCATGGCCTGTAGTTACCAGGATGAGTTTCAGCAATGTGACTTCCAGATAACATGGTAGTCACTCAGAACCTTGAAGACAGCAACCAGTACCTTCTCATATGCATACTGAGAGTGCTTCAGGTGATGGTCCCAATCACAGAAGATTTAAGGCTCCACTATGACATTCTCTTCGCAAATGCTGGCATAATGAGCAAAAATTGGTATTTTCAATGATGGAAAGGGCTGAGGGATTATGTCCCTCAGTCTTAAAAACCCAAAGTCATTTGGCAATGTTGGCTCCATCTTTTTAATATTGGGCACAGTGTTCAGACAACCCATCTAGCCCTTGGGTGATGTTCTAACAATTGGTTCCTGCCAGGGTCACCATACAGTTATTTACTTTAATGCCCGAAACACTGCCCCAAGCCTTGCTAAGTTTGGGGAAGGGATGCTCATCACCTCTCATCTACCTTCTGGTACAGTTTCTGAAGGACGAGGATCACAAACATACCTCACACAATGCAGGAATTCACATGGTCACTAACAGTCAACAGTTCTCACCAGTGCCAATGGCCTACAGCTGCTTGACAATGCAGAACTCATGTAGAACTCATCTGCAGTCAGGATGACCTTGCTCAGAGCCACAGTTCACTGAACAAAGTCATATAGCTTTTTCTTCTGAAAAATTGCCAGTGCTGGGTATGGGTAGAGCATCATGCTAGTGGAAGCACATTCCTGGCATAGGAGTATGGGGTCTGCCTGGTACAGTGGTGAGTACTCAAAAGAACTGAGGAAAGAACACAGATAAGGTTACCCAAGCCTCATTCTGTGGCAAAGGCTGGTTTTCTTTATTAATAGAAGAAAAACAAAGCTACAAAAAAGGATATACACTTTTACATTCCAAATGGGACTATGTAAATTCCAATTTGAGAGGAGATAAATGTTAATTAGATTTTTTTTTTCTCTGCAGTATCTTATTTGGTTTGTGCTACTAGGGATCAGAATGTACTTCTCACACTATTACTGAGGGGGAATGGCAACCAAATAGAATTTACTTGAGTCCTATTGAATATGATAACCAAGGAACATTGTGTAGACAAAGCATATACTTATACATGTAAATTAACTAGATAGCTCAAAGGAAGCAAAATTATTGATCTGGCTATCAAGAATCATTGAAGAAATGGTTATCAATAATTTCAATAAGATTTCAGACACCATCTTCTTTCTCTCACCCAGTGATTGAACAGAGAAAAAAAAGGGGGGGCGAGATACAGAAGTAATATCCTGAACGAAATGATTATGGGCATAGCCAGTGGTTTTACATGAGATCTAAAGACAAAATAATTGTCCATTTTGGATCCTTATTCAGACTTCAGACAGAAAATGAAAAGTAGACAAGTTATTGAAAGAACTGCTTATTAATCCAAAAAGTGAAAATTGAAATAATAAATAAAGCATATTTCTTTTGTAACGATGAGAAAAGAAAATATCAGAAGTCTCCTAGGATTTCTTTGCACACAATAATAAAAAGAAGGAAGAAATAAAATAAGAATGGTTGAGTCTTTACTGCATTAAATAAGAACACACTTGCAACCTTTTTGTTAAGTGATTATGGTTTATCCCTATGGATTCACATAATATTCTAATTTTCGGGGTTATACCTGTAAAAAAATACATACTTATCATTGTAAAAAGAAATGCTAGAATAATGGTCAGGAGAATTAGAAATGCAGAAACCTAATTGCTTTATATATCAGTCCTCAAGAACCTGTGAATGATTGCTCCCCCTGTATACTCCCGTAGTGCTTGGTCCAGTCCAATTTTAAATAGCTCCAGCAATACATTTCTGCCATTTCTTCTGGGAAGCTATTCCACTACCTAATTAAATTTGAGAATTGACAACTTTTCTTGTCATTCAGACTAAATTTTCTCATGTTCAATTTCAACTTGCTTTTCCCACTTCTGAAGAACATGCTTGAATCAGCATATTCTAATCCCCCTGCTTCCTCACTACCTACAATTTTCAATCCCATCCCTAAATTTTAGTAGCCTGGTGCAGTGAGTTCCTTTGAGAAAAAAAAATAATTATTATAATATCTGTGACAATACATATGTTATTATAGACATAAATGCCAGTTTGTTTTGAAAGCAAAGAGATGAGTTAGTAAGTAGAAATGCAGTATATTAACAGAATCCCAAGTCATTACAGAAATTAAAAACAGGACAGAAACAAATGATTGACATCCTTTAGGTCTGATAAAGCATTTCAAGGGTTATTTTTTCATTTATTTATTTATTCAGTCTCTTTGCAATCTGATTACAGCTCCCTCACTTCTCTCCCCCAGTCCCCCTCATATACCCCTCCTCCTAATCTCCTTCTCCAGTTTCTCTGATGAGGGAAGGCCTCCAGGAGGTATCAACCTACTCAGGCTCCTAAAGTCCAAAGCAGAACTAAGTGAATCCTCTCCCACTGGAGCCTCATAAGGCACCCCATCCAGAGGGAAGGAATCCAATGGCAGGCAACAGAGTCAGAGAAAAAACTCCTCCCCTGCTTTAACTGTTAGGGAACCCACATGTTGAGCAACCTGCACATCTGCTATGCATGTGTAGAAAGTCCAGGTCAAGTCTATACAAGCTCTTTGGTTGATGGTCAGTCACTGAGAGCTCCCATTGCTCTCAGCGCAATAGTTGACTCTGCCTCTCTTCTTGTGGTGTCCTTAACTCCTCAGGCTCCTTCTATCCTTTTTCTCACTCTTCCACAGAACATCTGAGATCAGGCTATTGTTTGGCTGTTGGTCTCTGCATCTATTTTCTTCAGCTGCTGGATGAAGCTTCTCAGAAGACAGTTATGCTAGGTTTATGTTTGCAATCATAGCAGAGTATCATTATTATTGACAGTGGTTGTTTCCCTCCCGTGGGATGGGTCTCAAGTTGGTCCAGCCATGGAGTCGCCATTCCATCAAACTCTTCTCTATCTTTACCCCCATAAATATTGTTATCAAAACAAATTTTGCATCAAAGTTTTTTTATGGGAGGGTTGATAAAACCTAATATAAACCAAAAGATGAAAAAAGGCAAAATGGAACAATACTATTGAACAGAAAAGCAGTTGTATAAGCAATACATACATAATTTAAAGATACAACTGATGAAAAGGAAAATTTAGAGGTCTATAAAAAAACAGAAGAAACTGAAGAAAGAAAAGAAAAATGCATGCTTTGAAAGGTGAGGCAACCCACCCCCCCCCTTTTGCTTTTGCTGGGCTTACATAACATAGTTTGTACTCCTTGGACTCCTCTACAATTAACAGAAGTAGGGAAAAACAACCCAGCCCTAAAACCACGCTTATTTTTGAATAAGCTTGCTCAGATTCTCTGTGTTCTTCTTACATGAGCTTCTTTTATTTGTCATGATTGGATAGGGACCTAGGAAGTAGAGTCTGAATTTTTTGTTTAGCTTAAAATAAGCATATTTTTACATAAGAACTGTGTCTTTGAGTTGTCAGTGTGTGAATAAAGAGAAGAGAGTTCAGTATTTCAACATTGCTTATAAGTTTATAATAATATATTGCTGTTGTTTAATCTGATTTAATATTTTCAAAAACAACAGTTGCAATGTGATTCATCTTTGAGTTCCGCTCTAGGAATGAGTCAAGAATTGGGATACTCTTCGTAATTTTTAAGCAAATAGGATAATTTCAGGAAAATATATGCAAACTCCAGTGTGTTTTGGCAGAATGTGGGCAGAGAAATTTCTTAACCATTATAGAAAATTGGCTGGTAGGCAAGAATCATATTAAACTTAGAATGTATGAAACTTTAGTTGGAACAGTTGTTGAATTCTTAAAATACAAGCAAGAGTAGGTAAGAAAGTGTTTCTAAATAATAATTTGGTATTTTAATATCTACCCCATTTTTGTTTATTTTTCTAAGAACTGCCATTAGTGTATGCTGAAGAGTATAAATTGTTCAAGGAAAAATGCTATAACACATATTATTGCTAACATTTCAGAAAATTTTTTACATTCAAACAAGACATATCTCAGGAAATATATATTTTTATTTATTATCTTGAAGCAGTATGATTTATAAAAGAGTTAATCTGTATATCCTGAAGAGAAATCTCATATTTCTTGCCTTCCTGAACTTTGCACAGAGGACATATCAGAGTTAGACATTAAAACAGTTAAGAAAAATTTTCATTGACATTCTAAAGTCATATCACTTTCAACGTTCTTAACTCTATACCACATGGCATTCACTCATTATTTATAATTTTCAACAGTTAAAAAATAAGAACTTCTGTTCGGTTCCATTGAGCCACCATTCTGTTTCTATGCCAGTACCATGCAGTTTTTAAAACTGTTGCTCTGTAGTACAACTTAAGCTCAGGGATAGAGATACCTCCAGAAGATCTTTTAGTGTAGAGGATTGTTTTAGCAATTCTGGGTTTCTTGTTATCCCATACAAAGTTGAGAATTTTTCTTTCCAGGTCTGTAAAGAATTGTGCTGGTAATGTGATGGGAATTTCATTAAATCTGTAGATTGCTTTTGGTAACATGACCATTTTTACTATGTTAATCCTGCCAAGCCGTGAGCATGGGAGATCTTTCCATCTTCTGATATCTTCTTCTAATTCTTTCTTCAGAGACTTGTCTTTGATCTGCTTGGTTTGGGTTATATCAAGGTACTTTATGTCATTTGTGGATATTGTAAAGGGTGTTGTTTCCTTAATTTCTTTCTCAGCCCTTTTGTTTTTTGTATACACGAGGGCTACTGATTTTTTTTTAGTTAATTTTGTATCCAGCCACTTTGCTGAAGGTGTTTATCAGCTGTAGGAGTTCCCTGGTAGAGTTTTTGGGGTCAGTCATGTATACTATCATATCATCTGTAAATAGTGATAATTTGACTTCTTCCTTTCCAATTTGAACCCCATTGATGTACTTCAACTTTCTTTTTGCTCAAGCAAGGACATCCAGAACTATGTTGAAGAGATATGGAGAGAGTGGGCAGCCTTGTCTTATCCCTGAGTTCAGTAGGATTGCTTTAAGTTTCTCTCCGTTCAGTTTGATGTTGGCTATAGGCTTGCTGTATATTGCCTTTACTATGTTTAGATATGTGCCTTGTATCCCTGATCTCTCCAATACTTTAAACATGAATGGATGTTGGATTTTGTCAAATGATTTTTCAGCATCTAGGGATATTATCATGTGTTTTTTTTCCTTTCAGTTTGTTAATATGGTTCATCACATTGATGGATTTCCATATAGTGAACCACCCCTGCATACCTGGGATGAAGCCTAATTGGTCATAGTGGATGATATCTTTGATGTGTTCTTGTATTCGGTTTGTGAGTATTTTGTTGAGTATTTTTTGTCAATGTCCATAAGGGAGATTGGCCTGAAATTCTCTTTTTTTGTTGGGTCTTTGTGAGGTTTAGGTACCAAGGTGACTGTGGTTTCATAGAATGAGTTTGGTAATGTTCCTTCTGTTTCTTTCTTGTGGAATAGTTTGAAGAGAATTGGAGTTAGCTCTTCTTTAAAGGTCTGATAGAATTCTGCACCGAAACCATCTGGTCCTGGGCTTTTTTTAGATTGGAGACTTTTGATGACTGCTTCTATTTCCTTGGGGGATATAGGATAGAGGACCCAAAAATAAACCCACACAATTATGGACACGTGATTTTTGACAAATATGCCAAAACGATAGAATAGAAAAAAGATGGCATCTTCAACAAATGGTGCTGGTCCAACTGGATGTCTACATGTAGAAAACTTCCTGAACAGAACACCAACAGCACAGGCACTAAGAGCAACAACCAATAAATGGGACCTCATGAAACTGAAAAGCTTCTGTAAAGCAAAGGACACTGTCATCAAAAGAAAGCAACTGCCTACAGATTGGGAAAGAATCTTCACCAACCCTTTATCTGACAGAGCACTCATATCCAGTATATATAAAGAACTAAGAAGCTGAAAAGCAGCAAACCAAGTAACCACTTAAAAAATGGGGAACAGAGCTAAACAGAGAACTCTCTGTAGAGGAATATCGAATGGCAGAGAAGCACTTAAAGAACTGATCAACCTCATTAGCCATTAGGGAAATGCAAATCAAAACAACCCTGAGATTTCACCTTACACCCATCAGAATGGCCAAGATCAAAAACTCAAGTGACAACACATGCTGGAGAGGTTGTGGAGAAAGAGGAACCCTTCTCCACTGCTGGTGGGAATGTAAACTTGTACAACCACTCTGGAAACCCATCTGGCACTTTCTCAGACAACTAGGAATAGCGCTTTCTCAAGATCCAGCCATACCACACCTAGACATATATTCAAAAGAGGCTCAAGTACACAAAAAGGACATTTGCTCAACCATGTTTGTAGCAGCTTTATTTGTAATAGCCAGAAGCTGCAAACAGCCCAGATGCCCCTTAACTGAAGAATGGATGCAGAAATTGTGGTACATCTATACAATGGAGTATTAATCAGCAATGAAAAATAAGGAAATCGTGAAATTTGCAGGGAAATGGTGGGACCTGGAAAGAATCATCCTGAGTGAGTTGTCCCAGAAGCAAAAAGACATACACGGTATATACTCACTCATATAGACACACAACATAGTATAAACCCACTAAAATCTGTACATCTAAAGAAACTTATCAAGAGAGAGGACCTTAACTAAAATGCTCAATCCCCATCCTGAAAGGCAAAGAGGATGGACATCAGAAGAAGGAGAAAACAGGAATCAACCTAGGAACCTGCCACAGAAGGCCTCTGAAAGCCTGTGCCCTGCAGACTATCAAAGCAGATGCTGAGCCTGATGGCCAACTGTCAGGCAGAGTGAATGGAATTTTATGTAAGAAATGGGAAATAGTAAGAGCTAGAGAAGACAGGAACTCCACAAGGAGAGCAACAGAACAAGAAAATTTGAACACATGGAACTTCCCAGAGACTCATACTCCAACCAATGCATGCAAGGCATGCATGCAGAAAGGGGAGCTAGGGTGAGATCGGGAGGGGAGGATGGAGGGCTTTATGGGGGGATACAAAATGAATAAAGTGTAATTAATAAAAGTTAAATTAAATAAATAAATGAATAAATGAATAAATAAATAAATAAATAAATAAATAAATAAATAAATAAATGCTTTATGATGGAACAGAAAATCAGTTCTGTAAGTAACATACAGACTTTTATTTTTAAGGTACAGCTGTTGAAAAGTTGAAAGATTTATAGAAAACAGACCGAACTGAAGATGAAGAAGACACATACACATATAGATATGAACACATTATAGACATTAAATTCTGAAAGATATTTAAACATTTCTCAAATATAATTTCAATGATAATATCTTTGGAAAAGTAAAAAAGTACTTTCATAAAATCAAACCAATTAAAAGTTTTTATCATGGATCAAAGAGTTTGAAGTTACCAGACACTCTCCTTAGCTGATGAGATATTGGTAGTTTTGTAGTACTGGTGCAGTAAAAGTCACTTATTTTTAGGGATATTTCCACTCTTAGGTCACTAATACATAGTAGATGGCCTAATATCTATGTGCACATGGGCAGCACTAATTGGATTCTCTGGATTCTAAGAAAAAAATGAGAGAGAATGAATTTGGAAGAAAGGTATTGAGAGTATACAGACCTGGGAAGAGATGGGATAAATATATATTACATATTATATTATGTTATGTTATGTTATGTTATGTTATGTTATGTTATGTTATGTTACGTTACGTTGTTATATTATACATTATATATACAGTATGTATATATAACATATATTATTCATTGATATATATGTACATTTCAAAGAATTTTTTAAAATTCAAAATTAAACAATCTGAATAAAGTTAGGTGTTTTGACACATGCTGGTAATCTCAGCACTTTGAAGATGGAAGAAAGAAGGAAGATTAGGAGTTCAAGGAAGCCAAAAGAAGGTTACAGATCCCCAAGAACTTGTGTTACGAAGAGCTACGAATTGCCTGTGGCTGCTGGGAATTGAACTTCTGTTTTGTTTTGTTTTTTGTTTTTTGTTTTTTTTCTTAAAGAACAGCCATTGCTCTTAATCACTGAGCAATTTCTTCAGTCCTAAATAAAGGTGTTCTTACTACCTTTACTAACCATTATTCAAACTCAAAACTTTATTCATTGAATTTAACATTATTTAAACTGAAAAACTCTTCAAAGTTATTGATATTGTGAGGATAAAGTTAAAGGAGATTCAGTAAATCCCAAGCATCAAGCCTGACAACCTGAGTTTATTCCTTGGATTCACCATGGTAAAAGCAGTGAAACCACTTGGGAAAATTGTTCTTTGGTCTTCAAATGTGAACTACGGTGGCATGCTCACACATGTGCACATGCACACACACATAGATGCACAAATAAATATGAAAATTAAAAGGATAGAAGAAATATATCATGTTTATCCATAGCAAGGCTGTAGTAAGAGTATTAATAACAAATGGCATCTAATTAAGAGATAAGATCAGGAAGACTATTCTATATTTATTAAATAACAAAGCTATTATTAGGGTAAACTAATTCAAAATTAGTATGTATCAAATAATATAATTTTAAAACACATTAAGCAAAATATTTAAGAGATAAAGATATGTAGGTTTATATTTAAGATTAACACTTCAAACTCCTCTTTTTAATAGTATAACTGAAAAACAGAAAAATTGGAAGGACAGAAGAATTAATGCTACCAACTCACAGAATCAAACTGAATTTTATAGTGAAATCCAGTTTTGAAAAGCCAAATAAGCATTGTTTTCAGATATATTTAGGGTAGTAACAACTTTAGATATTGTTATGACTTATAAAGTAGGCAGTATAAAAGAATTGGGGTAGTCTAAAGCATGTTAGAATTGTAATAAAATATATCAATAACAAAAAGCAACAAAGATTTCAAAACACATGAAAATTAAATATCACATAGCTTAATAAATAATTTGTCAAGAAAGGTGTACAACAAATTGAAAAACCAAATGAAAGCATGGAAAAAAAATCAAGATTTATAAGATAATGAAAACAAGGCTCAAAAAAAAAAAAAACCAACAACAACAGAATTCTCAATAGAGGTATAGCAAATGGCAGAGAAACACTTAAAGAAGTGTTCTTTATCCTTAGTCACCAGAGAAATGCAAATCAAACTGAACCTCAGATTTCACCTTACATCTGTCAAAATAGCTAAGCTGAAAATCTCAAGTAACAACACCTGCTGGAGATGATGTGGAGAAAGGAGAATCCTCCTTCACTGCTGGTATGAATGTAAACTTGTACAACCAATTTGGAAATCAATCTTGTGCTTTCTCAGACAATTAGGAATAGCGATTCCTCAAGATCCAGCTATACCACTCCTAGGCATATATCTAAAAGACATTCAAGTATACAACAAAGACATCTGCTCAATCATGTTTGTAGCAGCTTTATTTGCAATAGCAGAAGCTGGAAACAGCCCAGATGCCCCTCAATTGAGGAATGGATACAGAAATAGTGATACACCTACACAATTGAATATTAATCAGAAAAACAACAACAACAAGAAAGAGGTCCAGGGGTATGATGATTGATCCTCATCTAGAAAGACAAATGGGATGGACATTGGAAGTAGGAGAAAACAAGTAACAGGACAGTAGCCTACTACAGAAGGCACCTGAAAGACTCTACCTAGCAGTGTATCAAAGCGGATGCTGTGACCCATATCCAAGCCTTTGGCAGAGTGTAGGGAATCATATGAAGGAAGGAGGAATTTTTATATCCTAGAGGGGACAGGGAGCCCCCAAAGGTCCAAATATATCTGAGCACAGGGGTCTTCTATGAGACTGTTTATCCAACCAAGGATCATGCATGGATATAACCTACAACCCCTGCTCAGACATAGCCCATGGTAGCTCAGTATACAAGTGGATTCCCTAGTAAGGGGGACTGGAACTGTTTCTGACATGAACTCATGAGCTTCCCCTCCCCCTTGAAGGAGGAGCAGACTTGCTAGGCCACAGATACAGACATTGCAACCATCCTGAAAATACCTGATAAGCTAGGGCCAGATGGAAGGAGAGGAGGACACCCCCTCTCAGTGGACTCAGAAGGGGGCAGGGAGGACATGAGGGATGGAGGGGAGGATTGGTAGGGAAAGAAGGAGTTGGCTACAGCTGGGATACAAGTGAATGTATAAAATTATTTAAAAATAAAAAATATGAATTAAAAATAAACAAATAAAAGACAAAAAAAACAAACAAAATAAAAACCAAAAAAATCATGAAATTTGCAGGCAAATGGTGGGAACTGGAAAAGATCATCCTGAATGAGGTATCCCAGAAGCAGAAGGACACACAGGGTATACACTCACTCATAAGTGGATATTAGACATATAACATTAGATAAACGTACGAAAATCTGTACACCTAAGGAAGCTAATCAAGAAGGTGAACTCTGGCTAAGATGTTCAATCCCCATTCAGAAAGATAAAGAGGATGGACATCGGAGGAGGGAGAAAACAGGGAGCAAGACAGGAGTCTACCACAGAGGCCCTCTGAAAGGCTCTACCCTCCAGGGTATCAGAGCAAATGCTGAGACTCAGCCAAACTTTGGGCAGAGTGCAGGGAATCTTATGAAAGAAGTGGGAGATAATAAGATCTGGAGAGGACAGGAGCTCCACAAGAGAGCTCCACGGATCCAAAAAGTTTGGGCACAGGGGTCTTTTCTGAGACTGATTCTCCAGCTAAGTACCACTCATGGAGATGTCCTGGAACCCCTGCATAGAAGTAGTCCATGATAGTTCAGTGTCCAAGTTGGCTCATAATAATGGAGACAGGGATTGTCTCTGATTGGCCTGCTCTTTGATCACCTTCCTCTGAGGGTGGAACAGCCTTACTAGGCCACAGAGGAAGACAATAGAGCCACTCTTGATGAGATCTGATAGACTAAGATCAGAGGGAAGGGGAAGAGGACCTCTCTTACCAGTGGACTAGGGGAGGGGCACAAGCGGGGAGAGAGTGGGAAGGTGGTATTGGAAGGGGAGGATAGCGGGAGATACAGGGGTGATACAAAGTGAATAAACTGTAATTAATAAAAATTAAAATAATTTTAAATAAAGAAGTGAGACAAGACATGGTTCCATTCTCAGTGGAACTGTCTATTGTGGAGTGAGTCAGGAATGATTTCATTTCACAAAGCAAAGCACTTACCAGTGATATTTCATTTTTACACTGGTGTTGTTAAACCTAAGAGTTTTTAAAAGGATGGGATATGCAGGCGCACACACACACACACACACAAACAAACACACACAAGCATGTACAAATTCCCTCCACACACGGACAAGGTGAAAATGTTTAACAAGATAGTTTGGAATTTGAGATTGATGCTTTCTTTTTAATAGAATTTTCTAATTTTAATAACTATAACAAAGTAGGCTTTAATTAAAAATAATATCATTAATAGAGTCTTTTAAAATGAAAAAAAAAAAACAACATTCTTTCTGAAGGAAATGAACCCAATATAGAAGTATAAGAATCATTGTCAATGAGTGCAGACTCAGTGAAATCAGTTGTTTGTGATTATTCCATGTTAATGTTATCAAGTTCTACAAGCCTCGGCTTTCAAAGTTGGTTCTACTCCAATTAAATATCTACAGTAAGCCCTAAGGTGTGTGTGTATTTGTGTGTGTGGTCAGGAGGAATTTTGGAGGGTCACAAACTGGGTTCAACATTTCTGTTAGGTGAATTCTAGTGTGAACTCTCTGAATCTGTCCCATTCTGTGGCCAGTATTTTCATTGATTCTTACTGTTTCTTATGCATTTGAAGGAATTTGATAGAGGTAACCATGCTTCCACATCTTGTACAATGCTTAGCTCCCCACAGACAACACTATGATTCACTGCTTGAGTGTTCTGGGGCAATGGCTTGTGCAAAACCTGTCCTTGATTGAGCCACAGCCAAAATAGCTGTTAAGTGTGATAATAAAACTTTGGGGTAGATCATCATTTGAAAACTTTCAGGTTCCGTAAGTCATTAAATCTGCTTTATATGGTTTGGTATTTAATACCACAGTATGCTGAGTATTTTAAATGATAACTTGTTTTTCTAACTATACACATCTATGCCCTTATCCCTGTGTCACACTGTTTTCCTTTCTTGACAGGCTATTTAAAGATTCCCCACATGCTTTCCCATTTAGTGCTACCTAATAAGTGCAACTTTATCTCCTTAGCTTTCTTCTTTTTCTATATTCTTATTAGAATTGTCCAAAGGATCCATTCATGGTTTTTTGGTTTGGGTTGAGAGAATGTCCCCTAAATTTTCATGTGTTGAGGATATTAGGAACTAATTGAATGTTCTCACTACCTGAACTATTGTGTTAAATAGTGGATCTATTTTTAATTTAATAGTCTATGTGGAATGTTCTGATAACTTAGGTGGTAGAATCTAGTTGAAGGAAGTGGCTTTCTGGGAATGTACTTTTAGGTATTATGTCGTAACTTCAGTCCTTCTTTTGTTGGCTGCAATGTGTCCATGTAAGCAACCTTTTCATTTATGGATTCCTGACTCCATGAAAATTACCTCACCTCATGTCCAATATAGTTACTGCACCAAACACAGTCTAAAACCTCTGTATCAATAAGGCAAAAACAAAAGTTTACTTCTGTAAGCAGTTTTGCACATATATTTTGTCATAGTTAGAGAAAGCTGACTGACACACATACTGATAACGTCATTTTCTACCATTCTTTTAAACAACATTCCAGCTTCTATCTGTGGATCAGTTCCAAGTGTTTCTATTAGGTATTTGTTATAGCAACAACTTTAGTCTTAAATTCTACTTTTGAAATATGCATTGTGCTTTTAAAATAGCTATGCATTTCTCACACTGTTTGAGGCTGGGGAATCTAAGATTAAGGCAATGGAATTGTTGTTGTCTGGGGGTGGTTCTGGTTTCTGTTTTTATAATAAGGCTGTGCATGATACATTCTTCTAGAGGAAAGCATGATTTTGTTCACACAAGGAAGATGGAATAGTAGGAGTATCAAACTTCTATAACTAGTGCTTTTGTAATGGCATCACTATCAATAGTTTTCATTAGCATATGTAAATTATACATAATAATTGGTTTCACTGTGACATTTTCATATGTAACCATACTGTATTTTGATCTTATTCACCATGCATTACTCAATTAAGAAAGGACTAAATATCTGCTAAAATGATACATTTCCTAACAGTCTTTCACTGAAAATAAAATTTCAATACATTTTTGTGAGGCACATTCACTCCATAGTGAATGTTTACACCTAATATCATAATATAGTTATCAGGAAATGAAAGTGAAAATAAATGATAAAGTGTGCTTACATATTAAATTGCTTTCTAAATATTTAAGTTGATTTCTATAATGCTGTGCTACTCTAAACCTTAGTCAAAGAAGTATCCTTTTATACAGTGGACAGAAGTCAATGAAGGCAGAGATGTATAACTAGTCACTGTGTTGAGAAAGAAGATTCAGTGTTCAGTCCTAAATGAGACAGCTATATTAAATACCTTTACCACCAAGACTTAGGAGCATTGTATAAGAAGAGGTGGAAACACTGCAAGAGCTCAATGATGGGGAGGAGTACTGTGAAATACTGTTGTCTGGACACAAAGTGGTTATGACACTCATGAATTCACAGTGACTGTGGCTGCCTGAACAACAATTGCAGCATATCAAAAGAGATGAAATCTTAGTAAATATGTGGCAAATAATTTTCATGCTCCGCTCCACATAGAGGAGTTATTGGTAGTGGATAGTTTATAGGGGATGGAGAGTCATTCTCTCTCTAAGATGTGGCCACTGGTAGGTTTTTCACGATCCAACGGATGACTCCATATCCATGCAAATATGAATGACATTAACTGGATTTTGTGAATTTCAAAGAATGGCACAGAATGAGTTTAAAGGAAATCTGTTTGGAAATATATGGAGAGAATTCAAAGAGTAAAATATAAGGCAGATATGATCATAAACATGTATGAAACCTTCAAAAATAGAGTAAAAATAAATGAGATTAAAAATTTAAAGACTTGATACCCTAAAGATATTTTATTACCAAACTGATCAGCAGAACTCATATGTTTCTATCCAAAGTCCCCCATATCATCTGGAAAAAAAATTGACTGATTCTAATATGCATATAGAAATGTAAAGAAACTAGGGTATATGAGATAACAAAACAAGATTAAAGATATAGCCACTCTGCCCATTTTAATGTAAACAATAACAACAACAACAACAAAAAGGGGGCATACTAATTGTCACAAGGAGCTTTTGACAATTCCATCTCTGGTAAAAGACAAATTTAGGGAATAGAGAAATCATATAAGCATGAACTAACTATAAAGAAGTAACTCATTTTTTTTAATGGCTAAAGAAGTCTTCAAATGTAATGTCAGAGCTTCACCTGTGATGGTTTATGAATACCAAATAGGACTATTAAAAGATGTTCAATATTATACATAATTAAAATGACTAATATAAAATGTTAACAATTGTATATACTATCAGAAAGCAGAGTGATTAAAACTATTGTATACTACAGGCTGATGATAAAATTATTAAATTACTTTTGAAAAGAAAATTTAGAGAAAATGGATAAATAAATTGTGATACATTTATAAAATGGAATACTGTTCATCTATTAAAAACAAGGAAATCATGAAATTTGCATGCAAATTGATGACACTAGAAAAGATCATCCTGAGTAAGGTAACCCAGACCCAGACAGACACACATGGTATGTACTCATTTATGAGCAGATTTTAGCCATATAATATAGGATAAAATTGCTAAAATCTACAGACCTGAAGAAGATAAGTAACAAGCAGGACATAAGGGAGGATGCTTAAATCTCACTCAGAAGGGGAAACAGAATACACAGCAAAAGTGTCTGAAGAGAAGTAACAAGACAGTAGCCTAGCATAACAGTCCTTTGAGAAGCTCCAGCCAGCAGTGGATGGAAATAGATTTTGGGAATCACAGGCAAAGATTGGGCTAAATGCATGGAGTTTTGTGGAAAAGTGGGAGGAAGGACAGAAGGAGGTGGAGGTGTCGGGAACTCCACAAGAAGACCAACAGAACCAACTAACCAAAACCAGAACGGCTTGTGGAGATTGAAGGACCAACCAGTGGCCATGCATATGCTGGACCTAGGTCCCATAACACAATGGGCTATTAAAGCTTCATGTGGGTATCCTAGAGAGGGGAGCAGAGGCTGTCTTTGACATGGACTCTGTTGCTTGTTTTCTGATCAGTCAACAGTGGAGGGTGGAAGAGGGAGGGTGGATGGGACTGGGAGGAGAGAAAGGAGGAGGCTATGATTGGGATGTAAGTGAATAAATAAGTAAATTAAAATTACAAATAAATAGTGATACTTTGTCTTGTTCCTTCCAGATTTGTATCCCCTTGATCTCCTTTAGTTTTCTTACTGCTCTAGATAGGACTTCAAACACTATGTTGAAGACATACAGAGTTCTGACATGAATTTCTTGGCTGGCTCTTTGATTACTTTTCCCTGCAGGAGCAGCAGCCTTACCAGGCCACAGAGGAAGACAATGCAGCCAGTCCTGATGAGACCTGATAGACTAGGGTCAGATGGAAGGGGAAAAAGGTCTCCACTACCAGTGGACTTGGGGAGAGGCATGGGAGGAGGAGATGAGGGAGGGAGAGTGGAATTAGTAGGGGATGAGAGAGGGGGATACAGCTGGAATACAAAGTGAATAAAATGTAATTTATAAAAAAACAAATAAAATAAAAATAAAATTTTGCAAACTTACCAAAGAAAATTTAGTAAAGTGAATAAATTAATTAATTAAAATAAAAAAGAAAATCCAACAGTTTCTTTTTTTATTTTTTATTTTAATCACAGGTCATTCAGTTGTATCCCAACCATGGCCCCCTCCCATTTTCCCTCCCAATCCTACCCTCCCTCCCTCATCTCCTCCCTGCCCCCTTCCGAGTCCAGTGATAGGGGAGGTCCTCTTCCCCTTCCATCTGACTTAGCTTATCAGGTTTCTTCAAGAATGACTGCAATGTCCTTATCTGTGGCCTAGTAAGGCTGCTCCTCCCTCTGGGGGGGGGGGGAGTGGAAGCTCAATGAGCCAGTCATTAAGTTCATGTCAGAAATAATTCTTGTCCCACTTTTTAGGAAACCCACTTGGATACTGAGCTACCTTGGGCTATGTCCGAATAGGTGTTATATGTTATATTCATGCATGGTCCTTGGTTGAAAAACAGTCTCATAAAAGACCCCTGTGCCCTGATATATTTGGTCCTTGTGGAGCACCTGTCCCCTCTAGGTCATACTAACTCCCCCTTTTTTCATATGATTCCCTGCACTCTGCCGAAGGTTTGGTTATGACTCTAAGCATCTGCTTTGACACACTGCTAGGTAGAGTCAGGTGACCTCTGTGGTAGGCTGCTGTCCTGTTACTTGTTTTCTCCTACTTCCAATGTCCATCCCATTTGTCTTTCTAGGTGAGTATTTATCATCTTACACCTGGTCCTCCTTTTTGTTTATTTTCTTTAGGTGTACTGATTTTAGTATGTTTATCCTATCTTATAGGTCTAGTACCCACTTATAAGTGAGTATATACCATGTGTGTCTTTCTGCTCCTGGGATATCTCACTCAGAATGATTTTTTTCTATATGCCACCATGTGCCTGCAAAATTCATTATTTCCTTGTTTTCAATTGCTGAGTAGTATTCCATTGTGTAGAAATACCAGAATTTCTTTATCCATTCCTCAGTTGATGAAAATCTGGGTTGTTTCCAGGTTCTGGCTATTAAAAATTAAGCTGCTAGAAACATGGTTGAGTAAATGTCGTTGTTGTGCAATTGAACATCTTTTGGATATATCCCTAGGAGTGGTATAGCTGGATCTTGAGGAAGCAGTATTCCTGGTTGTCTGAAAAGGCACCAGACTGATTTCCAAAGTGCTTGTACAAGTTTACATTCCCAATGTAATGAAAAGGCACCAGACTGATTTCCAAAGTGCTTGTACAAGTTTACATTCCCAATGCAATGGAGGAGGGATCCCCTTTCTCCCCAATCTCTCCAGCATATGTTGTTTTATGAGTTTTTGATCTTAGCCATTCTTGATGAGTGTAAGGTGAAATCTCAGGGTCATTTTGATTTAAATCTCTATGATGGCTAACGATGATAATCATCTCTTTATGTGTTTCTCGGCCATTCTATATCCTTCTACAGATAATTCTCTGTTTAGCTCCATACCCCATTTATTTTTATTTTTTTATTAATTACACTTTGCTTACATTGTATTCCCTTATGGGTCCCTCTCTCCTCTCTGCCAATCCCTCCCTTTGTCCCTCTTCTCCATGCATGCCCCTCCCCAAGTCCATTGGTAGGGGAGGGTTTCTTTTCCTTCCTTCTGATCCTTGTCAATTTAGGTCTCATCAGGAATGGCTGCATTGTCTTCTTCTGTGGCCTGGTAATGCTGCTTCCCCCTCAGGATGAGATGATCAAAGAGCAGGCCAATCAGTTCATGTCAGAGACACTCCCTGTTCCCATTACTATGGAACCCACTTGCAGACTGAACTGTCTTGGGCTACATCTGTGCAGGGGTTCTAGGTTATCTCCATTCATGCTACTTGGTTGGAGTATCAGTCTCAGGGAAGACCCCTGTTCTCAGATTTTTTGGTTCTGTTGCACTCCTTGTGGAGCTCCTGTCCTCTCCAGCTCTTACTATTTCCCACTGCTTACATAAGATTCCATGCACTCTGTCCAAAGTTTGGCCATAAGTCTCAACATCTGCTTTGATATTCTTCAGGGCAGAGCCTTTCAGAGGCCCTCTCTGGCAGGCTCCTAACTTGATCCCTGTTTTTTCCTTCTTCTGATGTTCATCCTCTTTGCCTTCCTGGAAGTGGATGGAGCATTGCTGGGTTGCTTGAAGTATTGCCTTTTAACTTTTTTAGTTCTATATATATTTCGTTTATAAGCCCTCTGTCAGATGAAGGGTTGGTGAAGATCCTTTCCCAATCTGTAGGGTGTCTTTTAGTTCTGACAACCATATCCTTTGCTTTAAAGAAGCTTTTCAGTTTCATGAGGTCCTATTCATTGATTGTTGCTCTTAGAACCTGTGCTGATGGTGTTCTTCAGGAAGTTGTCTCCTGTGCCATTGAGTTCTAGGCTCTTCCACCATTTTTCTTCTAACCGATTAAGTGTATCTGGTTTTACATTGAGGTCTTTTTTCCACTTGGACTTTAGTTTTGTGCAGGGTAATAAATATGGGTTTATTTTAATTTTTCTGCATTTATATATCCAGTTGGACCAGCACCATTTGTTGAAAATACTGTCTTTTCTCCATTGAATAGTTTTGGCTTCTTTAGCAAAAATCAAGTATTCATAAGTGTGTGGGTTTATTTCTGAGAATTCCATTTATTTCCATTGACCTTTCTGTTTCTATGCCAATACCATGTAGTTTTTATTACTATTGCTCTGTAGTACAACTTGAGATCAGGGATGGAGATACCTCCAGAGGATTTGTTGTTGGCCAGGATTGTTTTGGAAATCCTGGGTTGGTTTTTTTTTTTTTTTTTTTTTTTTCTCTATAGGAATTTGAGAATTTTTCTTTCAAGGTCTGTATAGGATTGTGTTGGTATTTTGAAGGGAATTGCATTGAACCTGTAGATTGCTTTTGGCAGAATGGCCATTTTCACTATTTAAATCCTACCAATCCATGAGCAGGGGAGATCTTTTCCATCGTCTAATGTCTTCTTCATTTTCTTTCTTCAGAGAATTGAAGTTTTTTTCAAGCAAGTCTTTCACCTGCTTGGTTAGTCACTCTAAGGTTCTTTATGTAATTAGTGGATATTGTGAAGGGTGTTTTTTCCTGATTTCTTTTTCAGCCCTTTTGTCTTTGGTATACAGGAGGACTTCTGATTTTTTTTAGTTAATTTTGTATCCAGCTAGTTTGCTGAAGGTGTTTATCACCTGGAGGAGTTCACTGGTTGAAATTTTGGGGGCACTCAGGTATACTATCATGTCATCTGCAAATAGTAAAACTTTAACTTCTTTCTTTCTGATTTGTATCCCCTTGATGATCCTTCCTTGTCTTATTGCTCTAGCTAGGACTTCTAGTACTATGTTGGAGAGATATGGTGAGAGTGGGCAGCCTTGTCTTGTCCCTGATTTCAATGGGATTGATTTAAGTTTCGCTCTGTTGAGTTTGATATTGGCTATAAGTTTACTGTATATAGCCTTTACTATGTTTAGGTATGTTCCTTATATCCCTCATATCTCCAACACTTTAAACATGAATGGGTTTTGGATTTTGCCAAATGTTTTTTTGGCATATAAGTAGGTGATCATGTGGTTTTTTTTCCCTTCAGTTTGTTTATATGGTGGGTTACATTGATGGATTTCTATATGTTAAACCACTCTTGCATGCCTGGGATGAAGCCTACTTGGTCATGGTGGATGATATCTTTGATGTGTTCTTGTATTCGGTTTGCAAGTATTTTATTGATTATTTTTGCATCAATGTTCATAAGAGAGATAGGTCTGAAGTTCTTTTTTTTGTTGGGTCTTTGTGTGGTTTAGGTATCAATGTGACCGTGGCTTCACTGAATGCATTTGATAATGTTCCTTTTGTTTCTATTTTGTGAAATAGTTTGAAGAGTTTTGGATTTAGCACTTCTTTGAAGGTCTGGTAGAATATTGCACTGAATCCATCTTGCCCAGGGCTTTTTTTTTTTTTTGAACGGAGACTGTTAATGACTGCTTCTATTTCCTTGGGGCATATAGGATTATTCAATCTATCTACCTGATCTTGACTTAATTTTGGTAGGTGGAATCTATCAAGAAAATTGTCCATTTCATTTAGATTTTCAAATTTTGTGTCATATAGGCTTTTGTAGTACGACCTAATGATTGTATGGATTTCCTCAGTGTTTGTAATTATGTCTCCCTTTGCATTTCTGATTTTGCTCAATTGGATAGTTCCTCTCTGCCTTTTAGTTATTTTGGCTAAGGGTTTGGCTATCATGTTGATTTTCTGAAAGAACCAGCTCTTGGTTTCATTGATTCTTTGAATAGTTTTATTTGTTTCTAATTGATTGATTTCAGCCCCGATTTTGATCATTTCCTGCCCTCTGTTCTACTTGGTTGTATTTGCTTCTTTGTTTTTCTAGGACTTTCAGTTGGGCCATTAACGTGCTTGTATGAGATGTCACAATTTTTTTTATTGAAGGCACTTAGACCTATGAATTCTTCTCTGAGCACTGCTTTCATTGTCTTCCATAAATTAGGGTATGTTGTACCTTCATTTTCATTGAATTCTAGGAAGTCTTTAATTTCTTTCTTTATTTCTTCCTAAACCCAGCTGTCATTGAGCAGCAAGTTGTTCAGTTTCCATGTGCTTGTAGACTTTTTCTAATTCCATTGTTGTTGAGGTCTGGCGTTAGTACATGGTGGTCAGGTAGAATACAGGGGATTATTGCAATCTTCTTGTATCTGTTGAGACTTGTTTTGTGACCAACTATATGGTCTATTTTGGAGAAGGTTCCATGAGGTGCTGAATAAAAGGTATACTCTTTTGAGTGAGGGTGAAAAGTTCTGTAGACATCTATTAGGTCCATTTGAATTAGGACCTCTGTAAGTGCCTATAATTCCCTCTTTGGCTTCTGTCTAGATGATCTGTCTCTTGGTAAGAGTGTGGTGTTCAATTCTCCCACTATTAAGGTGTTGGGATCAATGTGTGATTTAAGTTTTAATAATGTTTCAATGATGAATGTAGGCACTCTTTTATTTGGGGTATAGATGTTCAGAATTATGATGTCCTCTTGGTGGATTTTTCCTTTGATGAGAATGTAGTGCCCCTCCTTATATTTTTTGATTAATTTTGGTTGAAATTTTATTTTATTAGATATTAGTATAGCTACCCCAGCTTGTTTACTGGGTCCATTTGCTTGAAAAACATTTTTCCAACCCTTTACTCTGAATAAGTGTTTATCTTTGTTGCAGAGGTGCGTTTCTTGGATGCAGCAGAATGTTGGATACTGTTTCTGCACCTATTCTGCTACTCTGTGTCTTTTCATTAGAGAGTTGAGTCCATTGATGTTCATAGATAATAGTGACCAATGAACATTAGTTCTTTTTATTGTGGAGTTGGTGGTCTTAATGTGATTCATTGCTTGTTTTCTTTTAATTTTTGTTGGTATATTATCTGTATGCTACGTTTTCTTGGATATAGTTGTTTTCTTTGAATTAGAGTTTTCCTTCTAGTATCTTCTGTAGGGCTGGTTGGCTGTGTAGATATTGCAAAACTTTAAATTTGTCATGGATTATTTTATTTCCTCCATCTATGTTGATTGAAAGCTTTGTAGGGTATAGTAGTTTGGGTTGGCTTCTGTGGTCTCTTAAAGTCTGCATGAAACCTGTCCAGGCCCTTCAGGCTTTCTTAGTTTCTGATGAGAAGTCCGATGTGATTCTGATAGTTCTACTATAACTATCTGATAGTTCTACTTTTATATGTTACTTGGCCTATTTTCCTTGCTGCTTTTAATATCTTTTCTTTGTTCTGTAGATTTAATATTTTGCCTATGATGTGACATGTTGTGTTTCTTTTCTGGTCTAGTCTAGTTCTGTATGCCTCTTGTATATTTATGGACACCTTTTTCTATATTTTAGAAAATGTTTCTTCAATGATTTTCTTGAAAATATTTTCTGGAACTTACAGCCTGATGTCTTCTTTTTCATCAAATACTCTTATTCTTAGATTTCGTCTTTTCATGGCTTCCTTGATTTTTTGGATATTTTGTGTTTGGGCCTTTTCTGATTTTACTTTTTTTTTTTTTTTTTTTTTTTTTTTTTTTT
>NW_026590677.1:5154192-5159925 GCF_907164565.1 Psammomys obesus
GAGATTCTCTCTTCCATCTCTGTATTCTGTTGGTGATGCTTACCTTTGTGGTTCCTAATCTTTTCTCTAAGTTCTCCAGCTCCAGGGTCTTCTCAGTTTCTTCAGGGAGCTGAGAGAGGCCTGTGGCCTCAGCATGTTTGTTTTCTTTATTGATTCTAATTTTGTTTTCATGCCTTACACTATTTCCTTCATCTGTTTGAATGTAGATACCTGTTTCTTTATGATAGTCTCTATTTTTTTGTTCGGCTCTTCTTTATATGCCACTAATTGTATCTCTACTTGTGCCTCCATTTGTTTGCTTATATTTACCTGTGTTTCTTTGAGAATTTTGTTCATTTCCTCTTTTTTGCCTCCAGTTGGTTGGACAAATCCTTGATAGATTTGTTCATTTCCTATTTAACACTCTGTATTTGTATGGCTATTGCTCTGAGAGATTTCTTTGTTTCCTCTTTATGTGCCTCAAATAATTGGTAAGCATATCTTTAAAGTCATTTTCCTGTGCTTCTGATGAATTGGAGTATCCATCAATTTTGGGGGTTGCTGGTGAATTCATGATGTTTCTGATTTATGTTGGATGTGTTCTATTGTTGATCCCTTGCCATTGGCTTATCAGTAACCTTCCCTGTTTGTTCCTGCATTCTGCAGTTCAGACTGGTACCGTCTCTGTCCTGCATCTGGAGAATTCTTCAAGAAGCTGAGAGAAATCCCGTGGCCTCAGCATGTGCATTGGTGCTTCAGCTATACCTGTGGGAGGAAAGTCCATGGGCGTAGAACTGCAAATGCAGTTGTGTGAGTGTGTGGAAATGTGAATGGAAGTGTGCCTGGAGGGACAGAGTGATAGAGAATGTTGAACCTTTGAGTGTGTGGGAGGGGCTCTGCTTTGCAAGCTTCTAAGGGGTTAATTGTGCTTGCTCTGTGGATGTAGCAGGTGCTGGTGATAATTGTGGTGCAATTTCCTTATGGAAATTCCCTGAACATCTCAGTGGTCTATAGGCCCTTGGTATTTGGTTGTCTGAATTCCCTGTGTTATCTGCCTTAACTCCACTATTGGACCCATAGAGCACAGGCTTCGACATCCCAAGAGTCCCTCTGTTTCTCACAGTGGGTGTGTGGGTGGGAGAGGTCCAATGCCTGGCCGCTAGTTTAGAAGGACCCTGGTTCTGGGGCTCTGCAGACACTCAAAGGCACACTAACTCTCAAGCAGGTCACATCGGCAAGGATTGGGGTATCTGGGCTTTCTAAACTCTCTGGTTTGGCCTTGCTTAGTCATATGCAGGAGGACTGACATGCTCTGCCAGCTCATTGTTGCTGCAGCCCCCAGGTTAGGAAGTCCATCTGCAGCTGGAGACTGAGATGCTCTTCCAGATGTTTTCTGGGAAGTCCTGGCACCCCTCCACTGTGTTCTCTAGACCTGGGAGGCCTGGCGCTTGGTGTGCCTAGCTTGTTTGGCAGGTCCGCTGGACCTTGGTGGCTGTATAGCCTATTATCTGACACCGAGGGTTTGGGCAGGTCTTACAGTCAGTGGCTGGGAGTCCTTGCAGAGTTGGTATGGCTGCTTGCAGACCTGGGACACTGGGAGGATGGCGCCACAGATCTGGGACTCCAAGGAAGGTATAGATGGCAGCTGCAGCTGAGGGGTCAGGAGCCCTACCTCTGCCACTGCAGTCCCCAGCAGTGAACTCTGGGCTGAGAATCTCGGTGAGCCAGCTGTGCAAAGGAGGAGGGAGGCCTGAAAAATGGGAGTGCCAGGAGATAAAATGATTGTTTCTCTGCTTTCCCAAACAAGTCTATAGGTGACCTGACACCAAAATTCTCACCTAGTGCGATGTTCCCTCTTGTTTAGGAAGCCTCACATTCGTTTCCCTGGTTTCAGTCATCCTGACACTCACCAACTCTGGCACTTCAGCTCCTCTGCAATTCAGAAATTGTGCGTTCTCATTGCCATTTGGGTCCGCCTCCTAGAATTTATTTTCAAACAATGTGTATTCATGATTACAGATATCTATCTATAATGTAGCGAATTCAGATTTCCTTCAACAAGTACGTTCATCACCTGGCAATGGTTCCAACAAACTGCTAATCAGAAATAAATATCAGTGAACTAATGACTAAAACAAACAAACAAGAAACAACAGGAAAATATGTCATTATATTAAGAGAAAACTAAAAACTTCATTTTGCAATGTTTATATATGGTTTGATTCAACTTACATGTATTTGAAAGACAAAAATATTATAACTGGTTATTGAGCTGTAGAAGTTCCCTGGTAGAATTTTTGGGGTCACTCATGTGACCTACAAATAGTGATATTTTGACTTCTTCCTTTCCAGTTTGTTTTCCCTTAATCTACTTTAGCAGTCTTACTGCTCTAGCTAGGACTTCAAGTACTATGTTTAAAAGATATGGAGAGATTGGGCAGCCTTTTCTTGTACCTGATTTCAGTGGGATTGATTTAAATTTCTCTCCATTTAGTTTGATATTGGCTATAGACTTGCTGTATAATGCCTTTAATATGTTTAGGTAAGTGTCTTAAATCCCTAATCTCTTCTGGACTTTTAACATGAACGAGTGTTGGATTGTATCAAATGCTTTTTGAGCATTTAAGGAGATTATTATGTTTTTTTTAAGTTTGTTTACATGGTGGATTACATTGATGGATTTCTGTATATTAAACCACCCCTGCATACCTGGGATGAAGCCTAATTGGTCATAATGGATACTATCTTTTATGTGTTCTTAGATTTGGTTTGCAAGGTTTTTTTTGTTTGTTTTTAGTATTTTTGCATCAAAGTTCATAAAGGAGATTGGCCTGAAATCCCTTTTCTTTTTTGGGACTTTGTGAAGTTTAGGTATCAAGGTGACTGTGACTTTACAGAATGAGGTTGATAATGTTCATTCTGCTTCTACTTTGTGGAATATTTTGAATAATATTGGTGTTAGCTCTTCTTTAAATTTCTGGAATAATTCTGCCATAAAACAGTCTGGCTCTGGGCTTTCTTTGGATGGGAGACTTTTGATGACTACTTCTATTTCGTTTGGGAGAATATAGGAGTATTTAATTTAATTTCCTCGTCTTGATTCAGCTTTGCTAAGTGGAATTGATCAAGAAAAATTTTCATTTCATTTACGCATTCAAATTATGTGGTCTATAGTCTTTTGAAATAAGACCTAATGATTGTTTGGATTTCCTTAATGTCTGTTGTTATGTCTCCCTTTTCATTTCTGGTTTTGTTGATTTGGATAGTGTCTCTCTATCTTTTAGTAGGTTTAGCTAAAGGTTGGCCTATCTTGTTGATTTTCTGAAAGAAACAGCTCTTGGTTTCATTGATTCTTTCAATTGTTCTCTTTTTTAAATTTATTTATTTATAAATTACAGTTTATTCACTTTGAATCCCTACTATAACCCCCTCCTTCATGCACTTCCAATCCCACCCTTCCTCCCTAATCTCATCTCGTGCCCCTCCCCAAGTCCTATGATAAAGGAGGCTCTCCTCCTCTTCCCTCTGACCCTACCCTATCAGTCAACAGGACTGGCTGCATTGTCTTCCTCTGTGGCCTGGGAAGGCTGTTCCCCCATCAGGGTGAGGTGATCACTTTGTTTCAAATTTATGGGTTATATCCAACTGTCTATTGAGTTTGATTATCTCCAGCCATCTTCTACTATTACACTCAAGTTTTTCTGCTCATTTTTTAGGGATTTCTGGTGAGCCATTAAGTTGCTTGTATGAGTTGTTTTGAATTTGTTTTTGAAGGTACTTAAGCTATGAACATTCTTCTTAGCACTGTTTTCATTAAGTCTCATACATTTGGCTATGCTGTGCCTTCCTTTTCAATGTATTCTGGAAAGTCTTTAATTTCTTTCTTTCTTTCTTCTCTGACCACTATAGAGAACAGTAATAAAAACAGCATGGCAATTGCTTGGAAACATACTGGTAAATCAAATGAATCTAAGTGAAGACCCAAAAATAAATCCATAGAGCTATGGATACCTATTTTTTAAAAAAGAAACTAAAATCATCCAATGGGAAAGGATAACATCTTCAAAAAATGGTGCTGGCCTAACTGGAAGTCTACATGTAGAAAACTGTAAGTAGATCCATATCTACCACCACCCAAAAAATTAAAGTCCAAGTGAATCAAAGATATCAACATAAATCCAGACACACTAAACCTAGTGGAAGAAAAAGTGGGAAAGAGCCTTGAGCACATTGGCATAGGAAACAATTTCCTGAAGAGAACACCAACAGCTCAGGCTCTAAGAGATACAACTAACAAATGTGACCTTGTGAAACAGAAAATCTTCTGTAAAGCAAAGGTCACTCTTGGCAGAAAAAAAAAAAATAACAGCCTACAGATTTGGAAAAGACATTCACCAACCTTACCTGATAGAGGAATAATATACAGAATATATAAAGAACTCAAGAAATTAGACAACAATAATCCAAATAATCCAATTGAAAATGGGGTACAGACCTAAGCAGAGAATTCTCAACAGAGGATAATCAAATGGCAGAGAAACACTTAAAGAAATGTTCAGCATTCTTAGTCATCAGAGAAATGCAAGTCAAAACAACTCTGATATTGCATCTTACATCACTCAGAATGGGTAAGATCAAAATCTCAAGTGAAAACACATGCTGGATAGAGTGCAGTGGGAGTGTAAATTTGTACAACCATTTTAGAAATCAATCTGTTGCTTTCTCAGAAAATCTCAACATCCAGCTATACCTCTCTTGTGTCTAAACCCAAAAGATGCCCCACCATTCAATAAAAACACATGTTCAACTGTGTCCATAGCAGCTTTATTTGTAATATCCAGAATCTGGAAACAAAATAGATGTCCATCAATGGAGGAATGGGTACAGAAATTGTAATACATGTACACAATCAAATACTACTCAGCTACTAAAAACAAGGAAATCATGAAATTTGCAGGCAAATGTATGGAACTGGACAAGATCTTCCTGAGTGAACTAACCTAGAAAGAGAAAGTCAGGCATGGTATACACTCACTTATAAGCATATATTAGCCATATAATATAGGATAGCCATCTATATACCTAAAGAAGCTAAACACTAAGGAGTACCCTATAGAGAATGCAGAATGGCAAACAGGATAGACACCAGAAGTGCTGGAAGAGAAGAAACAGTATGGGGGCTGTTGGTATAATGTTCTTTTGAAATGTATACACCTTACCCTTGTTCATTCAAATGCTGATTTCTCCCCCTCCCCCACTCTCTGGTTTCAATCCGGATATTGCATTGTGATACTTATTCTCAGCATCCTGTATCAACTCTTTTGTAAACAGGCCAAAACAAAGCTAGCCACAATATTTAGTAATGGGAGCAGCCAGAGAACAGGAAAGAGGGAAGGAGCCAGAGGGCAGGAATTGAGTAGAAGGAGAAAGGGCAAGGAGAGAGGAGAGAGCTAAGGGTGAGAGAGAGCTAGGAGAGAGAGCTGGAGGACAAATCTTGGAACTATGTGGTGATGGACCGGACATAATATATCACTAAAAGCAAGTATAATGTGGGAAATCTAAATGTTAGGAAATTATGAGGGCTTGGAAGTTTAGGAGGGAGTAACTATTTCCTACCATTGTGTTCTAGGTTAACTAAATAAACCTAGTCTCTGTGTGGTGATTTGGTTATACAGCTCTTTAGGATTAGCAGCAGCTTTACCAGAAGATATATATATATATATATATATATATATATATATATATATATATATA
>NW_026590677.1:5159935-5266154 GCF_907164565.1 Psammomys obesus
ATATATATATATATATATATATATATATATATATATATATATATATATATATATATATATATATATTAAATATTAATCTCATTTACAACAAATGGTGACCAACTAATCTAAGTATCCACACCCTTTAAATCATACTTTATCATAATTTGGTGGGGGGAATAAGCTCCCAGTGATACAAGCCTAATACAGAGAGTCCTCTGAAAGTATTTACCCAATAAGGGATCAAAACAGATGCTGAGACTCAGGGCCAAACTTTGTGCAGAGATAAGTGAATCTTATGGAAGAAGAGAGGGGTGAGGATAGAGGGACATGGAGGGGACAGGAGCCCCACAAAGATATCAACAAAACTTAAAGATCTGAGCCCAAGGGGTCTTCAGAGACTGATGCACCCACACAGGACCATGCATGGAAATGACCTAGACCCTTGCTCAGATGTGTCAGATTGGCATCTCAGTCTTCATGTGGATCTCTGAGTGAGGGGAGCAGGGGCTGACTCTATCATTAACTTGGTTGACTGCTCTTTGATTGCTGGCCCCTAGTGATGCATCTTTGCCAGGCCACTTATGAAAATGATCCAGGCAGTCCTGATGAAACTTAACATGCTATGCACAAGTGGCAATGGTAGAGAATTCTCCCTTTCAGTGGACTATGGGAAGGGGATAGGTGGCAAGAGGGAAGAAGGGCAGCACTGGGGGGTGTTGAGGGAGAGGGCTTCAATTGGGATATATAATGAATAAATTGTGAAGAAAAATAAAATTTTAAATTAAAAAAATTGACAGGAAAACCTCAAAAAATATAACTGGTTATTGACTATCTTCAGTTTTCCTGTTGTTGTTCTTCAGTATAACTGGGAACTTAACAAATATAATCATGTAGTTTCTAGTCAAATCAGTTATTTTTACTCCTAAGAAGAACTAGGCCAATTGTTTTGAATAAAATACCTAAAATAAATAAGCTAAAGATATGAAAGTTGTTTTGATTTTTCAGATCGTATTTTATTTCATTCTCAGCTAGACCCATTTGGGTCCTTGATGAAAAGGAATATCATGTTCAGTGCATGCCATGGGAGATGGTATTGATCCTGCCAAAGTTAGGAAATAAAAAGAAAGAAAGGTTCCATGTTCCTAGGAGCTGATCATGTGGTTTTTGTCTCTCAGTTTGTTTATATGGTGGATTACATTGATGTATTTTCATATGTTGAACCATCCTGCATCCCTGGGATGAAGCCTACTTGATCATGGTGGATGGTATTTTTGATATGTTCCTGGATTCAGTTTGCAAGATTTTTTATTGAGTATTTTTGCACCAATGTTCATAAGGGAAATTGGTCAGAAATTCTCTCTCTCTCTTTTTCTCTCTCTCTCTCTCTCTCTTTTGTTAGGTCTGTGTGTGGTTTAGATATCAGGGTAACTGTGACCTCAAAGAATGAGCTTGGCTATGTTCCTTCTCTTTCTATTTTGTGGAATAATTTGAGGAGTATTGATATTAGCTGTTCTTTGTAAGTCTGGTAGAATTCTGCACTGAAACCATCTGGCTCTCGCCTCATTTCGTTGGGAGATTTTTTAATGCCTATCTCTATTTTCTTAGGGGTTATAGGGCTATTTAAATTCTTTGTCTGATACCAATTTAATGTTTGCAAGTGGTAACTATCAAGAGTTCATAAGAGCATGTCTCTGTGATCTGACTTCCTTCCACTGGTTCAAACACTGCAAAGGTCCATCTCCCAATTTTTTTGCAGGTTAATGACCAGCCCACTAGTATATAGTTCCTTGGGGTTCATGAAAACCATGATAAGGTGAACATGAAATATAAGCTTTCTTTATCTTGAGTCCCATTTGCCGTTTATCTACTATGAATATGTAAATACTCTAAAGGACAAGATTAAATGACATCCAAAATAATGCTCATCTCAAGCATTCAAATAATGAGTACTCATTCTGTTCAATGTTCAGGATAAAAGATTCTGAAATTATAGAATTAATACATTTTTAGTTCTTTGATAAGAAAAAGTTAAGCCAATGAGCACATTGCATAAAAAGGTTTATGTAGAAAAGAGATTCTAAACTGTTTGTGGAGTAAAAAGTGACTTTTGGCCTTCCAATTTTTACTTTATATACATTTGTAAGGTAATAAGTAGCACAAAGTAAAACACAGGTATGTTGTCCTTAATGTTTAAATAATTCTTGAGTTGATCTGTTAAATTTGTTTGTCAGAACATACTACCTACTATATTGTTACATATAATTGTGTTTTGGATAATGTTCCCTAATATGACACTGAAATTGTGAAAACAAACATAAACAAACATGAATATAATGATATGTTAATGATTATTAATATTTATTATTGATTCATATAATTATTAAGTGGCAGTTATTCTTTAACCTAGTATCTTGCCTATTTCTCAGCCAAAGCACTCAGAAATAAATGTACATATTTTAAATATGGGCTGCCTCTTTCCATAGTGCCAGTCCTCAAAGCAAGTTTCTCCCAGCCATGGTGACCTGCTGCTTTCTCCTCCTTATGGTCCTCCTCTGACACCCCTTAGCCTGTGAACTTTGGCTCTACCTACCTCTATTCTATCCAGTCCAGGGTACAGGCAACTTTATTTAGCCAATCAGGGATAATTTGGGAAGCAATGTTTACACACCATCATTTCAAATACATGAGAATTTGCAAGTAGGAAAGTTCATCGGGGTCAAGCAATTAACATTTGAATGCAGAGTAGCTCCAGAACAACCTATGAAAGTGCAGTCTTTTATAAATATTAATGTGTTAACTTAGTCACGGAAGAGATACACACTGTCCTTAGAAATGTTTACTTGTTTTTACACTTTAAAACTATCTTTGATCAAAAAGACCCTTAAACTCAAAAGAAAAATAAATTCTAGGCACAACAGAGATTTTAAGATATCCTAAAAATAATTTTTTCCTACTCATTACATTCTCAAGAACGAAAATTTATGTGAACATTGTCAAAATTTCAACATTAAAATCAGATCACTGTAGATTCATGGGTAATTTTAAATTATTTTTCTTGTACAGCATTTCTATTTATTTCTTGTAATCATTTGTAATCACACTTCCCCCATCTTTATCTAGCAAATATGTTGTAAATAAGGAATCAGTCAGTTCTGTTTCTAACCATTTTAGAACTCCATTCTTCACTACTGTGCATTAGAAACATTTCTGTCTATAAGACTGCAACTGTGACTTTTACAAACTGTGACAAAATTTATGGCCTTTTGGAGAAATAAGGCAAGAAAACACATTCTGCTGTTCAACTTTAAGATTTTTTCAGCTACATATTTTATTCTTGTCCCATTTCAACAAATGTTTGTTCACTAACACTATGATCACAAACAACTACATTCAACTGTTGAATTGACCTTTTACCTTATAAATATCAGTACATAATATATGAAAATTTGTGACTGCAATTCATCATGAAATTTATAGAAAATATTTACAATGAAACACATTATTAATCACAGTGGCAATTGGAGTTATTCATGGAATCAAGCCTACTGACCATGGCAAGTGCTCTGAAACTTTTACAGCAAAAAGTTAAAGTAGTTCAGAATTCTAGATTCATCAGGAAAAAAAAATAAGCAACCATGATTATGAAAAGAAATAAACATTTGCTATTTGGATAAAAAGATCAATTTTATTTTATCATCTTTAAATGAAGTTAGAAGGGACTGGATATTTCTCCCTTTTTTGAACTTTTTTATTAATTCAGTTTATATCTCAGTCATAGGCCCTTCCCTCCTCCTTCCATTCTCACCCTTCCTCCCACATCCTTTCTTCTATATTCCTCAGAATTTGGAAGCTCCCCTACCCAGACACTCCAGCCCATCTATTCATATAAGACCTGAGTTTACATCTTCCCCTGTGGCAAGATAGGTAATTCCCATTAGGGAAAGAGATTTTTATATGCCAGAGTTATGTCTCACTCCCCTAACTAGTCAGCCACATTAAGCCTAAATTGCCCACCAGTCTTATTTTCTTAGAGTCTGTGAATGGTAGATTATTTACAAAACAGACTATCAACAGCTCAAGTTCTAAGATCTACAATTAATGCATGGGACCTGTTAAAACTGAAATGCTTCTATAGAGTAAAGGGCATCATCAATAGAACAAAATGGCAGCATGAGTACGGGTAAAATATTTTTACCAATTCTACATCCAACAAAGGACTCATCCAGAATATATACAGAGCTCAAGAAATTAAACACCAACAAAAGAAATAATCTAATTAAGAATGGTACATCTACACAATGGATTATTACTCAGCAATAAAAAACAAGGAAATCATGAAATTTGCAGGCAAATGGTGGGAACTGGAAAAGGTCATCCTGAGTGAGGTATCCCAGAAACAGACAGACACACACAGTATATACTCATTCATTAGTGGATATAAGATATATAACATAGGATAAACATGCTAAAATCTGTACACCTAAAGAAACTAATCAGGAAGGTGGACTATGACCAAGATGCTCAATACTCATTCAGAAAGCCAAAAGGATGGACATCAGAAGAGAGAGAAAATAGGGAACAGGACAGGAGCCTACCACAGAGGGCCTCTGAAAGGCTAGACATGCAGGGAATCAGAGAAGATGCTGAGACTTATAGCCAAACTTATGACACAGTGCAGGGAATCTTATGAAAGAAAGGGGAGATAGTGAGACCTGGAGAGGACAGGAGCTCTACAAGGAGAGCAACAGAGCCAAAAAGTCTGGGCACAGGGATCTTTTCTGAGACTGATACTCCAACCAAGGACCATTCATGGAGATAACCTAGAACCCCTGCACAGATGTAGCACATGGCAGTTCAATATCCAAGTAGATTCCATAGTAATGGGAACAGGGACTGTCTCTCATATGAACTTATTGGCCTGCTCTTTGATCACCTCCCACTGAGGGAGGAGCAGCCTTACCAGGCCACAGAGGAAGACAATGCAGGCACTCCTGATGAGACTTGCTAGACTAGGATCAGAAGGAAGGAGAAGAGAACCTCCCCTAACAGTGGGCTTGGGGAAAGAAATGGGAGAAAGGGAAAGGAGTGTGGGATTGTGAGAGGAGGAGAGAAGGAGCTACAGTAAATGGGATAAAAAGTAAATAAACTGAAATTAATAAAATTTAAAAAGAATGGATAATAATAACAATAAAAACAAAAATAATAATATCCCAATTAAAATAATCCAAAAAATGGATACAGAGCTAAACAGAAAATTGTCATGAGAGGAGTCATGAATGGTGGAAGTGCATTTAAAGAAATGCTCAACATATGTCCTTGTTGTATACTTGAGCATCTTTGGATATATGCTTAGGAGTCATATAGTTAGATCTTAAGGAATCACTATTCTTAATTGTCTGAGAAAACACCAGATTGGTTTCCAAAGTGGTTGTACAAGTTTACATTCCAACCAGCAATGGAAGAGGGTTCCCCTTTCTCCACAACCTCTCCACCATATGTTGTCACTTGAGATTTTCATATTAGCTATTCTGATGGGTGGAAAGTGAAATCTCAGGGTTGTTTTGACTTGCATTTCCTTGATGACTAAGGACATGGAGTATTTCTTTAAGTGTTTCTCTGACATTTTATATTCCTCTACAGAAAGTTATCTATTTATCTCTGTACCCCATTTTTTAATTGGATTACTTGATTTGTTGCATTTGAGTTCTTTATATGTTCTGGATATTAGTCCTCTGTCAGATACAGGGTTGGTGAAAATCCTTTCCCAGACTGTAGGCTGTTGTTCTGATGACAGTGTCCTTTGCTTTACAGAATCTTTTCAGTTTCATGAGGCCCCATTTATTGACTGTTGATCTTAGAGCCTGTGCTGTTGCTGTTCATTTTAGGAAGGTGTCTCCTGTGCCAATGAGTTCTAGGCTCTTCCCCACTTTTTTCTTAAAATCAATTTAGTGTGTCTGGTTTTATGTTAAGGTCTTTGATCCACTAAAATTTAGTTTTGTAAAAGGTGATAAATAACAAGAACATTTGTGCAACCGTGTTCATCACAGCTTTTTTCGAAATAGCCAGAAACTGGAAACAACCCAGATGACCCTCAACGGAGAAATGGATACAGAAATTGTGGTACATTTACTCAGCACTTAAAACAAGGTAACATGAAATTCACAGGTAAATGGTGGGATCTAGAAAAGATCATCCTGAGTGAGGTAACCCAAAAGCAGAAAGACACAGACGGTATATACTCAAATTATAAGTGGATACTAGACCTATAATATAGGATAAATATACTAAAATCTGAGCACCTAAAAAAGCTAAACAATAATGAGGTCCCTAGGTAAGATGATAAATCCTCACTCAGAAAGACAAACTGGATGGATATTGGAAGAAGAAGAAAACAGGGAACAGGACAGGGGCCTACCACAGAGCACCTCTGAAAAACTCTACCTAGCAGTGTATAAAAGCAGATGCTGAGAATCTTAACCAAACTTAGAGCAGAGTGCAGGGAATCTTATGAAAGAAGGAGAGAGTGGGACCTAGAGAGGACAGGAGCTCCACAAGGAGAGCAACAGAAACAAAATATCTGGGCCCCAGTGTCTTTTCTGAGACTGATATTCTAACTAAGGGCCATGCAGGGATCTAACCTATAACCCCTGCTCAGATGTATCCCGTGGCAACTCAGTCTCCATGTGGTACCCTAGTCAGGTGAACAGGGAATGTCTCTGTCATGAATTCAGTGGTGGGCTCTTTATCTACCAACCCCCGAAGGGGGAGCAGTCTTGCTAGGCCACAGAGGTGGACAATTCATCCAGTCCTGGTGAGACTTGGTAAGCTAGGGTCAGATGGAAGGGGAGGAAGGCCTTCCCTATTATTGGACTTGGAGAAAGGAATGGGAGGAGATGAAGGAGGAAGGGTGGGATTGGGAAGGAATAAGGGAGCAGGCTACAGATGGGATACAATGGGAATATACTGTAATTAATAAAAAAATAAAAATTTAATTGAAAAACCTTTTGATCTGAATTAATATTTAGCATCTGCTTTAAAAAAAAAAAACAAGAAAAAAAAAGGAAATCATGATATTTGCAGACAAATTTTGGGAACTTGAAAAGTTCTTCCTGAGTGAGGTAACACAGACCCAGAAAGACAGAAATAATATATACTCACTTATAAATGGATGTAAGTGATATAGTGCAGTAACTAGATATCTCTGATTTGTTAATATGTGTTTGAATCTCAAACAATACTTCTTTGTTTTTCATTTTTATCTATCCCAGAACTGTTTATTCAAGTCCTCAAATATATTTTCAGTTGTTTACTTCTTTCACATTTAGCTCAGATAACTATTATAAAAACATCAATTTCTTTACTATCATATCTTCAATTCAATGTAGGTAAAATGTATATTATATGATCAATATGTAAACAAATTATCAGATTCAGAATACTAATAAAAATTGATATTTTCTCTTTTTTTCATCAGTGTGCTGAAATTTCAGAAGACAAGAAACTTGTAGGGAAAAGGATTACTTCAGTGTACAGCTTTCAGGTCAAAGTCTATCACTAACAAAAGTCAAGGCAACTCAAGGCATGAACTTTAATCAGAATACATGGATATATCCCTAGGAGTGGTATAGCTGGATCTTGAGGAAGCACTATTCATAATTGTCTGAGAAAGCACCAGATTCATTTCCAAAGTGGTTGTATAAGTCTAGATTCCCACCAGCAGTGGAGTAGGGTTCCCCTTTCTCCACATCCTCTCCAACATGTGTTGTCACTTGAGATTTTGA
This sequence comes from Psammomys obesus, assembly GCF_907164565.1. Classification (NCBI taxonomy): domain Eukaryota; kingdom Metazoa; phylum Chordata; class Mammalia; order Rodentia; family Muridae; genus Psammomys; species Psammomys obesus. The sequence goes on from NW_026590677.1 coordinate 5,167,699, forward strand.
TCTTAGCCATTCTGATGGGTGTAAAGTGAAATCTCAGGGTCATTTTGATTTGCATCTCCCTGATGGCTAAGGACATTGAGTATTTCTTAAAGTGTTTCTCTGCCTTTTTATAATTGTCTACAGAGAATTCTGTTTAGCTCTGTACCCCATTTTTTATTTGGATTACTTGATTTGTTGCTTTTCTTAACTTTTATTAATTACACTTTATTTCCTGTGTATCCCCCCATAAACCCCTCGCTGCTCCCCTCCTAAGCACACCTTTCCTCCCCCTTCTTCCTGCATGCCCCTCCCCAAGTCCACTGATATGGGACGTCTTCCTCTCCTTTCTTTTGATGTTAGTCTATCAGATCTCATCAGGAGTGGCTGCATTGTCATTGTCTGTGGACTGGTAAGGCTGCTCCCCACTCAGGGGGAGGTGATCAAAGAGCAGGCCAATTAGTTTCTGTCACAGGCAGTCCCAATTCCCATTACTATGGAACCTGCTTGGACACCGAACTGCCGTGGGCTACATCTGTGCAGGGGTTCTAGGTTATCACCATGCATGCCCCTTGGTTGGATTATGAGTCTCTGGAAAGACCCCTGTGTTCAAATTTTCTGGTTCTGTTGTTCTCCTTGTGGAGCTCATGTCCTATCCCGATCTTACTACTTCCCACTTCTTTCATAAGATTCCATGCACTCATCCCAACAGTTGGCCATAAGTCTCAGCATCTGCTTTGATAGTCTGCAGGGCAGAGCCTTTCAGAGGCCTTCTGTGGCAGGTTCTTAACTTGTGTCCTGTTTTCTTCTTCTTCTGATGTCCATCCTCTTTGCCTTTAGGGATGGGGATTGAGCATTTAAGTCAGAAACCTCTGTCTTGATTAGTTTTTAGATATACAGATTTTAGTAGCTTTATCTTATATTGTATGTCTATATGAATGAGTATATACTGTGTGTGTCTTTCTGCTTCTGGGACAGCTCACTTAGGATGATCCTTTCCAGTTCCCAACACTTACTTGCAAATTTCATGATTTCCTTATTTTTCACTGCTGAGTAATATTCTATTTTGTAGATGTACCACAATTTCTGTATCCATTCTTCTGTTGAGGGGCATCTGGGCTGTTTCCAGTTATGGATATTCCAAATAAAGCTGCTACAAACATGGTTGAGCAAATGTCCTTCTTGTGTACTTGAGCCTCTTTTGGCTATATCACTGGGAGTGGTGTTGCTGGATCTTGAGGAATTGCTGTTCCTATTTGTCTGAGAAAGCACCAGATTGATTTCCAGAATGGTTGTACAAGTTTACATTCCCACCAGTAGTGGAGGAGGGTTCCCCTTTCTCCACAACCTCTCCAGCATGTGTTGTCACTTGTGTTTATTATCTTGGCCATTCTGATGGGTATAAGGTGAAATCTCAGGTTCGTTTTGTTTTGCATTCCTTGATGACTAATGAGGTTGACCATTTCTTTAAGTGTTTCTCTGCCATTCGATATTCCTCTACAGAGAATTCTCTGTTTAACTCTGTTCCCCATTTTTTAATTGGATTACTTGGTTTGTTGCTTTTCAGCTTCTTTAGTTCTTTATATATGCTGGATATTAGCCCTCTGTCAGAAAAAGGATTGGTGAAGATACTTTCCCAATCTCTAGGCATTCCCTTTGTTTTGATGATGGTGTCCTTTGATTTAGAGAAGCTTTTCAGTTTTATGAGGTCCCATTTATTGATTGTTGCTCTTAGAGCCTGTGCTGTTGGTGTTCTGTTCAGGAAGTTGTCTCCTGTACCAATGAGTTCTAAGGTTTTCCCCACTTTTTCTTCTAATTGATTTAATGTATCTGGTTTTATGCTGAGGTCTTTGATCCACCTGGACTTTAGTTTTGTGCAGGGTGATAAGTATGGATCGATTTGCATTTTTCTACATGTAAATATCCAGTTATACCAGCACCATTTGTTGAAGATGCTATCTTTTTTCCATTGTATGGTTTTGGCATCTTTGTCAAAGATCATGTGTCCATAAGTGTGTATGTTTATTTCTGACTCCTCTGTTCAGTTCTATTGATCCACAATTCTGTTTCTATGCCAGTACCATGCAGTCTTATTACTGTTGCTCTAGAGTACAGCTTAAGATCTTGGATGAAGATACCTCCAGAGGATCTTTTAACATAGAGAATTGTTTTTAGCAATTTTGGGTTAATTTTTGTTCTATATGAAGTTGAGAATTTTTCTTTCCAGGTCTGTAAAGAATTGTGCTGTTAATTTGATGGGAATTGCATTGAATCTGTAGATTGCTTTTGGTAACATGGCCATTTTTACTATATTAATCCTGCCAAGCCATGAGCATGGGAGATCTTTCCATCTTCTGATATTTTCTTCTAATTCTTTCTTCAGAGACTTGAAATTTTTTTCTTACAAGTCTTTGACCTGCTTGGTTTGGGTTATACTAAAATACTTTATGTCATTTGTGGCTACTGTAAAGGGTGTTGTTTCCTTAATTTCTTTCTCAGCCCTTTTGTCTTTTGTATACACGAGGGCTACTGATTTTTTTTTTGAGTTAATTTTGTATCTGGCCACTTTGCTGAAGGTGTTTATCAGCTGTAGGACATCTCTGTTAGAATTTTTGGGGTCAGTCATGTATACTATCATATCATCTGCAAATAGTGATAATTTGACTTCTTCCTTACCAATTTGAACCCCATTGATGTACTTCAACTTTCTTTTTGCTCAAGCAAGGACTTCCAGAACTATGTTGAAGAGATATGGAGAGAGTGGGTAGCCTTGCCTTGTCCGTGATTTCAGTGGGATTGCTTTAAGTTTCTCTCCATTTAGTTTGATGTTGGTTATAGGCTTGTTGTATATTGCTTTTATTATGTTTATGTATGTGCCTTGTATCCCTGATCTATCAAATACTTTAAACATGAATGGATGTTGGATTTTGTCAAATGCTTTTTCTGCATCTAAGGAGATTATCATGTTTTTTTTTTTCTTTCAGTACATTACTATGGTGGATCACATTGATATATTTCTGTATATTGAACCACCCTTGCACACCTGGGTTGAAGCCTACTTGGTCATAGTGGATGATATCTTTGATGGGTTCTTGTATTCGGTTTCAAGTATTTTGTTGAGTATTTTTGCATCAATGTTCATAAGGGAGATTGGCCTGATATTCTCTTTCTTTTTTGGGTCTTTGGGAGGTTTAGGTACCAAGGTGACTGTCGCTTCATAGAATGAGTTTGGTAGTGTTCCTTCGGTTTCTATTTTGTGGAAAAGTTTGAAGAGAAGTGGAGTTAGTTCTTCTTTGAAGGTCTGGTAGAATTCTGCTTTGAAACCATTTGTTCCTGGGTGTTTTGGTTTTGGATGGGAGACATTTGATGGCTGCTTCTATTTCCTTTGGGGATATAAGATTATTTAATTGATATACCTTGTATTGATTCAGCATTGGTAAGTGGAATCCATCAAGAAAATTGGTCCATTTAATTTAGATTTTCGAATTTTGTGGCATATAGGCTTTTGTAGTACGACCTAATGATTGTTTAGATTTCCTCAGTGTCGGTAGTTATGTCTCCCTTTTCATTTCTTACTTTGTTGATTTGGATGATGTCTCTCTGTCCTTTACTTAGCTTGGCTAAGGGTTTGTCTATTTTCTTGATTTTCTCAAAGAACCAGCTTTTGGTTTCATTGATTCTTTGAATTGTTTCTATTTGATTGATTTTAGCCTTGAGTTTGATTAGTTCCAGCCATCTACTCTTTTTTGGTGTGTCTGCTTCTTCTTTTTCTAGGGTTTTTAGGTGATCCATCAAGTTGCTTGAATGAGATGTTCTTGAATTTCTTCTTGAATTCACTCAGTGCTATGAACTTTCCTCTTAGTACTGCTTTCATTGTATCCCACAAGTTTGGGTATGTTGTGCCTTCAATTTCATTGAATTCTAAGAAGATTTTAATTTCTTTATTTCTTTCCTGACCCAGCTGTCATTTAGTAGCAAGTAGTTCAGTTTCCATGTGTCTCTAGGCTTTTTGCTATTTCTGTTGTTACTGTGGTCCAGCTTTATCCCATGGTGATCATATAGGATACAAAGGATTATTTCAATCTTCTTGTATCTGTTGAGGCTCACTTTGTGACCAACTATATGGTCTATTTTTGGTAAGGTTCCATGAGGTGCTCAGAAGAAGGTAAGTTCTTTTGTGTTTGGGTGTAAGGTTCTGTAACTGTCTGTTAGGTCCATTCCATTCATGACCTCTGTTAGAGACTTTGTTTCTTTGTTTAATTTCTGTTTTGTTGACCTGTCCTTTGTTGAGAGTAGGGTGTTGAAGTCTCCCGCTATTAATGTGTGCGGATTTATGTGTAGTTTAATTTTTTTCAGTATTTCTTTTACAAATGTGGGTGCCCTTGTATTTGGGGCATATCTGTTCAGGACTGTGATGTCATCCTGGTGGAATTTTCCCCTGATGAGTATGGAGTGTCCTTCCCCATCTCTTTTGATTAATTTTGGTTGAAAGTCTATTTTATCAGATATCAGAATGGCTATTCCTGCTTGCTTCTTGGGTCCATTTGCTTGGAAAGCTGTCTTCCAGCTCTTTACCCTCAGGTAATGTCTAAATATCTATCTTTGTGACTTAGGTGTGTTTCCTGTATGCAACATTGTTGGTATAATGTTTTCTTTTTTTTAATGTATACACCTTACCCTTGTTCATGGAAATACTGATTTCTCCCCCACCCCACCCCCAACTCTCTGGTTTCAATCCGGATATTGCATTGTGATACTCATTCTAAGAATCCTGTCTCAACTCTTGTGTAAACAGGACAAAATGAAGCAACTGGACACAATGTTGAGCAGGGAGGAGCCAGAGGACAGGAAAGAGGGGAGGAGCCAGAAGGCAGGAGATGAGTGGGAGGAGAAGGGGCGAGAGGAGAGCTAGGAGAGCAGAGCTGGAGGAGAGATCTTGGAGGACATGGAGCATGAACCAGACCTAAGATTTCACAAAAAGCAAGTGTAATGTGGAAAATCTAAATGTTAGAAAACTGAGGGCTTGGAGGCTTAGGAGGGAGTAAATATTGCCCAACATTGTGTTCTAAGTTAACTAAAACTCCAGTCTCTGTGTGGTGATTTGGTTATACAACTACTTAAGATTAACAGCAAGCACTATCAGAACATAAACCAATAGTAAATATTAATAACCACTTACAACAAATGGTGCCCAACTAATCTAAGTGTCCAAACCCTTTAAATTATACTTTATCATAATTTGGTGGGGGGAATAAGCTCTCAGTGATGCAAACTAAACTTAAAATCTAAAAACTCTCAAGTCAGTTACTGTCTCTTTAAGAGAGGCTCTTAAATCAGCCCAGGAGCAAAAGACAGCCTCTGGTGGGCAGACCTGAGACTTCCATAACAAAAGTGGCTGCAGCTGCTTTTAACTTAGGGATAAACAAGCATGGCTCTTTTATACTCTTGCTGGCTCAACTGGCTCAACTCCACAGCCTGGCAGGAAAGAAAGGAACTGGAGGCAGACAAACCTCTAGACAGAGTTTGGCCTAAACTGCATGTAAAATAAAAAATTGCCATGGCAGATGGTGTTTTAATATCTTTTGGCTTCATTGTGGCTGTCATACTCATGGATCTGGTTGCAATATGTTTAATGGTGTTGATTCTTCTCCATGCCTTCGCCAAGAAAATTCAAGGAGAAAATGGGGAAAAAGCCAAGGATTGGGGTACTAAGTTACAGACAATAGTACTCATCCAAATAATTAGGTTAATAACGGCTAAAATTCAAAGGTCTCTGGCTGCAAGTTATTTGTCAGCTCTTTCTGGTAAGGGTCCGCCAATTTATTGAAACATCAACTAAAATAACCAACTGGGCATTGTTTGTTACAGTGTAAATTGGCACAACTGATTCCAAACTTAAAAATTTCTTGTCTCTTTGTTTGAATTTCATTTAAAGTCTTTGAGTTACAAATATACTGATTTAAAACTATATATCTGAACAAGTTGGTGAATGCACATGCCTTTCTTCCCAACATAAAGTAAAAAGAAACAGGAAGATCTCTGAGTTCTGGATCAAGCTTATTTACATAATAAAAGTCAGGATGGCAACTTGTGCTGTTTAGCCACTTACAGAGATAGTCTAAGATTCAAAATGACAAAATTTTCCTTAAGGTTACCATGTAAATTCTTTTTTCTTAATAATAGATGTTATATCCTTACTGGTCAAAAGGTTGTATTCACATCAATTTTAAGTTTATGTAAAGATAGATAATGTCACACTGCTCTGGAAACTGCCTTATCCTTTTAAATGTGAGACATTTTCACAGGGGAATATGTTGGTTGTGCCTTGTAAGAAAGACACAAGAGGCTTAAAGATGCCAAAGTACATGCCAACCTAGTTTAGTCCTGAAATCTCAAAAATTTTATTCATATGTTTAAAAAACAAAACTGTCCATCCTATATTAAAAAGAGGACAAGCCAAGGAATAGCCAAAATCAATGTAAAAACCCAGGCACAAGATGCCTTGGATATACTTAAATGCTAAGGGTTAGAGAGTTTATATGCTAATGCTAAGAGAGTTTACATAACGTTCGGCTATAAAGTCATAACTGTCCAGTCTGTATAAAAAAGAGGGCAAGCCAAAGAATAGCCATTATCATTGTAAAGCCCAGGTACAAGATGCCTAGGGTATGCTTAAATGTTAGAGGTAAGAGGGAGTTTAAATAAAGATTGGCTATACAGGCATAACTTCCCATCCTGTATAAATAAGGGACAAGCCAAAAATAGCCACAAACAATGTAAAAACCAAGTACAAGATGCCTAGGGTATGCTTATCAATGTAAAGCCCAGATACAAGAAGTCCTGGGGTATGCTTAAATGCTAAATGTAAGAGGGAGTGTAAAGCCCAGGTACAAGATGCCTAGGATATACTTAAATGCTAAAGGTAAGAGGGAGTTTAAATAAAGTCTGGCTATAAAGGGATAACTACCCATTCTATATATAAATGGGGATAGGACAAATAGCTACAACACATATAAAAATCTAGGGATAAACTTCAAAACAGGTACAAGATACCTACGGTATGCTTATATTCTAAATTAAAAAGGAGTTTATATAAAGTTTACTTAAAACATATATTTCCTATTGCTCAAGGCAACTAGCTTGTCTCTCTAATGGGAGGCTTCTCTAGGGAAATAGGTAGCAACTTGGCCTAATACAACAGGCATGCAAGAGCCCAAAAAGATACTTTAATCTATCTAACCTTGTTTTGATGATAATGATTGTATGTTCAATAATAATGGTACCTTATATTACTGATCCCTTTACATGGGAACAACTCTGACACTGACTGAAAGATAAAAAATATGTTTTCAGCCAAAAACTTCAACAGTACTTGGCCAATAAATCCTTGGCTATAATATCTCAACATGTATTATGCTAACCTTTTAATTGTTATAGATTAATTTGGCTTACAGTTTAGTTTCATCCTGCACTTCTCATACATTTATAATTTTAGAACTCTATAATGCTTGTGAGAAATTATATGTTTGCAGAACAAAAGAATTGGACACCAGAGATGCTGGATCAAACCTAACAGAATCATTCTTCAGGATGCTGAGACATTGACACATCTGTTTCAGCAGTTTGCATGTTCCAGCATTCTGCTTGTTCCTGCCTCAACTGCTTCAGTTGCTGTTTTCTCATCAAAGCCTGCTCCCAAAAGAACTTTGAAGAAAGCTACTAATTTTAACTGGTCCAGCATGTTAGACTGTTCCAAAGAGGACTTTTATTAAGCCTGAAATTTCTCAACATTCAAATGTTATTGGACCACAAATGTTATTGCTTGCTTAATTAACGATTTTTCCCAATTTTATTTGGGCCCCCTACAGGATTTCTACATGTCCAAAATGTCAGCTAGAAGAAAACTCATGAGAACAGCGTCCAATTTCCTTTAAAGGGGTTTGGGTATGTTTTAGGTTGTTTGCTATGGCTATGGAATTTTATTGTCATTGGGAGATGTTTATTATTAATGGTCTTATTCAAAGTGAAACAAGGAATATACAGGGATAATTTATAGAAATAGAAAAATGGTAGATTATTGAATCTACTTAACTTAAGGTTTTATTTGTTATTCCCAAATAAGCTTTACTATATTGATAGAAAGTCAAGGTTACTTCTGATACTTTTAAACTACTATTAAAAGGTGGTTAAGATATTAGGTATGCAAGTTAATTGTTAGTTATTCAACTCATAGTCATGTCAGACACTAGTCTAATTTATCACAGGAGTATACATTATAGGTTTAACAGATAGATATGATTTTGTATACAAATCAATTACATAAAGATAGGTAGTCTTCAAAAACTTCAGAGACCTACAGAATATGTAAGCAAGTCCTAAATAGTTCCTGCTTCACGTATATGTCTGTCAAAATATTCTGACCCAGAAGGCTGAAGATGATGCTCCAACGTTATAGAAAGTTATGGGTGACTGTTCAGCAGCAAACTGTTTCTGTCAGTTTTTTTTTTTTTTTTTTGGAAGCTGCTAACATGCACTTCCTATTTACTGTCATAACTAATTTTATTCCTTCTCAAGTCTCTGACAGGGTTGAAGACCAAATAGTTACAGTACCACATTTAAGCTTAAGTTGTTTAGAAGTTAAGAAATCTTTTCATATAGGTAATACCAATAAGGATAAAAGTTAATGTAGGTATAAAACTTTAAACTTGTCAAGATAGATAGGATAATTAGATACTTTCTCCTAAGATACCCTCTCCATGTGCTAAATACACATGGACTGGACATTGCACATGTAGATTTTACCTAACAGTTTTCATAATTTTATAATTATTATTGTATTGAAAGAAAAGGAGCCTTTTATTGGACTTAAAGGGGGAAATGTTGTTATAATTTTTTTTAAGTATATACCTTACCCTTGTTCATTGAAATACTGATTTCTCCCCCACTCCACCCCCAACTCTCTGGTTTCAATCAGATATTGTGTTGTGATACTCATTCTAAGCATCCTATTTCAACTCTTGTGTAAACAGGACAAAATAAAGCAACTGGACACAATGTTGAGCAGGGAGGAGCCAGAAGGCAGGAGATGAGTGGGAGGAAAAGGGGCCAGAAGAGAGCTAGGAGAGCAGAGCTGGAGGAGATATCTTGGAGGACATGGAGCATGAACCAGACATGAGATTTCACAAAAAGCAAGTATAATGTGGAAAATCTAAATGTTAGGAAACTGAGGGCTTGGAGGTTTAGGAGGGAGTAAATATTGCCCAGCATTGTGTTCCAGGTTAACTAAAAACCCAGTCTCTGTGTGGTGATTTGGTTATACAACTGTTTAATATTAACAGCAAGCATTACCAGAAGATACAACAAATAGTAAATATTAATTACCACTTACAACACAACATATTGCTGGGTCTTGTTTACACATTTATTTTTTTATTATGTGTCTTTTTATTTGGAGAATTGAGTCCATTGATGTTGGGATGAATGACCAGTGGCTGTTAGATTCTTTGATTTTGATGTTGACTGTGGTCATAAGTTTGTATGCTTGGTTGCTTTTTGTTTTACTGTAGTGAGTTTAATGGTTTCCTGTGTTTTCTTGAAAGTAGCTAGTTTTCTTGGGTTGTATTTCCCTTCTAGTATCTTCTGTAACGCTGGATTTGTGTGTAGGTATTGTTGAAATTTGTTTTTGTCAATGGTTTTGTTGAAAGTATTTTCTGGGCCTTAGAGGAGGGAATCTTCTTTTTCCTCTATTCCTATTATTCTTACATTTTGTCTTTTTATATTATCTTGAATTTCTTGGACAGTCTGGGTCAGGAATTTTTTAGACTTAACTTTTTCTTTGACAGATACATCTATTTTTTCCATTGTATCTTCCACACCTGAGATTCTTTCTTCCATCTCTTGCAGTGTATTGGTTATGCTAACCTCTGTAGTTCCTGTTTTCTTCCCTAAGTTCTTTCTCTCCACAATTTCCTCCATTTGTGTTTTCTTTAATTTTTCCAATTCTATCTTCAGGTCTTGAGCCATTTTGTTGATTTCCTTCACCTGTCTGACTGTATTTTCCTGTTTTTTATTCAATTCCTTCAACTGTTTGTTTGAACAATCCTCTGTTTCTTTTATTTCTTTCAGTGATTTAAGTATTTTCTCTCTAAAGTCCACAAACTGTTTGGCTGCAACTTCTTGTATTTCTTTACAGATGGCCATAATCAGTTTTTCTTTATTTTCATGTATTTATTTTTATGGATAGCCAAAATCTGTTTGTTTTTATCTTCCTCTTTTTCTTTACAGGTGGTCATAATCTGTTTGAGTATCTTATTCTAGGTCTTTATACATTTTATTTGTTTCCTCTGTTATCCTCTTCATGGGTATAGATGTTAGGTCATCTTTTTGAATTTCAGTTATGCTGGGATGTCCGGTGTTACTTGCCCCTGGATAACTAGGTTCTGGAAATGCCATATTGCTCTGTCTTTTGTTGGTTGAGCTTTTAATCTGGTCTCTACCCATTGGGCTATCTTAAGTGTTGGGTGTTAGTTTATAGTGGTTCCTTGAATACTGTGGTGGAGAGAATCTCCTTCTCAAGGAGATGGCTTTTCCTGGACGAAGTTTCCTCAGCTTTTTGGACATGGTTACTCCATGGCCAGTGTTTTTCAGGAGTTGTCACAGCTCATGTCAGGCATAGAGACCTGAGTGGTAACTGTGGTCCTTGTTAGTCAAGAGGGCTCTCCTCTTACCTGTAGAATTCCTGGAGACAGCTGCCCTGCTTCTGGGTTTCTTGCTGTAAATTTAGTGAGCTGCTGCGTTAACCTGGGTATCCCATGGTTTGGTCAGTTTTGTTAGGAATAACTGGTTGCCACTTGGAGCAGTATCTGGGGGTTGATCTCGGGGATACTAGGGTTCTGTAGGTCTGAGGTTGGGGCTCTGTGCCCCAGTACCCAAGCAGTAATCTGTGGCAGGTGAGTACTGCTCTCCTAGTATCAGCAGGCTATCTGGTGCACTGGAGGTCCCTGGGTTGGGCCAGTCTGTGGGACGTTTTCCAGGGATATACTTGGTGGCCTATGTCTGTCCAGTTGGCTTAGTTCCCTGTGGGGATGTCTGGCGACAAAGACTCCAAGTCTCTGGTGCCCTGGGGCGCACAGTCCTGTCTGTGAGGAATCATTGGTGCAGAGCAGGTCTATGGCCTGGCAGTGCGAGCGTTTGCTGGTCTGCAGGACCTTTTCTAGGGATCGACTGGATGACCTAATTGGGTCCCTGTTTCCTTCCTTACCTGTGGTGTTTACTCCCAACAGGGACTCCCAGTCTCTGTTCCCTTGGGATGCACAGCTCTGGCTGTTCTGGAGAGCTGGGCGCACAGCAAGACTCTCTCTGTGCTCACAGCTGGATCCCAGTTCAGTGATGGCGGCTCACACCCACCATTCTAGGAGACCTTTTCCAGGGAAAGACTGAGTGACCCTAGGTCAGTCTCATTTCATTCCTTCCCTGTGGGCTTTTCTCCCAACAGTGACTCCCAGTCTCTGATGCCTTGGGATTCACAGTTCTGTCTGTGACAGAGAGTTGGGTGCATAGCAAGTCTCTGTCTCTGTGTTCGTGGCTGGAGCCCAATTCAGCAATGGCGGCTCACACCCGCCATTCTGCAACACCATTTCCAGGGAAATACTGGGTGTCCCAATCCTTTTTCCTTCCTTCCCTGTGGGTTTTTCTCGTGACTGGGGCGCCCAGTCTCTGGTGATTTTTGTGCCCACCATTCAGCCTAAGAAGGTGATCAGGACATGCTGGCGAGTGGCTCTGGTCTGGTGACCTAGTGCCTTTGAGACCTGGGATCTCTTCTGGGTACTGGCTGGGTGACCTGAGAGTGGACTGATTCCCATGCTGTGGGGGTTTCCTCTCACTTGAGAAATATGATTTCTGCTGTTTTAGGGCCCATAGTTCAGTCTCTTGGTCACTGTACAGAAAATATTGTCCTGCTCCTCAGATGCAGTGTTCTCCTGGAGCCGCCATCTTGTTCTGGCCTATCTTGAATATTTTAAAAACTGGATTTCCCCCTAGTTTATTAAGTGAAAGATGTGGATAACTCCCTATTTGACTGGAGTAGGGAAAGAGAAAGAGTTGAAGAAGGAGGGAGGGTATTACTGAGAGGAGTTGACGGAGGAGGGATATAAAATGAATAAATTTTAAAAAGTAAAATAATCAAAAAAGAAAGGAAGAAATAAAGGAAAGAAAGAAGGAAGGAAGGAAGGAAGGAAGGAAGGAAGGAAGGAAGAAAAAAAAGAAGGAAAAAAGGAAAGAAGGGAAGAAGGAAAGAAAGAAAGACTTCCAAGACCATTCCAGGAAATTAAGTACCAATTTGTAAATTGAATGGAAGTATTAATTTCATAAATCATGTGATCTCTTTTTACAATAAAAACAATTTTCAATTTATGGAAATGACACAAAATGAATGATTGTCTTCTGACCACTTATTACTCCTCACTGTGCCTTTTCTTTCATCCTATACATATTTATTTACAAAACCAATAAAACTATGGTTAATTAATGGTTCTTTTAACAGTAACTACTATATATGATGTATTGTTACTGAACTAGACCTTTCACTCATTATGTCATTTGAAGCATATAATTTTTGAAATTTCTTTTTTTTTAAATTTAGTTTTTCTCTTTACATTTCTATCTTAGTCCTCTCCCTTTTTTCCTCCTAGTACTTTCCCTTGTCTCTCCGTAACACTCCTTTCCCTCTTCCCCTACCCTTCAGAAAAGGGAAACCCACACACAAATCCACCCTAGTACATCCAATCACATCAGGACTGTGTGCTTCCTCTTTCACAGTGTCCTGGCAAGGCAGCTTTGCCAAGGGGAAGTGATCAAAGAGCATGCAACAGAGACTATGTCAGAGACAGCTCCTGATCCCCCTTCTAGGGGTTTCACATGGAGTTTAAGCTACTCATTGGGTACATATGAGTAAAGAGTTTAGGTCTAGTCTGTGTATGGTACTTGGCTGGTGTTTCAGTTTCAACAATCCCTTTTGGGCCCAGGTTTGTTGGGATGTTGGTCTTTTTGTGGAACTCCTGTCTCTTCCTGGTCCTCCTATCTCCCACCCCCGCCCCAATCTTTTATAAGGCTCCTGTGCCTGTTGTTTGATTGTGAGTCTCAGTTTCTGTTTTGGTCCATTCCTGGGCAGAGCCTCTCAGAGGACAGCCATGCTGGGCTCCTTTCTGCAAACACAGTAGACCATTATCAGTAGTATCCAGGGTTGGCTCTCTCCCATGGACTGGGTCTCAATTGGACTAGGCATTGGTTGCATCATTCCCTCAATCACATAACATATTTTTAGATATAATTATTTTGATTTTTACAGGTAAATAAAAGAAATTTCAGTAAAGATATGTCTATTCCCTGAAGATTCACATTCTAATAACCACTTCCACGAACCAATGTTTTGTATCACAGTATGTTTCTTGATAACATGATACACATTTTTCTTTTCTGTTTTTGTTGATATTCAAAGTGTGTTCTACCAGAAATTAGAAAGCATGAAACACATTTTTATACGAAATAGATAAAATGTGGTTTTGTTTATTGAGACATTAAACCAATTATGTTCAAATTCTTAGGCACTTCAGCCAAGAAAGCTGTTCCTTTGTATGCATAATATTATGGCTTCCAGTATAGTGTTTTTATGATATTCTTGAGTGTATGCACAAGTGGTTTTCTTTCTTTTTTTTGCATGTATTATCTTGGGCTCTTTCCTTTGATTTTGTTTTCTTCGAATTCTAACAGGTTAGCTTTTGTTTTATTATATTTAATTTTATTATTATCCAGTAGAAGACTCTTTTCTAATGACAGACAGAAATGGGGTTTATATGGATAGAAGGAGATATGGAGAGAAACTGGGATTTGTAGAGGTAGTTGAAACCATAACAATGGTATATTATATTAAAAAAAATCTATTTTCAGTAAAAGAAAAATATTTAGAAAATTCTGGGAGGTTAGTGTTCTATGACACAATTTAATATATATTTTATATAAGGGTAAGGAATGAATCAAATTTATGGAAATTTTCAAAAATTTATCAAAATTACAGAAAATATAGAAAGTTATCATACATAATATTTTATTATTTATTTGCTTTTTCACAGAAGTTCCAAATAAACACTCAAACCACCTAGAGTCCCTTTGCCTCCCCATGTAGCAGGTCAGGAGTTTTCTTACTCTTAGCATTTAGATGGTCTGTTAAGTTATTTAAATGACCTAGCTGTGACTAGTTAGAAAAAAATCTTCTGACATCATCATGTTCACTTATTTGGTCAACATGCAAATAATGAGTTTTTATGCCTATCCCTTTCTCCTAGATATTGCCACCATAGGTAGAACTTGATGAATACCAACATGAGACCCTCTAAAATCTCTCCATGATCATAGTTTCCACATGTGGAGCTTTGCTTAATAAAAATAGGTAAGATTTCTTACAGTACAGTCATTATTCTTCTGGTAATGCTTGACTAGCAAATGTAATCTTATTTTCAGTTTATTGTTTCAGGTATTTTAAAACTGTCTTTTTCCAATGGACTTGAACTTTTTGTGTAGCACAAGATAACTTTGGACTTTTGAGCTTCCCACTTTAGCCTTCCCATTTCAGGGGTTACAGGCTAACTCTATACTTTTCATTGGTTTTGCTTTACTTTGAAAGCATCTTAGAGATAATATCCATTCCTCTCATTAGTGAGATACAAAAACTGAAGAAGAAATGGAAAACTTTAGGTAAGTAATTTATTTTTCAAAATTTATTTTCTGTATATCATATGGCATCCAAAGGTATCTGTTAAAATGTAACAATAGATTTTTTTCAGTATGTAAATATGACTGTTTCCAATATAGTTCAAATCAATGTTCTCAATGTTACCTATGACTACCTTCCCCCAAGATACTTACTAATCATTTGTGAATGTACAATGGAGTATTCTTGCACGTTTCCCGCTTATATATTTCATAGTTTTTTCCTAGATGTTATATATTACACATTTTTGTACATCCAGATCAAACATTGTATTTCCATTTAATTTGGATGCCTATTTCATTTATTGAAAATTATGGAATTTTTCATCCATTTACATTGCACATTATTTCTCTTCTATTCACCATAAGCTTTTGTAACAGTAACTAAAAAATCATGTTCCCTTTACAACATTTAACACACAGAACTGCATGCAGCAGGTGTCAAATAACTATTTGTAGAACGATGTATTAGTTGGGGTTTCTATTGCTGTGATAAGACACCATAATCAAAGGCAGCTTGAAGAAAATGGGGATTATTTTATCTTATACTTCCATATCACAGTCCATCAGTGAAGGAACTCAGGACAGAAACTAAAGGCAAGAACCTGGAGGCACGACCTCAAACATTCTACTTAGGAATGCTTCTTATAGTTTACTCATTCAGTGCTTTCTCAGCCTGCTTTCTTATAGCAGTTAGGGTAGCCAGCTCAGGATAGGCACCACCCACAGTAAGCTGAGACCTCCGATAAAAGTCAGATAAAAGTCAGTGGGTGGTTCTTTTTGACACCCCCCCCCCCTCAAGGAGGGCGCAGCCTTGCCAGGACACAGAGGAGGACAATGCAGCCAGTCCTGATGAGACCTGATAAGCTAGGGAAAGATAGAAGGGGAGGAGGACCTCCCCAATCAGTGGACTTGGAGACAGGCATGGGAGGAGATGAGGAAGGAAGGGTGTTGATTGTGAGGGAATGAGGAGGGGAGCTACAGCTGGGATACAAAGTGAATAAACTGTAATTAATATAAAAATAAAAAAATAATTTAAAAAGAACATAAAGTCATTAATAAAAAATAGCATAGTGATTAGCCTAGAAGCCAATCCTATGAGAGTATTTTATTGATTATGCTCCCTTTTTCCTTTTTTTCTTGGTGTCTTCCATTTATACTCCAGGACAAGCTTCATGTTCAGGGGTAGTTGACCAAAATATAATTAGACTCCACATGATTTCTTCTGTATAATCAATTTGGCAATTGATTATTGGGTCTTTTCTTTTTTATATGGTTTTGTTTTCTTGATTTTGTTGTATTGGTTTTTGTTTCTTTTTTTTTGATAAATAAATTAAAGTTGGGTGAATAGAGAATGTGAGATGAACTGGAAGGACTTGTGGAAAATAAAATATGATCAAAATATATTTAAAATTGGAAAATGTTGTAGATGAAAATTTAATAAGAAAACAATAAAACCATATTTAATAAATAAAAATAAAAGATATATTCTTTCAACATAACCCTAGCTTGTGTTAACTTGGTTTAAAACCTAATCTTCTGAAATGAATTAATACACAAATAAATTATCAGGAATAATCTGAGGGTATTTTTATTCACTTTCTGAGATATCATCTACAACATTAGAATATTAGCATGATTGGCATCAAGTAACAAAAGATGCACAATTACCAGAATATTATTACATTTGCTTGATCCTTGAGCTTTGATTAAGGAAGTTAAACTTTCTCATATCACATCAATTGTGTAGGTATTGATTAATTTGTTTTTGTCTTTGATTAAGTAATAACATCAGTTAAGAAAACTGAGACCTTAAATATCTATTGTAATGTACACAAAACAAAGTCTTTTTTAATTACAAAGGATGTTAAGCATAAGTGATGAAAATGGTTATGTGTTTGCATGCATGAATACTGTCTTCCTGTCTATTGAAAGTTTTTGGCATTCACTCCTACGAACCATCATGCACATTCTGTGATATTTTCTTTTTATTGCAATGCTCAGATGGATTGTACATCAACCATCAGCAGTCCGCTTATAAAAATTGTGGGAATTGTCAGTAAGATAGTCTTCATATCAGTGCATACTAATGAACATTTGCCGTTCAATTAAATGGCTGGGGTCTGCAAAAGTAGATGATTGATAATATATTTACTTTACAATTTTAAAAGTATTTGTATTTACAGGAAATGTAAAGGGAATATATAATCATATTTTGTACTTCTGTGGGTAAATATTTGGCAAGAAGGAAAAACAGATAAAAGAAAAAAGAGTGCACATCAAAAACATACACTAATAATACATAAAATATTATGATATGTTGGAAAAGTAAAATGTTAATAAATTTTCATGTTTTGAGGGATAAAATCCTTCAGTAACTCTCTTTATGCAAAAGTGTATTTTTATGTCTACTTAAGCTTACAGGTTGCTATGCTTTCGTCTAAATATATTCCTGGTCTTGCAGTTCTTTCTGAGATATTTATAAGACATTGCACAACACTAAAAGTAAAATAAGAATTTATCATGCATTTCTATTTTACCACATATAAATGGAGATTTTTTTTCACTTTCTTTTTTTTATTTTTTAATTTAATTTTATTTTTTTCTTATCAGTTACATTTTATTAACTCTGTATCCTAGCCATGTCCCTCTCTCTCATTCCCTCCCATTCCCACCCTCCCTCTCTCATCTCCACCGTGCCCCTTTCCAAGTCCACTGATGGAGATTTTTAAGCAAAAGTCATAGTGCTTGTAATTTACACAAAAGAGAAAAGTTTTAAATTTTTATTGTATGTGTGTGTACATACATACAAACAGGTGATATTTGCTCCTGACACACACAAATATTTTTTTAATAAAGATTAATCTTTTCTGTATCTTAGATCCAATCTGTAACAAGAGCAAAAGTGACTTGAAATTTGTGCTTGTTTTCAATGGCTAGGCAAGTTCATGACTGAGGAAAGAAATTCAGGAAAAAATCTCAACCAAGCTGTGTAGCTACATCTCAACTTTATTCACTTTGAAATTACATAATTATAGGTATTTTCTAGGTTTTTAAACATGGTTAGAATATAACATAAATATTTTTTAAAGACAATATATACAAAGACTATTATTATTATTATTATTATTATTATTATTATTATTATTATTATTAATTCATATGTATCCCAGCTGCAGCCCCTACATCATTAGCCCAGGTCTCACAATTCCTCTCTCTTCCTCCCCTACCTGTCTTCCTTTGTCTGCCTTAGGAAAACTCTTCCTCCCATATTATCTGAACCTAACCTATCAGGTCCCATCAGGACTGCCTGGATCCTCTTCCTCTGTCAGCTGGCTGGGTCGTCCTTCCAGGAAGAAGTGATCAAGGAGCAGGCAACCAAGTTCATGTCAGATACTATCTCTTCTTTTACTAGGGAACCCACATGGAGACTGAGCTGTCTATGGGCTATATCTGAGCAGGGGATTTAGGCCTTCTCCATGCATGTTCCTTGGTTGATTCATTAGTCTCTGCAGGCCCCCTGGGGCCAGATTTTCTCTGTTTGTTCATCTGTTTATTTATTTATTTATTTATTTATTTATTTATTTATTTATTTATTTATCTATCTATCTATCTATCTATCTATCTATCTATCTATCTATCTATCTATTTATTTATTTATTTATTTATCTATCTATGTATTTATTTACTTATTTATTAGCTTTGTGGGTTCCGTATGTGGCTCCTGTCCCTTCTGTGTCCTTTTATAATGCCCTACTTCCTTTTGACTCCCTGCACTTTGTCCAATGTTTGGCTGTGAATCTTTGCATCTGCTTCTCTACCCTGCTGGCTGGAGTCTTTCTGAGGACATCTATGGTAGTATCCAGTCCTCTTCCCTCCTTCCTATGCTGCTTGTGCTTATCCTGTTTTTCATTCTGAATGACAGTTAAGCATCTTCCCTATAGCCCTCCTTGTCTTTTACCTTCTTTGAATCTTATATTTTAATATGTTTATTCTATGTAATATAGCTAATATCCACTAATAAGTGAGTATATACCATGAATGTCTTTCTGTATCTGGGTTACCTCAGTCATGATCTTTTCTAGTTCCCACCATTTACCTGCAAATTTCATGATTTCCTTATTTTTAATTGCTGTGTAGTTTTCCATTGTGTAAATGTACCACAATTTCTGTAACCATTCTTCAGTTGAAGGACATGTAGGTTGTTTCCATATTCTGGTTATTACAAATAAAGCTGCTATAAACATAGTTGAACCAGTGTTCTTGTTGCATGGTTGAGTCTCTTTCAGATATATGCCCACGAATGGTATAGCTGGCTCTTGAGTTAGCACTATTCCCAGTTTTCTGAGAAACCGCAAAATTGATTTGGAAAGTGGTTCTACATGCCTACGTTCCCACCAGCAATGGAAGAGGGTTCACCTTTCTTCACAAGTTCTCCAGCATGTGTCATCCCTTGAGTTTTTGATCTTAGGCATTCTGATGGGTGGAATCTTGGTGTTATTTTGATTTGCATTTCCTGGATGACTAGGGACATTGAGCATTTCTTTAAATGTTTCTCTGCAACTCAATATTCCTCTGTTGAGAATTTTCTTTTAAGATCTGTACCCCATTTATAATTGGATTATTTAGTTTGTTGGTGTTTAATTTCTTGAGTTCTTTATATATTCTGGATATTAGCCTCTGTCATATGTAGTGTTGGTGAAGCTCATTTCCCAATCAATAGGCTGACAATTTGTTCTGATTACCATTTTCCTTTCCTTTACAGGAGATTTTCAATTTCAGGAGGTCCCAACTATTGGTTGTTGATTTTAAAACCTGTGTGATGTTGGTTTTCTGTTCAGAAATTTGTCTCCTGTGCCAATGAGATCAAGGATCTTCTCCAAATTTTCTCCTAACAGATTTAGTGTATCTGGTTTTAGGTTGAAGTCATTGATCCACATGGACTTACTTTTGTGCAGGGTGATAAGTATGGATCTATTTTCATTTTTCTACATATGGGCATCCAGCTATATCAGCAACATGTGTTGAAGACACATGTGTTGAAGATGCTGTCCTTTTTACATTGAATGTTTTGGCTTCTTTGTCAAAAATCTGGTTGACTTCGGTATGGTATGTGAGTTTATTTCTGGGTCTTCAATTTGATTTCATTGATCCTCTAGTCTGTCTCCTCAACAGTTGAGAAGTATACTTTCAAGGCTTGTAAAGAAATGTGTTGGTAGTTTGAAAAAATTGCAATGATTTTTTAAATTACTTTTGGCAGGATGGCCATTTTTACTATATTAATAGTACCAATCCGTGAGCATTGGCAATATTACCATCATCTGATATATTTTTCAGTTTCTTTCTTCAGAAACTTGAAGAAACTTGAAGTTGTTCTTTTTTTTTTTCATACAAGTCTTTCACTTGCTTGGTGAGAGTTATACCAAGATATTTTATTTTATGATGTGAATGGTGTTGTTTCCCTAATTTCTTTCTCAGCCTTTTTTTTTTTGTTGTTGTTTTGTATAAAGAAAGGCTACTATTCTTTAGTATTAATTTTGTATACAGTCACGTCACTGAAGGTTTTTATTAGCTATAGGAGATCTCAGTAGACTTTTGGTGGTCACTATTGTATAGTATCATATAGTCTGCTAATAGTGATCCTTTTACATCTTCCTTTGCAATTTGTGTCCCCTTGATCTTCCTTAGTTGTCTTATTGATCTAGCTAAGACTTCCATTACTATGGTGAAGAGATATCGGGGGAGTGGGAAGCCTTGCCTTTTCCCTGATTTCAGCAGGATTGATTTAAGTTTCTCTTTGTTTAGTGTGATTTTGGCTGTAGGCTTGTTGATTATTGCCTTTACTATGTTTAGTATATGCCTTGTGTCCCTGAACTCTCCAAAACTTTAAACAGGAATGAGTATTGGATTTTGTCAAATAAATTTACACCATATAAAATAATCATGTGTTGTTTTTTTGTTTGTTTGTTTTTTAGTTTGTTTATATTGTGGATTACATTGATGTTTTCCTCTATATTGGAAAACCCCTGCATGCCTGGGATGAAACCTACCTGGTCATGGTGGATGATAGCTTTGATTTGGTCTTGGATTCAATTTGTGAGTATTTTATTGAATATTTTTGCATCAACATTTGTAAGAGAAATTGGTCTTATATTCTCTTTCTTTTTGGGTATTTGTGATGTTTACATATCAAGGTGACTCTGGTCTCATAGAATGAGGTTGGTAATGCCCTTCTGTTTCTATTTTGTGGAATAGTTTGAAGAGTATTGGTATTAGCTCTTTGAAGGTCTTATAGAAATCTGCCCTGAACTGTCTGGCCTTGGTCTTTTGTTTTTTTTTTTTTTTTTTTTTTTTTATGGGAGATTTTGATGACTGGTTCTATTTCCTTAGGTGATAAAGGACTATTTCATTTATTTACCTGATCTTAATTCAGTTTTGGTAAATGTAATCTAACAAGAAAATTATCCATTTAATTTACATTTTCAAATTTTGTTGTGAGTATACTTTTGAAGCAGGACCTATGGTTCTTTGGATTTCCTCAGTATCTGCCATCATGTCTCCCTTTTCCTTTCTGATGTTTTTGATTTGGATACTGTCTTTATTTCTTTTAGTTAATTTGGCTAAGGGTTTGTCTATCTTGTTGATTTTCTCCAAGAACCAGCTCTAGGTTTCATTGATTCTTTTAACTGTTCTGTTTGTTTCTAGTTTATTAATTTCAGCTCTGAGTTTGATTATTTCCAGCTGTCTCCGTATGTTTGTGTGTGTGTGTGTGTGTGTGTGTGTGTGTGTGTGTGCTTTTACTATTTCCCACTGCTTTCAGGTGTACCAATAATTTGCTTGTACAAGATGTATTGAAATTATTTATGAAGGTTCTTAGTGCTGGGAACTTTACTCTAACCATTGCTTTCATTGTTTCCAATTAGTTTGAATAAGTTGTGCCTTCGTTTTCATTGAATTCTAGGAAGTCTTTAATTTCTTTTTTTTTCCATGACCCAGATGTAGTTGAGTAGAAAGTTCTTCAGTTTCCATGTGTGAGTAGTTTTTTGTTTTTTGTTTTTTTTCTTCTTTTTTTCTATTTCTGTTATTGTTGAAGTACAGGTTTAGACCATGGTGATATGATAGGGAGTATTTCAGTCTTCTTGTATCTGTTGAGGCTTGCTTTGTTCCTGTCAATTTGTGAGAAGATTCAATAAGGTGCTGAGAAGAAGGTATACTCTTTTGTATTTGGGTGAAAACTTCTCTAGATATCTATTAGATCCATTTTACTTCAGACCTCTTTAAGTGTCATTATTTCTCTGTTTAGTTTCTATCTCAAGATCCAACTATACTACTCCTTGTCATATTTCTGAAGAAATGTTCAACCATACAACAATGACATTTGTTCAACCTTGTTACAGCACATTTATTCATAAGAGCCAGTATGTGGAAACAGCCTAGATGTCCGTCAACTAAAGAATTGATACAGAAATTGTGGTATATTTACACAATGGAATACTACTAAGCAATTAAAAACAAGGAAAAGTTATTTTTTTTAATATTGCATATAGTTAACATCTGCACAAAATGAAAAAAACAAATATTTTCCTGACATTTTTCTTTGCTGGAAAGAAAATAAGATGTTCATCAATAGTCAAAGGAATCATGTAAGAAAGAATCTTAAATGTGTAATAAAATGTGTCTATTGTGCTTGAGCAAGAGGAAATATCTGAAGGACAATGAGATCAGGCAAAGTACCATAACGGAGATTCCAAGTCAAATTGGTTTTGAATGTACAGAGTTTAAGCAAAAATGAATGTAAATTGTCTTTTTATTTGCTCAGAAGAAGGCATGAGATCAGAGCAATACCCAAGCTTGACAAATACATCGCTTGGACTGAACCCAACACATTTCTAACTCTCCCTTGGCCTAGGCCTAGAAGTTTCTAGGCTTTATTCAATCTAATCAAGGCTTCATTAGATATTCAAGGCTCCTTCTTCAGTCTCCATTGGCTAACCTAAGCCTGGAATGTTTTCAGCATCTGAGACTTACTGCTGAATAAGCTCACACTATCTAAGTTTTTTTTTCTTTAATTTCAGTTTATTATTTCACATCACAAGAATGCCCCCTTTCTCCTCTCCTCTCCTCTCCTTTCATTCTTCCTCCTTTCCCCCAGAAAAGAGGACACCCCCTTTCCCAGTATCAACACTCCCCTGCACCTCAAGTCACATTGGAACTCAACATATCTTCATCCCCTGAGGCCACAGAAGGCAGCTCTGATAGATGGAAGTGATCAAAAAACAGGCAATTAGACTCCATGTTAGGAACAGCCCCCCCTCCACTTGCCAGGAACCACATATGAAGACAAAGCAACCTATAAGCTATATGTGTGCAGGGGACCTATGTCCAGATCACACATGCTCCTTAGTTGATGTCTCAGTCTCTGAAAGCCCCTATAGGTTTGGGTTAGTTGTCTCTGTAGGTTTTCTTGTGAGATTTCTGTCCTCTCCAGATCCTTCCATCTTTCGTTTAACACTTCCTCTGGACACCCGGAGCTCTGTTCCATGTTTGGTTGCAAGTCACAGCATCTGTCCATATCTGCTGCTGGGTGGAGTCTCCCAGATGACATTAAAGTTAGGCTCCTTTCTGAAAGCATAGTAGAGTATCATTATTAGTTTCAAAGGCTGGCCTTCTCTCTGAACTCTGGCTGACTAGTTCAACTAAGCTTTTCTGGCTCAAAACCCTTCTCCATGCTAACTGATTTAGATTGGCTTCCTTATGCTTCTCACTGAATTGTTCTGCTTAGAAAAACTACTTTTGAGCTACATCTCAGCTGGGGTTTTTAGGTCCTCTTCATGAATTTTCCTTAGTTGTGGTATGATTCTCTTCAAGTCACCCAGGGCTCATTTTGTTTATTTGTTTGTTTGTTTGTTTGTTTGGGGGGGTCTGTTGGTCTCCTTTTGAAGCTCCTGTCCCTTCTAGAACTTTATTTTTTAATTATTTTTTATTATTTTTATATTAATTACAGTTTATTTACTTTGCATCCCAGCTGTAGCCCCCTCCCTCATTCTCTTCCAATCCCACCCTCCCTCCCTCATCTCTTTCCTGCCCCTTTCTAAGTCCACTGGTGTGGCAGGTCCTCCTACCCTTCCATCAAATCCTAGTTTATCAGATCTCTTCAGGAATGGCTACAATGTCCTCTTCTGTGGCCTAGAAAGGCTGTTCCTCCCTAGTGTGAGTGTGTGTGAAGGGGTGGTCAAAGAGCCAGCCTTTGAGTTCATGAGGTATCCCAGAAGCAGAAAGACAAACATAGTATATACTCACTTATAAGTGGATACTAGACCCGTTAGATAGGATAAACATACTAAAATCTGTACACCTACAGAGGATAAATAAGAAAGAGGACCAGGGGTAAAATGATCAATCTTCACTTAGAAAGACAAATGGGATGGACATTGGATGTAGGAGCAAACAAGTAACAGGACAGGAGCCTACCACAGAGGTCACCTGAAAGACTCTACCTAGCAGTGTATCAAAACAGATGCTGCAACTCATAACCAAACTTTAGGCAAAATGCATGGAATCATGTGAAAGAAAGGGGTTTAGTATGACCTGGAGAGGACAGGAACTCCACAAGGACCAAATATATCTGGGCCCAGGGGTCTTTTCTGAGATTGTTTCTAACCAAGGGTCATGAATGGATATAACCTAGAACCCATGCCCAGATGTAGCCCATTGCAGCTCAGTAAGTGGGTACCATAGTAAGGGGAACAGGGACTATCTCTGACATGAACTCAATGGCTGGCCTTCCAGATCTATCTCCCCATTCTTTCATCAGATTCCCTGCACTCTGCCCAAAGTTTGGCTATGAATCTCAGCATCTACCTAGATACCCTGCAGGGTAGAGCCTTTTAGAAGCCTTCTCTGGTAGGCTCCTGTCCTGTTTCTTGTTCTCTCCCTCCTCCGATGTCCATCCTCTTTACCTTTCTGAATGGGGTTTGAGCATCTTAGCCAGAGTACTTCTTCCTGATTAGCTTCCTTGGGTGTTTAGCTTTTAGTATGTTTATTCTATATTATATGTATAATATCCACTTATGAATGAGTATATACCCTGTGTGTCTTTCTGCTTCTAGGTACCTCACTCAGGATGATCTTTTCCAGTTCCCACCATTTACCTGCAAATTTCATGATTTTCTTGTTTTTTATTGCTGAGTAATAATCCGTTGTATAGATGTACCACAATTTCTGTACCCATTCTTCAACTGAGGGGTATCTTGGCTCTTTCCAGCTTCTGGTTATTACAAATAAAACTGCTGCAAACATGGTTGAGCAGATGTCTTTGTTGAATACTTTAGCTTCCTTTGGATATTAGCCATCAGATATAGCATTATTGAAGATCCTTTCCCAGTCTGTAGCCTGTCCTTTTGCTCTGATAACAGTGTCCTTTGCTTTTCTCAAGAGAGGACTGGATACACAAATTGTGGTATATTTACACAATTGAATCCTACTCAGCAATTAAAAACAAGGAAATCATGAAATTTGCAGGCAAATGGTGGGAACTAGAAAAGATCATCTTGAATGAGGTAATCTAGAAGCAGACAGACATGCATGGTCTATATTCACTCATAAGTGGTTATTAGACATATAACATAAGATAAACATACTAAAATCTGTATACCTACAAAAGCTAAACAAGAAGGAGTACCCTGGGTAAGATGTTCTATTTTCATTGAGAAAGATAGACAACAGAAGAGGGAAAAAACAGGGAACATGACAGGAGCCTACCACAGAGGTCCTCTGAAAGACTCTACCCAAGAGGGTATCAAGGCAGATGCTGAGACTCATAGCCAAACTTTGGGCGTAACACAGGGCATCTTATGAAAGAAGAGGGAGATAGAAAAACCTGGAGGGGACAGGAGCTCCAAAAGGAGATAAAAAAATCTGGGCCCAGGTATCTTTTCTGAGACTGATACTCCAACCAAAGACCATGCATGTAGATAACTTAGAATCCCTACACAGATATAGCTCATTGCTGGTCTGTCTATAAGTAGGTTACCTAGTAAGTGGAACAGGGACTGTCTCTGACATGAAATCAGTGGTTGGCTCTATGATAACCTTCCCCTTAGGTGGATGACAGCCTTACCAGGCCACAGAGGAGGACAATGCAGCCAGTCCAGATGAGACCTGATTGGCTAGGGTCAGATAGTAAGGGAGGAGGACCCTCCCCTATCAGTGGGCTTGGGGAGGGGCATGGGAGGAGAAGAGTGAGGGAGAATGGAATTGGGATGGACAAGTGAAGGGCTACCGCTGAGCTATAAAGTGAATAAATTGTAATAAATATAATAATTAAGAAATTAAAAAAGATGAATAGACCAAGTACCATTGGTATGGTCTTAGTGCCATTCTATCTGTATAAACATGTACAAACTATTTTGCAAGGTAATTTCAATCTCTCATTGAATTTTTCATTCTCTAAGGACTTAAAGTATTCCTGAACACAGAAAATTAAGCTTCTAAACTTTTGTTGTAAATATAGTATCGACACAAATCTGTAAAATGACATTCCTGAGAATAAAACAGCATTCTTTTGTTAAATATATAGATGCAAGACTCTTAAGTAAATATCAATAATTATAATCTATACAGCAGGGACAGTGAGCGATCTCCCTCATCATGTAAAGGCACTTGCCAATGAGACTTATGACCTGAATTCAGTCTTTGATAATTGTATAGTGGAAGGGGAAAACCAACTCTTTTAATGTGTACTCTGATCTTTATATGCACGTATGTCACCCACAAAGGCATGCACTCATTATCTCCTCAAAATAAATAAATGGATGTAAAAATAATTTAAAGAATACCACATAATGATGACTTAGAGTTCTCTCTAGAATCCTTTTAGTGTTTAATAGGAAATACTCATCACTCATCTGAGGACTTACAGGTAGTATTCAGTTATCAAATTGCCCTAGTAACAGAGTGACTATTATCTGTGTAAAGAAGACATGAAGTATTATGATTAACGAATGAGATATAGAACAATGAGTTTTTTTAAATTATACTTATCTTTGAGGGATTTTGATGATAATGATTGTGTTTCTCAGTTGATTCTAAACTCAGCAGGCAATATGAATTTTATTTATTCAATGTACAGTTGAGTACAGTTCTGGAGATACCATTTATACATGCATGCAATTTTTACTGGATGATGCAAAGCAGTGAGACAGAAAATCATTCCAGACTGAAGGAGAGAGAGCATGCCTTGTTCCATAATATAAATAATTCTCAAAGACTTTGCTTCTTACATTGTGGAGAAACAACTTGAATATCATTTGAGGTACAAGTGGAAACCTTTTACACAATGTTTCTTGTAGTTCATGCTTCATAGAACACTCTTTGAGATTGATTTCCTCCGCTTTTATGCTTCATATCTCAGTCTTATGATATATAATATAATGGGGAAATATAATATGACAAGCTAATATACAACATGTCAGTCATGATACAGTATTAAATCAACATGAACATTTAGAGTAGAACTGGTGGATTAAATGAGGGAACTTTAGAATAAACAGACTTAAGTCCCATCTGTAAAACTTTTTAGCTAGTTACCATTTTATGCCAAATTAAAAGTATTAACTTGTTTGGTTTCTGAGCCCGCTGATGGAGAAATGAAGCAGTGCTTTATAAACACTAGGCCTTTGGTAGGTAGGAAGTAGTTATACATCATTGTTGTTAGAAGTGTTTGTTCAAAAACGTTTGTTGAATACACTGTAGCAAGCATTATTTGGAGAGAACAAATATATGTTATATTTTTTGTATTCTAGAACTTTATGACAAACTTACTCACATACCAGATATATTTTCCACCTCATAGTAAAGGCTAGGCATACAACCACGTGCTAAATAGTGGCAAAGGAAAAGCTTTTGAAAGTTGGAGCCAGCATATAGAAAGGAATCGACTGAGAGTACAAAAATACATTCTTGCTTTGCCATATATATGAAATGAAAACTTATTTTAGCTAAAGGGCTTGGTATTAGAAAGAGGAAAAAGTACGGAGATCTGATATAGCAAATTGTTTTTTATTTATTTTATTTTACTTACATTGAAGAAAGGATAACAACTTTAATAAATGATGCTGGTCAACCAGATAACAATGTGTAGAAGAACAAAACTTGATCTTCACTTCTCTCTTTCAGTTTTTTTTTTTTTTTTGCCTTTCCCCCCATTTCAATGAAAAGATATTTTTTTTCTCATATGATACATCCTGATTATGGTTTCTTTTCCCTCTAATCCTACCAATTCTTCTCTGTGTCTCCTCCCATCTGGGTCTAGCCACTTTCTTTCTCTCATTAAAAAGCAACATTGCTTCTAAGGTCTAATAATATAATACTATATTATAACTATAATATAATACAAAAGATAGAACAAAACCTAATAACATTAGTATTCACCATATGTGTCTTTCTGCTTATTGGTTACCTCATTCAGGATGATCTCTTCTAGTTCCATCCATTTGCCTGCAAATTTTGTGATTTCCTTGTTGTTAATTGCTGATTAGTATCCATTGTGTAAATGTACCACAATTTCAGTATCCATTCTTCAGTTGAGGGTACCTCTAGGTTGTTTCCGTATTCTGGCTATTATGAATAACACTACAATGATCATAGTTGATCAAATGTGCTTGTATGTTTTAGCATCATTTGGATATGTGCCAAGGAGTGGTATAGCTGGACCTTGAGATAGCACTATTCCTGTTTTTTTTTTTGGGGGGGGGAGAGCCAGAATGATCTCCAAAGTGGTATACATGGTTACATTCTCAAAAGCAATGTAGGAGGGTTCGCCTCTCACCACAACCTCTCCAGCATGTGTCATCCCTTGAGTTTTTGGTATTGGCCATTCTGATGGGTATGAGGTAGAATCTCATGGTCTTTTTTTATTTGCATTTCATAAATTACTAAGGGTGTTGAGCATTTCTTTAAGTGTTTCTCTACCATTCAATATTCCTCTGTTGAGAATTCTCCGTTTAGCTCTGTACCCAATTTTTTAATTGGATTACTTGGTTTGTTGGAGATTAATTCTTGAGATATTTACATATTCTGGATATTAGCCCTCTGTCAGATGTAGGGTTGGTGAAGATCTTTTCCTAGTATGTAGGGTGTCGACTTGTTCTGTTGACCATATGATTTGCTTTACAGAATATTTTCAGTTTAATGAAGCCCGATTTATTGACTGTTGATCTCAGAGCCTATGTTGATGGTGTTCTGTTCAGGAATTTGTCTCCTGTGCCAATCAGTTCAGGCTTTTCTCCAATTTTTCTCCTAAAAATAAGTGTATATCAGCCATATAATATTGGATAAACAGACTCGCATCTATAACCCTAAAGAAACTACACAACAAGGAGGACATTAGGGAAGAGGCTGAAACCTCAATTTGAAGGGCAAACAGGATAATAGACATCTGAAGTAGAAAAAGATAGGGAACAAGACAGGAGCCTTCCACAGGGACCCCTGAAAGATTCTACCCAGCATGGTATTGAAGCAGATGCTAAGACTCATAGGCAAACTTTAGGGAGAGTGTAGGAAACCTTATGGAAGAAGAAGGAGCTAGAAAAATAAAAACCTGTAAAGAACTGGACCTCAAGAAGGAGACCAACAGAGCCCAAAACCCTGGGCCTAGGGGGGAGTGCAGAGACCAAGGGCCATGCATGGAGAGGACATAGAACCCTTGCTGAGATAAAGCACATAGGCTTCTCAGTTTCCAAGTGGGTTCCCTGGTAAGCAGGGTGGGGAGGGGAAGAGTCTGTTTCTGGCATGAACTCAGGGGTCAGCTCTTTGATTACATTTCCCTGGATGGGTGCAGCCTTCCAGGACACAATGCAGCCAGTCCTCAGGAGACCTTGCAAGCTAGGGTCATATAGAAGGGGAGGAGGACCACACCTATCAGTGGACTAGGGGAGGGGAATAGGGAGAAAAGGAGGGTGGTGGGGTTTAGAAGAGAAGAGGGAAGATGCTGTAGCCTACAGCTGGATACAAAGTGAATAAATTGCAATAAACAAGTAAATTAATTAATTTACTTAATTGGAAAAAAATAAACAAGGAAAGAAGACCCCAAAAATGGCACACACAAAAAAAGATATAGATGCAGAGACTCACAGGTTCTCACTCATGAATCAGTAAAATCAGAGGAATCCAAGATGGCAGATCTGTAAGGACACTGGGTGGGATGAGCAAGGCAGCAGTGACTGCACAGTGACCAACAAACTAAACTGTGGGCCCTGAAACACGAGTGATTGTGTTTCCCAGGTGAGAGGAAACCCCACAGGGTGGGAAGCAATAGTGTCCTTTCTCAGGTCACCCAACTAAACCCCAGAAGAGTTCACAGATCCTGGCAGGCCCTCTGTCTCCAGCCCAGAACCACATGCCTAAGTGCTATGATCACCATCCTAGACTGAACTGTGGGTCCCAAAACACCAGAGACCGGGTTTTCCAGTTGAGAAAACCCCAGTGTGAAATAAGCAATTGGGACCAACTTCAGGTCACCCAGACAATCCCTGGAAAAAGTCCCTGGCTTCAACATGTTGTCAAACACCAGCCCAGAGATGGAGGACCCTGGGTAAGATTTGCAATCCTCATTTAGAAAGGGAAAAGGAAATAGACATCAAAATAGAGACAAAACAGAGAATAGGAAAGTAGCCTATGACAGAGGGACTCTGAAAGACTCTAACCAGCAGACTGTTAAAGTAGATGCTGAGACTCATAGTCAAAATTTGGGCATAGTGCAGGGAATCTTATGAAAGAAGGGAGAGATGAAAGACATGCAGGGGATAGAAGCTCTACAAGGAGAGCAATAGAACCAAAAAATCTGGGCACAGGGCTCTTTTCTGAGAATGACACTACAACAAAGGTGCATGCATGGAGATAACCTAGAACACCTGCACAGATGTAACCCATGGTAACTCAGTGTCCAAATGGGTGTCCTAGTAAGAGGAACAGGGGCTGTCTCTGACATGAACTCAGTGGCTGGCTCTTTCGTCACCTCCCCCTGAGTTGGGAGCAGCCTTACCATGCCACAGAGGAAGACAATGCAGCCAGTCCTTATGAGACCTGATAGGCTAGGGTTAGATGGAAGGGGAAGAGGACCTCCCTTATCAGTGGACTTGTAGAGGGGCATGGCAGGAGATGAGGGAGTGAGGGCAGAATTGCGAGGGAATGAGGAAGGGATAAAATTTAATTTCAGCTGGGATAAAATTTAAATGAACTGTAATTAATATAAAAATAAAAATAATAAAAGTAGTACATCTATAGAACAAAATTTCTCATGGAGTCGTAATTTAAACACCACCTAAAAGCCTGAGAACGTTCAAATGATGTGGATGAAATACAGATATAATGCTAATCTTCTTGGTATTGGCTCAGAGGCTTGGAAAGACTTCAGTTTGAACTCAGAGGTCATCACTGAGACTTGTTTCAGGGAATGTAGAAAGTAAAATTGTCAAAGAATCTTGGAAGAATCATAAAAATTGTGACCCTGTTTCTCATAACCAGATGTCAACTTTTCCTTCCCATAGCAACTCAGTATAAATAATGTGTTATTCACTATGGTATGTGTTGTGTATTTTTACCTACCTGATGCTTTTTTTTAATTTTTTATTAATTACACTTTATTCATTTTGTATCCTCCCATAAGCCCTTCCCTCCTCCCCTCCCGATCCCACCCTCCCTCCCCTTTCTGCATGCATGCCCCTCCCCAAGTCCACTGATAGGGGAGGTTCTCCTCTTCTTTCTGATCTTAGTCTATCAATTCTCATCAAAAGTGGCTGCAATGTCCTCTACTGTGGCCTGGTAAGGCTGCTCCCCCCTCAGGGGGAAGTGATCAACGAGCAGGCCAATCAGATTATGTCAGAGGCAGTCCCTCTTCCCATTACTATGTAACCCACTTGGACAGTGAACTGCCATGGGCTACACCTGTGCAGGGGTTCCAGGTCATCTTCACGAATAGTCCTTGATTGGAGTATGATTTTCTGGGAAGTTCCCTGTGTTCAAATTATCTTGTTTTGTTGCTCTCCTTGTGGAGTTCCCGTCCCCTCCAGCTCTTACTATTTCCCACTTCTTACATAAAATTCCATTTTATGTAAGATCAGTTGAACTGCCCATCAGTTGGCCATCAGGCTCAGCATCTGCTTTGACAGTCTATACCGCAGAAGCTTTCAGAGGCCCTCTGTGGCAGGTTTCAAGGTTGTTTCCTGTTTTCTTCTTAATACCAACATAAACAAATAGTTTCTTCCCATTTTAGAGATTAAGACATTGAGGTATTGGGGAGACACAATTTGCATTCTTAAGAAATAAGCAAACTAGAATTGTAAACCCTTTGCTTTTTTAA
The DNA here is from genome assembly GCF_907164565.1 of Psammomys obesus. NCBI lineage: Eukaryota > Metazoa > Chordata > Mammalia > Rodentia > Muridae > Psammomys > Psammomys obesus. The sequence continues at coordinate 5,199,797 of NW_026590677.1, forward strand.
TTTTTATTTTTTTAATATTAATCATAAGTTATTTACTTTGTATTCCAGCCATAACCCTCTCTCTTATTCCCTCCTGATCCCACTCACCCTCCTTTATCTCCTCCCTGTCCCTTTCTAAGTCCACTGCTAGGGGAGGTCCACCTCCCCTTACATCTGACCTTAGCTTATCAGGTATCTTCAGGACTGGTTGCAATGTCCTCATCTGTGGACTAACAAGGCTGTTCCTCCCTTGGGAGTGAGGGGAGGTAAAGGAGCCAGTCCTTGAGTTCATGTCAGAAGTAGTTCCTGTTCCCCTTATTAGGAAAACCCACTTGTATACTGAGCTACCATGGGCTACATCTGAGCAGAGGTTCTAGGTTATATCCATACATGGTCCTTGGTTGGAGAAACAGTCTCATAGAGGACACACGTGCCCTGATATATTTTGTCTTTATGGAGCTCCTGTCCTCTGCTGGTCATAACTCCTCCTTTTATCATATGATTCCCTGCACTTTACCGAAGGTTTGGTTATGAGTCTCAGCTCTGTTTTGATATGCTACTAGGTAGAGTCTTTAAAGAGGCCCTCTGTGGTAGGCTTCTGTCCTGTTTCTTCTTTTCTCCTACTTCCCATATCCATCTCATTTGTCTTTCTAAGTGGGGATTGATCATCTTACACAGGGTCTTCTTTCTTGTTTAACTTGTTTAGGTGCACATATTTTAGTATATTTATCTTATCTTATAGGACTATATAAATGAGTATATACCATGTGAGTCTTTCCGCTCCTGGGATACATCACTCAGGATGATCTTTTCTAGATTCCCCCATTTTCCTGCGAAGTTCATGATTTCCTTGTTTTTAATTGTTGTGTAGTATTTCATTGTGTAAAACTACCACAATTTCTGTATCCATTCCTCCATTGAGAGACATCTGAAACCTGTAGCTTTCTATACAGGCAAATATATTTAATTTTTATATTTTCCTGCTCCCCAATATTAGTACATTTTTCCTTGAACCATGGTAATGTTGTGAACAGTTCTCTATGTATGTGACTGCAAACTTTTGGTTAAAAGGCTATGTTGAGACAAGTCAGTACCCTGAATTCAAATGAGAATTAAGTGGATCAGAACCAGCATTAAAAATGGCATTTTTGGTAATGTTCAATTCCTCCATTTAAAGGGAATGATCCTTGAGGAGTAGAGTGGTGTTTTTTGTTTTTTCATAGCTTCAAATATTCTTTGAATGAAAACATTAGGTATGTATTATCTTAGCAAGAAAAGAATAAGATGGTACTTCACGGGACAATCATCTCAGCATTCTAGAAAACCAAAATCTAAGCAACATTTTCCTTCATTCAGATTTTCTATGTCAGCCTTAAATCTACATCAATGAATTTTTATAGATTTAATTTATGCAAAGAAGCTTCAGTAAAGTTGACAATAAAAGAAAAATGTAAGAAATTACCAAAGACTGCCTGTTGATTTACAGACATCAAAAGCTAAAATTAAAGCTATGAATCAGTTTATTTTTCATTTTCTACCCTGGCCCATTTGCATATTTTGTATTTCTTTTTCAAATGGATGCTATGGTTTGCTATTGAATTTTTCACAGGAGTCCCTGTGTTAAAGGGTCAGGGTTTAGGCCAGTTCTACTAAAGGTGAAGTTGGAACCTCTGAAGGAGGGAGCCTAGTAGGACATGCCTCTGAAGGTTCCTGGGGATGAATCCTAGTACTTACCTAAGTCTCTTTAGATACCAATATCAGAAACAAATGGTGCTTTATCCAATAAGTCCATGACACTGTTTTGGAGGTTCAGAGCCTGGAACCACTTGATCATGTGCTAGAAGATCCAAAAGCGAATTAATTATTAAAATGGAAAGGAAGTACAATAGATGACAATTTAAAGGACACTTTAAGATTCACATTAGTATGAACATAATATAAACAAATTTTCCACATTATCCTTGTGCTTATATACACATGCTCACATTCAGAGAAAAAATACAACCTCCATATATATATATGTTATATATATATATATATATATATGTTATAGTTATAGTTATATAGTTATATATATAGTTATATATATATAGCTGTATATATAGTTATAATGAACCAGCTTATATTGACACAGCATTATTGTCATCCCCAATATATATAATTTATGTTACAGTTTACTATTGGTAATCCATGTTCAAGGGGATTAAGTATGTATATAATGACTGAAAGATCCAGCCTCACCCTGAGTTAAACATAGCTAACGCCATTTTGTGAGACACCACTGTTTTGTAAAACTCTGAAGGCCAGATGAGAAACTGGAAAATTACTGAAAACACCCAGCTGTGTCACCCACTTGGGATATTTGTGGTCAGGCCGCCCCAATTGAGCTAAAAACAACTTGTTATGACCACCCTCATGAGATATCTGTCAGAGACTGCTCCAACTGAGATAGGGAAAGACAAAATAACAGGTGGCGGGCCACGTCAGGGGGTCATCATAGCCCCCTTGACCACCCAGCTCCTGGAATCTTGGTGCCCCTGCCAAACTTTGACGCAAATCGTGGTCTCATGAAAATGTACCAATCAGCCCCCTGTAACCATGCCCTCTCGCTTCTGTATCAGTGCTTCTGCTCTAAAACCCTATAAAAACCCCAGCTTCCTACCTGGGGGGGTGCGGAAGTCTTCCGAATGACTTATCGCCCCGGGTACCCATGTATCAAAATAAAAGCCTCTTGCTGTTTGCATCCGAACGCCTGGGCTCGTTGATCTTTGGGAGGGGGTCTCTCTGACGGAAGATACCCTCCGGGGATCTTTCAATGACATGTACCTGAATTTGTAGTTATCATACACTGCTGTTTGACAAATCTTTGCCATGTTATTCTTTCTCCTTTTTGCCTGGTAGATACTAATATTTTCATGCTTTTGTCTATTCATGTTGCATATAAATTTGTAGATAGCTACTTATTACTTGATAATTTGTTTAATCTTTATCCATATCTTTCTATAGGCTGTTAATTTATTTCTTTTTCAGCACTATCAGTGCTGAAATATTTTTCAAATATTCCAGTGTTTGAATATATCAGAATTTTAATTTCCCACTTAACTACTGAATAGCATCTCAGTAACATCAAGTTTTTTTTTTTTCCTAAGAATACACAATATACATCCTTGTTTTTTTGTGTGTGTGAATATATGTTTCAAATTGTGCAGGCAAGTGTTAAGATAAACAATCTACAGACCATATCTTATGAATAATGCTGAACTGTAGAGGAATTTTAATCCAACAGTGTTTCTGCTATGGCAAGGGATCACATCAAAAGACCTTTTTGGTTTATGTGATCTGGAGGGAATGCAGACACTCTGTGGATTACACTATGATTTGGTTGAAATTACACTATGATTCTGGTTGAAATACAAATATGCCCTAGTACACATCTTTAATCCAAAACAATTAAAGTAAGGTTATTTTATAGAAGGAAGCCATGTTTTAACGTGTCATCTATTTTGGGACAGACACAGTAATGAATCAGAGAAAGATTTGACAGAATGGTCTGAGACAGGATACGCCCAACTCTCACGAGAACAGAACAAGAAAGAGAGGTTCTTGAACAGCAGCACAGGGAGAGAGGAAAAAAAATTATAACTGAGAGTTGATTGCCAGAACAGTTTTACAGATACAGGTTACAGACAGAACAGGTCAGAGAATCTTAGTCTTAATTTTGTCCTTACATTATTTCAATGATTTGTTTCACAGAGCAGTATTTTTAATTTAAAATTTCAGTCATTAAACTAATTTAATTATGGTTATCAATATTTACCCCAAGAGATTCACTTGTGATTTTCAAACTTAAAAATGCTAAACTGTATGTAGGTATACACAAATGAAATCCTAACCCCTGGGAGTCTGAGGCAGGAAGATTATCTCAAGTATTAGACAACACTAACATACCCAGTAAATTTCAGACCAGCCTGGGCTAGAGTGTGAGACTGTCCACTGAAAATCACAGTGGATATCATCTCGGTTTTCTATTGCACATTTATTTAAATGTTCCATCTATAGTTTAAACTTGTGCAGGGTACAAGGTCTATACTGAGATTCCTTTTATTTTGCATGTAGCTGTCCAAAATTTTCTGGCATTGCTGACTGAAAAAGATCATTGTTTCTTCATTGTTTTTTTTTTTGTTTTAATTTATTTGTTAAAGATCAGTTCACAATGTTTAAATGAATTAGATTTGAGAGTATGTCTTTCATTGATCTATTTTTCTATACTTCTACCAATACTACACGTTCTCAAATAATGTATTTAAATGGAGATGTGAAATTGAGTATTGTTTATGTCCTACTTCATTCTTTACCTTCAAAATTACATTTATTTTTTTGAAGGTTTTTATCTGTTCATAAAAACATTAAAGCTGTTATGTAATATTCAGAATATAACTTGCTGAGAATTGACTGGAACTGAAATAAGATTATAAATCAATTTGAAAATATTGAAATTTTAATATTGACTCTTCTACCTAGAATAATAGATTCATTTCTTTCTCTTGCATTTTTATTTGTTGCTGATTCATGCATTTCTATTTCGATACTCTCTTATTGAGCACTTACACATGTAAGACTGTTAAATAAACAAACTTATACTATTTTCCCTTTAGCTTGTTTTTATTTTTTATTACAGTAGTAGTATTACTCAATATATCTTTTTTTTCAGTCTGTAGGCTGTAATTTTGTTCTATTGACAGTGTTGTTTGCTTTACAGAAGCTTTTCGGTTTCAGGAGCTGTTGGTGGTTATTTTTGTTGTTTGTTTGTGTGTTTTGTTTTTCTTTTTGTTTTTTTCCAGGAAGGTGTCTCCTGTGCCAATCAGTTTGATGATCTTCCTTTTTCTTCTAACAGATGTGTCTGGTTTTAATGCTGAGGTCTTTGATCCACTTGGATTTTACTTTTTGTGCCGGGTGATAAATATGTATCTACTTGCATTTTTCTACATGTAAACATCCAGTTAGACCAGCATCATTTGTTGAAGATGCTCTCTTTTTTCCATGTGATTGTTTTGGCTTCTTTGTCCAAAATCAAGTATCTGTAAGGGTATGGGTTTATTTCTGGCTCTTCTGTTAAATTCCATTGATCCACCAGTCTGTTTCTATGCCAGTACGATGCAGTTTTTATTACTGTTGCTCTGTAGCACAGTTTGAGATCAGGGATGGAGATACCTGCAGAAGATTATTTTTTTATTGCACAGGATTGTTTTAGCTATACTGGGATTTTGGTTTTAACAATATGAAATTGAGAATTGTTCTTTTAAGAACTGCTGTAAAGAATTGTGTTGGTATTTTGATGGTAATTACATTGAGTTTATAGATTACTTTCAGTAGGATGGTCGTTTTTACAATGTTAATCCTTCGAATCCATGAGCATGGGAGATCTTTCCATCTTCTGATATCTTTTTCAATTTCTTTCTTCAGAGATGAAGGGGTTTTTTTTGTTTTTGTTTTTTTGTTTTGTTTTTTTTTTTTTACAAGTCGTTCACTTGCTTGTTTAGAGTTACACCAATGTACTTTATTAGTCATATTATATAGGATAAACATACTAAACTCTACAGACTAAAAGAAGCTAAATGACAAGAAGTATCCTAGGGAAGATGTTTAATTCTCATTCAGAAGGGGAAACAGGATTGTTGTAGGCAGTGGTTCATATTTACTATAATTACCTTCTGGTAATGCTGATGTTAATCCTAAACAGCTTTATAACCAAAACACCACACAGATATTGGGTTTATTTAGTTAACCTAGAACATAATGCTGGGCAATATTTACTCCATCCTAAACCTCCAAGCCCTCATAGTTTCCTAACATTTAGATTTCCCACATTATACATGCTTTTGTGATATATTGTGTCCAGTCCATCTCCACATAGTTCTAAGACCTCTCCTCCAGCTCTGCTTTCAAGCTCTCCTCTCACCCCTTCTCCTCCCACTTGCCCTCTGGCTCCTCTCCTCTTTCCTGTCTTCTGGCTCCTCCCCTCTTTCCTGTCTTCTGGCTCCTCCCAGCTCGACTTTGTGTCTAGTTGCTTTATTTGGAAGTTTACACAAGGTGAGAAAGGATGCTTAGAATAAGTATCACAATGCAATGTTCAGATTGAATCCAGAGAGTTGGGGTGGGGGCAAGAAAACAGCATTTGAATGAACAAGGGTAAGGTGTATACATTTTAAAAGAACATTATACCAACACAGAATAAACACTGGCAATGGTAGAAAAGATGAAACAGTACTGGAGCCTACCATAAATTTCCACAAATGTCCTCTAAAATCCTCTAGCTGTCAGAGGATTGAAACAGATGCAGATACTCACAGCCAAACCTTGGAAAGAGTGCAGGGATTTTTATAAAAGAAGGGGGATATAAAAGGATCTGGAGGGAACAGGAACCACACACGGAGACCAACAGAGCTAAAAATAGCAGAATCCAGGGGATACTTCAGATACTGATGCACCAACCAAGGACCATGCATGGAGAGTACCTAGACCCCTGCTCAGATGTAGCCCATGGGCAGCTCAGTCTTCATGTGGGTTTTCTAGTGAGGGGAGCAAGGGGCTGACTCTGACATGGACTTAATGGCTGGATCTTTGATCACCTCTCCTGCTCCCGCCCTGGAGAGGTGGCCTAACTAGGCTACAGAGAAAGAGGATCCAGACAGTCTTGATGAGATCTGATAGACTTGAGTCAGATAGTAGGGGAGGAGATCCTCCCATATCAGTGGACTAGGAGAAGGATATAGCAGGGGAAGGGAGAGAGAGGGTGGGACATGGAGGAGATGAAGGAGGGGGCTATTATTCAACATATCCCTATTTCTTTTTCATTTCCTCATCTCAGTGAGAATCAAGGGAAGCCCTCCTTGAATTCCTTTGGATCCTCCTTGTTGCTTAGCTTCTTTGGGTTTTTGAATTGTAGCACGATTTTCCCACAATATATGGATAATATCCACTTATGAATGAGTAAGTACCATGTGGGTCTTTCTGGGTCTAGATTACCTCACTCAGGATGATCTTTTCTAGCTCTATCAATTTGCTTGCAAATTTCATGATCTTTTAAGTTTTAATATCTGAGTAGTATTCCATTGTGCAAATGTATTATATTTTCTTTATCCATTCTTTGGTTGAGGGGCATCTAGATGGTTTCCTGTTTCTGGCTACTATGAAAAAAGTTTGAGACCTACTTAGGGGTAGGCTACATGTCAGACATGGGAATTCTTTAGCTGAGTCTCCTTGCAGTGGGGGACATGAAGACTCAGGAGGCCAACTTGTAGCCAGGCAGGGTAGTGAGAAACACCAATCCACCTACAAAAACTTCTACCAAATTTACCCTGTCACAAATATGTGCAGATATAAAGATAGAGCAGAGAAGGAGCGAATGTTCAGCTAATGCCTAGTCCAGCCTGGGACCAACCTCATGGCAGAAAGCCAGTCCCTGACATCATTAATTTGGTAACTCTGTTGTTTACAGAGAGAAGCCTAGCATAACTGTCCTCTGAGAGGCACCACCCAGCAGCTGATAAAAATCAGATGCTGAGACTCACATCCAAGCACTAAATCTGGGAGTCCTGCGCAAGAATGATGTAGGGTGGGAGGCTTGGGGAATGACAGAAGGAATGGATGGGGCAGTGACACTACAAGATGACCAACAGAGTCAAACTAGCCTAGACCCTTGGAGGCTTGCAGAGATGGAAGTAGGAACCAAGGACCATGCATGGACTGAACCTGGGCCCCCTAAACATATGTAGCAGGTAGAGCGTTTAATCTTCCTTTGGGTCCCTCAGTGAGTTGAGCCTGAGCTGATTATGGCACAGAATCTGGTGGCTGCTTTCAATCACTTCTCCCTGACAGGGCTTCCCTGCCTGGGATGAGTATGAGCTCAGCCTTGTGACTTGATGTGCAGGAATGGGTTAGGGGATCCACTTTGCTTAGGGCAAGGGGAGGAGGGGTTGGGAGGAGAAGAATGGGGCTACAATGGGCATGTAAATGGAATGTATAAATTTTTAAAAGATGTCCATATTTCTGCTGATATTGTTTACCTGTGACTGCAAATTGTTTCTCTATTATAGTTTGTATCATTTAAGTCTTTTACATGACAATTTTACCTCCCTGCTATATTTAAGTATGGTTCTATTTCATCATCTTTTAAAATAAGGTTTTTCCTCCCTGGACTCTTAATAAATATTTTCCATGAGTAGACAAAAGAAATAACAATAAAGTGCTAATGTATGTAGATGAACACTACATATTCCTGTGATTATGTCTCAGTATTTTAGTGATCTGGTGTGTTTGAACTATGAAATTCATAAGTGCTTTTCAGTAGATACCATCCCCAGTTTTGATAAAATATACTGACTAAAGTAGAATAGATTTGAATATTTTTCTTCTACCATGTAACATAGGTTCTGATAAATCCCTAGTAGATTAAGCGCTAGAAAAATAATTTCCCCCCTTGATTATGTACCTTGTTAAAAAGTGTGGAATGCCCTAACATATTTCAAAATGATTCCTTTCTTCATTTCCTCCTCCAGAAGCATCTTCTTATTTTTAGCTGGTATTTCCTGTGAGAGTCTGGCTGAACTTCTGCAGGAACAATTCTGTAAGATTTTAGACTATCACTAGGAGGTTATCTTCATACTATTTTCATCTGTCAGACTTGACCATAATAAACTTCTATGTCTTAGTTACTTTTCTGTTACCATGAAGGAACAAATAAATTTATGTATAATTTTTTTGTTTTATAAATGTATAAATTTATTTGTTTTAATAAATTTATGGCCAAATAAATTTATTAAAAAGAAAGCATATCTTTATGTTTTTGCTTATAGTTTAGGAGGATAAATTCATGCCCATCGCAGTGTGTAGCATGGCAATGATATGCAGATATGGAGCTGGTACAGTGGTTGGGAACTTACCTTTTTACCTTCCATTTGGAAAGAGAGCTAGCGTTAGAGACAGACACAGAGATAGAGAGACATAGGATAGAAGACAGAGATAAAGATGAGAGAGAGAGAATAAGAAGAGGATGAAAAAGAAGATGAAGAGGAGGAAGAAGGGGAGGAGGAGGAGGAGAAGCAGGAGGAGGAGGAGAAGGAGAGAAACTGGACCCAGCCAGGGCTTGTTTCCTTTTTCTATTTCATTTCTTCTCTTTCTTTATTCCTTCCTTTTTTAAGGGCATGGTATTTTTTATTGGGACACTCACTGGAAATATTTTTAAACCAGCTTACTGCAGCGGTGACAGCTGTGACACAGCTAAAACACTTTTATTATATAAAAGAGGAGGTGTGAGTCCTACTCACTCTTTTGTGTCAACAAGGACCTGAATTCAGAGCTTTTCTGGCATATGTAGCTTCATGATTTGACTATTTGTTTTTCCTTAAAAAAAAAAAAAAAGCCTTCTTTCCATAAGGGAGTCTATTTGAAAACGGTGAGGAGCACAGGGAAATTCAGTGACCAGTATAGACTATTGAAGGACAGGCTACTCTCTTATAAACATGATTCCAAGACAAAGGCAGTGAAAGCTCCCAGAATTGTAGCACTTACTACAAAAAGGGGATAAAAAGAAACCTTTTGTTTTTCTCTCAAAAACATCCCTGTAGAAGGCACATCTGTAGAGTAGAGTGCACAGCTCATCTACTCTCTCTCCAATCCTAGCAGAGGCACAAGAACACACAGTGGGGCCTGGCCTTTCAATATTCTGGCTGCCAGGCCTGTGAATCGCATAACCATTAAGTATATTTGGTCCCCTATAGTACTGAGAGAAACCACTGAATGGCTGTCGTCCTTTCTAGAGTAGCCCTGATGCCCTGTCTGCTTTGCCTCAGTGCCAGGACAACCTGCCTTTGGCAGGGGAGAGACATTACACTGAGACATTTTTTGGTTCTTTTTAAAATTTTTAATTACAGTTTATTCACTTCGTATCCACCCTGTACCTCCTTCCCTCCTCCCTTCCCAATCCCACCCTCCCTCTTTCCCACCCATGTCCCTCTCCCAGTCAACTGAAAAGGGAAGTCCTCTTCCCCTTCCCCCAATCCTAGTCTATCAGGTCTCATCAGGAGTGGTTGCATTGTCTTCTTCTGTGGCCTGGTAAGGCTGCTCATCCCTCGGTGGGAGGTGATCAAAGAGCAGATCAATCACTTCATGTCAGAGACAGTCCCTGTCCCCATTACTATGGAGGCCACATGGATACTGAACTGCCATAGGCTACCTCTGTGCAAGGGTTCCAGGCCAGATCCATGAGTGGTCCTTGGCTGGATTATCAGTTTCAGAAAAGATCCCTGTGCCCCGAATTTTATTAATTATAGGTTATTCACTTTGTATCTCCCTTTACTTCCATCCCTCCTCCCCTCCCAATCCAACCCTTCCTCTTTCCCACTCTTGTCCCTCTCCCAGTCAACTGAAAAGAGAGGTATTCTTTCCCTTCCCTCTGATCCTAGTCTATCAGGTCTCATCAGGAGTGGCTGCATTGTATTCATCTGTGGCCTGGTAAGGCTGCTCCCTCCTCAGGGTGAGGTGATCAAAGAGCAGGCCAATCAGTTCATATCAGAGACATTCCCTGTCCCCATTACTATGGATGCCACTCATCTACAAAATGGAATATTACTCAGAGATAAAAAAAATGAAGGAAATCATGAAATCTGCAGGTAAATGGTGGGAACTGGAAAAGATCATCCTGAGTGAGGTAACCCAGAAGCAGAAAGACACACAGGGTATATACTCACTCATAAGTGGATACTAAACATACAATATAGGAAAAACATACTAAAATATGTACACCTAAGGAAGCTAATCAAGAAGGAAGACTCTGGCTAAGATGCTCGATCCCCATTCAGAAAGGCAAAGAGGATGGATATTGGGGGATGGAGTAAACAGGGAATAGGACAGGAGCCCACCACAGAGGGCCTCTGAAAGACTCCACCCTGCAAGATATCGAGGTAGATGTTGAGTCTCATAGCCAAACTTTGGGCAGAGTACAGGGAATCTTATGAAAGAAGTGGGAGATAGTAAGACCTGAAGAGGACAAGAGTTCCACAAGGACAGTGACAGATCCTAAAAGTCTGGGCATAGGGGTCTTTTCTGAAACTGACACTGAGACATTTTCAGAACAAGCAAGGCACCAGTAATACCTAGAAGGGAGTGTGGGGGAAGAGATTCCCAGAGCACCCCATGTTCTGTACCCAGTACAGAGGCACAAGACCCAAACTATTTCTTCTGGACCAGGAAAGCCTCAGGGAAGGGGGTCACAGGACAGATGTGAGATTACCAAGTTTGATTTCCAACAGCAGAGGAAAGAGTGGGGGCAAATGGCAGCAAAAGTGTGGAGAAGGTGACAACACTTTAATAGCCCTGAGCTATCAAAATTTTTATCTGAAGAAAAACACAGAGTCATACAAAACTCTTGTGACCACTTCATGGCCTCCCTCCTTGCCAACCACATGTGCTTTTTCAGCAAGTGGAACAAGACCTTGCTGGTCATCCAGCCTGGGCCAGCCTGTACAATTTGGTAACAGATTCTTGAAGGGTGTGGAAGACTTAAATTTCAAAGCAGATTCGCAGTGATACACCTTCTTTAACAAGGCCACACCTCATCATTCTTCCAAAGACAGTCAGTGTTCTAGGGACCAAGCAAGCATTAATGTCCTTGTGGAGACCAGGCTCATTTGGACCACCACATTCTATTTTTATTGTCAATTATTAACCAACTTTTCTTACTTTAGCACATATTTCCATGGAACCTTTTCTAGAGTGTTTTGTTTCAGATAATATGTCATTCTCCATATTTGTGTTTCTGTCTCAACTTCAGAGGCAATAGTTAGTTTTACAGTTTTACTCCTATAGCCAATTTAAGTTGTTTATTTTTCATAATGCTGATTTTAGTTTTGTTTTATTTTTTAGTTCGAACGGTGAATTTTTTTTAACTTCTTTACATGTTGGTTGAGAAACCAGAGATAATTTAATTTTCATGATGATTTTTTAAATTAGACACCAAGTTTACTATTTTCTTATGGGCAAGCAACTGAGGCAAAGGGTGTTGTATGAATTTTGGAAGATCAAAATTTACTAATATTAGACATAGAACTGGGCACTATGTCTATCTAGTCTCAAAGTCTGTATTTCAAAATTCCTACTAATAATATATTAACATTATTTGATTAGAAAGTCCATTCTTACATTCTCACCTCCTTCCCAAGCTCTGTTTAAGGTTTAAATTTTTCAGAGACTTGCTACATTGTCGAGTATGTTCATGTGTAGTTTATAAGATATATTGAAGGATGACTTCTTCTATCTCTCATGTTTCTATTTTGTAGAAGCTGTGATTAAATTAGGTAAAAATAAAAGAAAGAAATTATGGTTAAAATACAGTTAAAGTCATTAATCATCGACTTTGAAACTTAGAGCCCTGATGTAATTGTATATGAATCCTTAAGAGTAAAAGATTTTCAAATTTTGTGGTGTCCAGGTGTTTGAAGTAAGACCTAATGGTTATTGAGTCTGTTTGATTTGGATAGTGTCATTCTGCCTGTTAGTTAGTTTGGCTAAGGGTTTGTCTATCTTGTTGATTTTCTCAAAGAACCAACTCTTGGTTTTGTTGATTCTTTGACTTTTTCTCTTTGTTTCTGATTTATTGATTTCAGCACTGTTTATTTCCAGCTGTCTACTCCTCTTGTGTGTGTCTGCTTCTTTTTTTCTCTTGGGATTTCAGGTGATTCATTAAGTTGCTTGCATGAGATATTTTGAATTTTTTCATGAAGGTACTTAGTGCTATGAACATTCCTCTTAGCTCAGTTTTCATTGGTTGTCTGCTCTTTGATCACTAGTCCCTGGTAATGAGACCATACTGGGGCACAGAGGAAGAGGATCCTGGCAGTCCTGATGAGACTTGACAAACTATGGGCAAATGGCAAATGAGGATAACTCCCTCTTTCAGTGGACTGCAAGTAGGAGATAGGAAGGAAGAGGAAGGGCTTGGTAGGAGTTGAGGGAGAGGGCATCAATAGCGATATATAATGAATAAATTGTGAAAAAATAAAAATGAGAGTAAAAGAAAAGATTATGCACTGAAAGATTGGAAGTGTAAGTGAAATAAAAATAATAATCATGTTTGGAGAGCTGCAGGGTTATAGAAGTTGAAAAATGTCATCTCTAATACCCTCTCTGAGCTTTAGGGTATATATCATGGAAGAAGGCGATAAGTCAACATAAGATCTAGTGGAAGAGGCAATAATGGTGTGGATGGAGAAATAATAGTATGAAACATTGTTTTCTAGACACAAAATTGTTGCACTACTGAACTAACAGCAGCTATCGTTATCTCCCCAAAACATCCTTAAGAATGGATCAATCCTCACTTAGAAAGACAAATGAGATGGACATGGGAAGTAGAAGAAAACAAGTAACAGGACAGGAGCCTACCACAGAGGGCCTCTTAAAGATTCTACCTAGCAGCGTATCAAAGCAGATGCTGAGACTCATAACCAAACCTCTGGTAGAGTACAGGGAATCATATGATAAAAGGGGGAGTTATTATGACCAGGAGAGGACAGGAGCTCCACAACGACAAAATCTATCAAGGCACAGGTGTCCTCTAATGAGACTGTTTCTCTAACAAAGGACCATGTATGGATATAACCTAGAACCCCTGCTCAGATGTAGCCCATGGTAGCTCAGTATACAAGTGGGTTTTCCTAATAAAGGGAACAGGAACTATTTCTGACATGAACTCAGTGACTGGCCACTTTATCTCTCCCCGCCCCCTGAGGGAGGAACAACCTTACTAGGCCACAGAGGAAGACATTGCAGCCAGTCCTGAAGATACTGATAAGCTAAGGTCAGATGGAAGGGGAGTAGACCTCCCCTAGCAGTGGACTTGGAAAGGGGCAGGGAGGAGATGAGGGAGGGTGAGTGGGATTGGGAGGAAATGAGCGAGGGGTCTACGGCTGAGATACAAAGTAAATAACCTGTGGTTAATACTGAAAAAATTAAAATTAATATTATAAGAAAGAATGGGTCAGTCAAATCTTCCAACTGAAGAAGGGGTTAATGTGTCCTTATATTACCTGAGAATTTATACGTTAAGATAATAGTTGAGAGGACTCCAAGATGGCAGCGAGCAGAGCACACCATTTTGGAGAGGCAGAAGACATGAATCTCCGGAATTGGTGAGTGGAGAGTCAATTGAAGCTACAATTTGGACTTTTGGGCTTTCTAAAGGAGAGGGGACACCACAGAAGCGTGGAGTGCTAGTACATTTAGATCGGGTGCGGACTTCTCCAGGAAGGAAATAGGGCGCTTCCCTTGTCCGGGAAACCCGCACACATCACCAGGCAGCTGAGCGCAAAGCTCACATCCGGGAGATCAAGGTAGCAGAGACAGTGCTCCGGGCCCCTTACAGCTTCGGTGTGCTGTAACCACCCGTTGAACACCCATCCCCTCCTTGGACACACGTCCCACTCAGGGCCCTCCGGACCCGCGGAGTGTCTCTTCCCCATCCCGCTGAAGCAATCCCAAGATAGACCGCAGCAGGAAGTGCAGTGGAGCTCACATCCCAAGCCCCAAGCGGCCAGAGCGCAATAACCCCAGAAACCTTCTCACAGGAGGAGCACAGGCCCAATTACAGAGCTCCAACCACTGAGCGCTAACCACAGAGACTCAGATCCACAATACAATTCTTCCTGGATACCAAAGCCACAAAGCTCAGTGTTTGGGACCCCGGTTGGAGGCAGGGAGGCAGGGAGGCAGGGCTCCAGACCCCGCAGCTGCAGTGGAGAGTAGTAAGGAACTGCTGAACGCCACCACTCAGAGGAGAACACGCGCCATCTAGGGCCCTTTCGCCAAACTCTTGACCCGCGGAACACACCCCCCACTACCACCACTACCTGGCTCTGCAGGAGTGCACGCACCACCGAAACTCCACCCCTCCAGAGCCAGAGCATTCGCCCAATACAGTGCTAGCCACAGAGACTCAGATCCACAGTACAACCCTTCCCAGGCCCCAAGTCTGCAAGTGGCAGCACAGAATACACAGGGCTGCCCAACCAGTGATTGTATGGGCCATCCAACCCCTCAGTGGCAGAAAACCAGCTGAATAGACACCAAAGACCAGCAGACTTGTAAAATCAATAGGCGCGCGCACATTTTTCAACAGCGCTTGCGATCCTTTAGCCCCTGCAACAACTTCAGTGCCTGCAGGGCACCCCTCTCACACACTGAAGGCCTCTTCATTCACCAACACCCTGTCCCTTAGGACACACCCACAAGCACATGCTCAAACACATGCTACCGCACATTTGTCCTTCTGCACCTGCGAACTTTCCTTCTACAGGTATAGCTGAATAACCAACGCACACACTGAAACCACTGACCTCACCCATTCTCCTGAAGAATTCTCCAGATACCAGAGAAAAACCAGTCTGACCTGCAGAATCCAGGAACAGACAGTGAACACTACGGATAACCAAATGGCCAGAGGTCGGCGAAAGAACACAACCAACGCAAATCAAGATATCATGGCTTCACCGGCAACCTCCAAAATTATTGGACACTCCAACTCAGCAGAAACACAAGAAAATGATTTTAAAGCTATGATTATCCAGTTATTTGAGGCACATAAAGAGGAAACCAACAAATCTCTCAGAGAAATAGTCATAGAGATTCAAACAATTAAAGAGGATACAAAAAAAATCCCTTAAAGATTTGGCCTCCCAAATAGAAACAAAGAAAAACGAAGTGAACGAAGAAGCTCTTAAAGAAACACATGCAAATATAGCCAAACAATTGGAGGCAGAAGCAGAGGCACTAAGAGAGGAAACAAACAAAAAAAATAGAGACCATCTTGGAGACACAGGTATCCACACTCAAACAGATAAAGGAAATATTGCAAGACATGAAAACAGAATTAGAATCAATAAAGAAAACACAAACCGAGAAAACCCTGGAACTAAAGAACTTAGAGAAAAGAGAAGGAATCACAAAGTAAGCATCACTAATAGAATACAAGAGATGGAAGAGAGAATCTCGGGTGCTGAAGATACACTCACAGAAATTGATACTTCTC
Source organism: Psammomys obesus (assembly GCF_907164565.1). Lineage (NCBI taxonomy): Eukaryota > Metazoa > Chordata > Mammalia > Rodentia > Muridae > Psammomys > Psammomys obesus. Next base: position 5,215,857 of record NW_026590677.1, read on the forward strand.
TCAAAGCAAAAACAAAATCAGAAAAATCCCAAACACAAACCATCCAAGAAATCAAGGAAGCCATGAAAAGGCAAAACCTAAGAATAATAGGAATTGAAGAAGAAGAGGACTCCAGGCTACTAGGTCCAGAAAATATTTTCAAGAAAATCATAGAAGAAAATTTTCCCAACATAAAGAAAGAGATGTCCACAAACATACAAGAGGCCTACAGAACACCAAATAGACTAGACCAGAGAAGAAACTCCTCACGCCACATCATAGTCAAAACACTTAATCTACAGAACAAAGAAAAGATACTAAAAGCAGCAAGGGAAAAAGGCCAAGTAACATATGAAGGCAAACCTATCAGAATCACACAGGACTTCTCATCAGAAAATATGAAAGCCAGAAGGGCCTGGGGAGATATCATGCAGGCCCTAAGGGACCACAGATGCCAACCTAGACTACTTTACCCAGCAAAGCTTTCAATCAACATAGATGAAGAAAATAAAATATTCCACGACAAAACTAAATTTAAGCAATATTTGAACAGCAACCCAGCCCTACAGAAGATACTAGAAGGAAAATTGCAATCCAATGAAAATAAATACACCCAAGAAAACATAGGTTAAAAATAATTCCCAACAAAAATCAAAACCAAACAAGCAATGATTCACAGTAACATCGCCAACTCCACAATAATAGGAAATAACATGCAATGGTCATTCTTATCTATCAACATCAATGGACTCAATTCTCCAATAAAAAGACACAGAGTAACAGAATGGGTACAGAAACAGGAACCAACATTCTGCTGCATCCAAGAAACACACCTACACAACAAAGATAAACATTACCTCAGAGTAAAAGGCTGGAATACAGTTTTTCAAGCAAATGGACCCAAAAACAAGCAGGAGTGGCTATCCTAATATCTAATAAAATAGATTTTCAACCAAAACTAATCAAAAAAGACATAGAGGGGCACTACATTCTCATCAAAGGAAAAATTCACCAAGAAGACATCAAAATCCTAAACATCTATGCCCCAAATACAAGAGCACCTACATTCATAAATGAAACATTATTAAAGCTTAAACCACACATTGATCGCAATACCCTAATAGTGGGTGACTTCAACACCCCACTCTCACCAAGGGACATATCAACTTGACAGAAACCAAATAGGGAAATAAAAGCACTTACAGAGTCCTTAAATCAAATGGACCTAATAGATGTCTACAGATCTTTCCACCCAAACTCAAAAGAGTATGCCTTCTTTTCAACACCTCATGGAACCTTCTTCAAAATAGACCATATAGTTGGTCACAAAGCAAGCCTCAACAGATATAAAAAGATTGAGATAATCCCTTGTATTCTTTCTGATCAACATGCACTAAAGCTGGACATCAACAACAATGAAAATAATCAAAAACCTACATGCACATGGAAACTGAACAACTTGTTACTCAATGACAGCTGGGCTAAGGAAAAATAAGGAAAGAAATTAAAGACTTCCTAGATCTCAATGAAAATGAAGGCACAACATACCCAAATTTATGGGACACATTGAAAGCAGTGCTCAGAGGAAAATTTATAGCACTAAGTGCCTTCAAGAAGAAATTTGTAACATCACATACAAGTAACTTAATGACCCAACTGAAAACACTAGAAAAAGAAGCAGATACACCCAAGAGGAGCAGAAGGCTAGAAATAATCAAACTCAGGGCTGAAATCAATCAATTAGAAACAAATAAAACTATTCAAAGAATCAATGAAACAAAAAGCTGGTTCTTTGAGAAAATCAACAAGATAGACAAACCCTTAGCCAAACTAACTAAAAAGCAGAGAAAATCTATCCAAATCAGCAAAATCAGAAATGAAAAGGGGGACATAACTACAGACACTGAAGAAATCCAAACAACCATTAGGTCATACTACAAAAGCCTATATGCCACAAAATTTGAAAATCTAAACGAAATGGACAATTTCTTGATAGATTACATCTACCAACATTAAGTCAAGATCAGGTAGAAAGACTGAATAACCCTATATCCCCCAAGGAAATTGAAGCAGTCATTCACAGTATCCCCTCCAAAAAAAGCCCTGGGCCCGATGGTTTCAGTGCAGAATTCTACCAGACCTTCAAAGAAGTGCTAATACCAATTCTCTTCAAACTATTCCACAAAATAGAAACAGAAGGAACACTACCAAACTCATTCTATGAAGCAACAGTCGCCCTGATACCCAAACCACACAAAGACCCAACAAAAAAAGAGAACTTCAGACCTATCTCTCTTATGAATATTGATGCAAAAATACTCAATAAAATACTTGCAAAGCGAATCCAAGAACACATCAAAGATATCATCCACCATGACCAAGTAGGCTTCATCCCAGGCATGCAAGGGTGGTTCAACATATGGAAATCCATCAATGTAATCCACCACATAAAGAAATTGAAGGAGAAAAACCACATGATCATCTCCTTGGATGGCGAAAAAGCATTTGACAAAATCCAACACCCATTCATGTTTAAAGTCTTGGAGAGATCAGGAATACAAGGCACATATCTAAACATAGTAAAGGCAATATACAGCAAGCCTATAGCCAACATCAAACTCAATGGAAAGAAACTTAAATCAATCTCACTGAAATCAGGGACAAGACAAGGCTGCCCACTCTCTCCATATTTCTTCAACATAGTACTTGAAGTCCTAGCCAGAGCAATAAGACAACTAATGGAGATCAAGGGGATACAAATTGGAAAGGAAGAGGTCAAAGTGTCACTATTCGTAGATGATATGATAGTATATATGAGTGACCCTGAAAATTCAACCAGAGAACTCCTTCACCTGATAAACACCTTCAGCAAAGTGGCAGGATACAAAATCAACTCAAAAAAATCAGAAGTCCTCCTGTACACAAAAGGGCTGAGAAAGAAATTAGGGAAACAACACCCTTCACAATAGCCACTAATAACATAAAGTACCTTGGGGTGACTCTAACCAAGCAAGTGAAAGACCTGTTTGAGAAAAACTTCAAGTTTCTGAAGAAAGAAATTGAAGAAGATCTCAGAAGATGGAAAGATCTACCATGCTCATGGATTGGTAGGATTAACATTGTGAAAATGGCCATCCTGCCAAAAGCAATCTACAGATTCAACGCAATTCCCATCAAAATACCAACTCAATTCTTTTCAGACCTTGAAAAAAAGATTCTCAGCTTCATATGGAGAAACAAAAAACCCAGAATCTCCAAAACAACCCTGTACAACAACAGATCATCTGGAGGTATCTCCATCCCTAATCTCAAGCTGTACTACAGAGCAATAGTAATAAAAACTTCATGGTATTGGCATACAAATAAAAAGGAGATTCAATGGAACCGAATAGAAGACCCAGAAATAAACCCATGTACCTGTGAATACTCGATTTTTGACAAAGCAGCCAAAACCATTCAATGGAAAAAAGAGCATCTTCAACAGATGATGCTGGTCTAATTGGATGTCTATATGCAGAAAAATGAAAATAGATCCACATTTATCACCCTGCACAAAACTAAAGTCTAAGTGGATCAAAGACCTCAACATAAAACCAGATATGCTAAATCTGTTAGAAGAAAAAGTGGGGAACAGCCTAGAACTCACTGGCACAGGAGACAACTTCCTGAACAGAACTCCAACAGCACAGGCTTTAAGAGCAACAATCAATAGATGGGACCTCATGAAACTGAAAAGCTTCTGTAAAGCAAAGGACACCATCATCAAAACAAAACGACTGCCCACAGATTGGGAAAGAATCTTCACCAACTCTTTTTCTGACAGAAGGCTAATATCCAGTATATACAAAGAACTAAAGAAGCTGAAAAGCAAAAAATCAAGTAATCCAATTAAAAAATGGGGAGCAGAGCTAAACAGAGAATTCTCTGTAGAGGAATATAGAATGGCAGAGAAACACTTAAAGAAGTGCTCAACATCATTAGCCATCAGGGAAATGCAAATTAAACGACCCTGAGATTTCACCTTATACCCATCAGAATGGCCAAGATGAAAAACTCGAGTGACAACACATGCTGGAGAGGTTGTGGAGAAAGGGGAATCCTCCTCCATTGCTGGTGGGAATGTAAACTGGTACAACCACTTTGGAAGTCAATCTGGCGCTTTCTCAGACAACTAGGAATAGTGCTTCCTCAAGACCCAGCTATACCACTGCTAGGCATATACCCAAAATTTGCTCAAGTACACTATAAGAACATTTGCTCAATCATGTTTGCAGCAGCTTTTTGTAATAGCCAGAACCTGGAAACAACCCAGATGTTCATCAATGGAGGAATGGGTACAGAAATTGTGGTATTTTTACACAATGGAATACTACTCAGCAATCAAAAAAGAGGAAATCATGAAATTTGCAGGCAAATGGTGGGATCTAGAAAAGATCATTCTGAGTGAAGTATCCCAGAAGGAGAAAGACGAACATAGAATATACTCGCTTATATAGACCTAAAAGATATGATAAACATAATGAAATCTATACACCTAAAGAAGATAATCAAGAAAGTGGACACGGGGTATGATGATCAATCCTCATTTAGAAAGACAAATGGGATATGCATTGAATGTATGACAGGAGTCTACTGCAGAAGTCATCTGAAAGAGTCTACCTAGCAGTGTTCCATAGTAGATACTAAGACTCATAACCAAACCCTCGGCAGAGTGCAGGGAATCATATGAAAGAAGGGCAGTTTGATGTGGAAAGGATAGGAGCTCCACAAGGACCAAACATATCTGGGCACAGGGTCTTTTCTGAGATGGACACTCAACCAAAGACCATGAGAGGATAAAACCTAGAACCTCTGCTCGGATGTGACCCGTGATAGCTCAGTAATCAATTGGTTTCCCATAGTAAGGGGAACAAGGACTATTTCTAACAGGAACTCAATGACTGGCCCTTTGACCTCCCCACCTCCCAAGGGAGGAGCAGTACTGTTAGGCCACAGAGGAGGACTTTGCAGCCAGTCCTCAAAATACCTGACAAAATGGAGTCATATTAAAGGGGAGGAAGTCCTCCCCTATCAGTGGACTTGGAAAGGGGCAGGCAGGAGATGAGGGAGGGAGGGTGGGACTGCGGAGGGAATGAGGGATACAGAATTAACAAAATGTAACTAATGAAAATAATAAAAAAACTAAAAAAATAAATAAAATAAAATGCTTAAGAAATAAAAAAAAATAATAGTTGATGGCAGAGAGATAAAGAGAGTGTCATTTTCTTTATTGCTATAGCCAAAGGTAAAGAACACATAATGTAAATGACTCACATCCATGTCCCTGTACACAGCTCTAGTAATATATGTTAGTTTACCCATAATCAAAGACATGAAACTTAAGGTGTGGGGGATTAGTTGGGAAATGAAAAAAGATTACTTAAATTGGAAGTTAGTGGAACCACTGAGATTAGCTATAGTGTAAGTTACTACAGGGGACAAATAGATCTCCACAGGAAAGAGAAATAGAATATAGATACTTATGGTTGGATTGGAGAGGGGGCTGGAATGGTAAAATCAGCTCAGGAGAAAGAAGGAAGATGTGGGTAAAAGGGAGAATATAGGGGGAAAAGGTTAGAATGTAGAACTATGTGAGGGGTATTATGGAAACCTAATATAGTAGAAGCTTCCTAAAATATATACATATCTGAACACAATCTAAATGGAATTGCATTACAGTGGGGCAGAAAAATCCGCAATAGGATATCTCTTGTCTCCAAGTGAAGCTTCCAGTCCCATAACTGAGTTGCAACTAATTCAGTTGTTGGCCAAAGGGGTCTCAAGGACCCTTAAACAAGACTGTTTCTTGCTAAGGTTGCTCTCCACAAATGGAAGGCAAGACTCAATTATTGAAGACAGAACCTACACATTTCATTGAACATGGAGAAGTTGAACTGTAATGTACATAAAGTGTTCATCTTCAGGTTCTACTCGTTGTAAAGGAGGCATTCTAGCCTTGATCCCATCTGCCTGGCCCACCTGGGTCAAACACAGTGAGCCCAGCAAATTCAGTGAACCCTTTGGAGGTCATTTCCACAAAGGACCAAAGCCACATTATCAGCCATCCATAGGTGGCCTGTGGGGCACCCAAGAAGCTCTTGGCTTGGAGATCTTTCCACCTGCTTCTCAGCTGCCTGGTTCAATTGTGTCCAGAAACAGCATGACCAGCAGAGACAGTGAGCATAGCAGAGGTGATCTGGGTGCACACCCCACACTCTGGTCTTTTCTGGTTCCATCCATTTGCCTGCATATTTCACTATTTCTTAGTTTTTAATAGCTGAGTAACAGTACATTGTGTAAGTGTGCCAGAATTTCTTCATCCATTCTTCAGTTGAGGGACATCTAGGTTGTTTCCATATTCTGGCTATTGAAAATAAATCTGCTGTGAGCAGAGTTGAACCTGGGGAGATCAAGGGCAGGAAGACAGAAGGTCTATAGAGGAAAGAAGAAATAAAGGTGGGAGTACCTCTGTAACAAGCTGGAGACCTAAATCAGGGTAGGCTCCTGGAAGAATATGAGGGGTACTCAAGCAGAGAATGCTAGTAGCAAAGGCCATGGAGACTGAAGAGGACACTCACTAGCTAGACTAGTATGTTAGCAGAGGGAGGGGAACATCAACTCACCCACAAAAATAAATGACCACAAATTTACCGTTACTACAAGATGTGCAGGGATAAAGAAAGAGTAGATAAAGCAGAGATTGAGGGAATGCCCAACCAATGCCTAACCCAACCAAACACCCACCCTATCAGTGAGTGCCAACCCCTGTCACTATGAATGATACTCTGCCAAATTTGTACACAGGAGCCTGTCAGAATTGTCCTCAGAGGGTCTCTACCCAGCAGTGTGTTAAAACATATGCTGACACTCAGAGCCAACCACTTGGGTGATTTGTAGGGAGTCTTGTGGAAAATCTGGAGGAAAGAGAAAAGGACCTGGAGGTGACAGGAGCTCCACAAGAAGACCAACAGAGCCAATCAACCAGGGCCCAGAAGGGCATGCTGAGGCTTCCTTGGCAGGCCAGAGGGGAAGAGGACATGTTTAGTTCTGATGCACCTTGATGAGCTGGAGTGGATGGGAAAGGGACCTCCCCTTTTCTGAGGAAAAAAGCTCCCCTTTTCCTCAGAAAAAGGGAAGGGTAGGGGAAGGGAAGGAGATAGAGACTGAGAGGGGAGAAGGGATGAGGCTACAAGTATGTAAAATAAATATTTTTTAGTAGTTCATTCATATTATTTTTTTAAATATTTTTATTATTATTAATTACACTTTATTCATTTTGTACCCCCCATAAGCTCCTCCCTCCTCCACTCCCGATCCCACCCTTCCTCCCCTTTCTGCATGCATGCCCCTCCACAAGTCCACTGATAGGGGAGGTCTTCCTCTCCTTTCTGATCTTAGACTATCAGTTCTCATCAAAAGTGGCTGCATTTTCATCTTCTGTGGATTGATAAGGCTGTTCCCCCCTCAGGGGGAGGTGATCAAACAGCAGGCCAATCAGATTATGTCAGAGGCAGAACCTCTTCCCATTACTATGTAACCCACTTGGAAACTGAACTGCCATGGGCTACATCTGTGCAGGGGTTCTAGGTTATCTCCATGAATAGTCCTTGGTTGGAGTATGAGTCTCTGGGAAGTTCCCTGTGTTCAAATTATCTTGTTCTGTTGCTTTCCTTGTGGAATTCCTGTCCTCTCCAGCTCTTACTATTTCCCACTTCTTACATAAAATTCCATTCACTCTGCCCATCAGTTGGCCATCAGGCTCAGCATCTGCTTTGACAATCTGCACGGCAAAGGCTTTCAGGGGCCCTCTGTGGCAGGTTCCTAGGTTGTTTCCTGGTTTCTTCTTCTGGCTTTCAGAGGCCCTCTGTAGCAGGTTCCTAGGTTGTTTCCTGTTTTCTTCTTCTTCTGATGTCCATCCTCTTTGCCTTTCAGGATGGGGATTGAGCATTTTTAGTTAGGGTCCTCTCTTTTGCTTAGTTTGTTTAGATGTACAGATTTTAGTGGGTTTATTCTATGTTGTATGTTTATATGAGTGAGTATATACCATGAGTGTCTTTTTGCTTCTGGGACAACTCACTCAGGATGATCCTTTCCAGGTCCCACCATTTACCTGCAAATTTCATGATTTCCTTATTTTTCATTGCTGAATAATACTCCATTGTATAGATGTACCACAGTTTCTGCATCCATTCTTCAGTTGAGGGGCATCTGGGCTGTTTCCAGCTTCTGGCTATTACAAATAAAGCTGCCACAAACATGGTTGAGCAAATGTCCTTTTTGTGTACTTGAGCCCCTTTTGGATATATGCCTAGGAGTGGTATGGCTGGATCTTGAGGAAGCAATATTCCTAGTTGTCTGAGAAAGCGCCAGATTGATTTCAAGAGTGGTTGTACAAGTTGACATTCCCACCACAACCTCTCCAGCATGTGTTGTCACTTGAGTTTGTTATCTTGGCCATTCTGATGGGTGTAAGGTGAAATCTCAGGGTTGTTTTGATGTGCATTTCCCTAATGGCTAATGACGTTGAGCATTTTTTTAAATGTTACTCTGCCATTTGTTATTCCTCTACAGAGAGTTCTCTGTTTAGCTCTGTTCCCCATTTTTTAAGTGGATTACTTGGTTTGCTGCTTTTCTTCTTCTTTAGTTCTTCATATATACTGGATATGAGTCCTCTGTCAGGTAAAGGGTTGGTGAAGATTCTTTCCCAATCTGTAGGCAGTCGCTTTGTTTTGATGACAGTGTACTTTGTTTTACAGAAGCTTTTCAGTTTCAGTTATAAAAACTGCATGGTACTGGCATAGAAACCGAATGGTGGATCAGTGGAACCGAACAGAAGACCCAGAAATAAGCCCACACATTTATGGACACCTGATTTTTGACAAAGATGCCAAAACCATACAATGGAAAAAAGATAGCATCTTCAACAAATGGTGCTGGTCCAACTGGATGTCTACATGTAGAAAAATAAAAATAGATCCATACTTATCACCCTGCACAAAACTGAAGTCCAAGTGGATCAAAGAACTCAACATAAAACCAGACACATTAAATCGCCTAGAAAAAAAAAAACAAAACAAAAAAAACAAAACAAAACAAAACAAAAAAACGTGGGGAATACCCTAGAACTCATTGGTACAGGAGAAAGCTTCCTGAACAAAATAAAAACAGCACAGGCCCTAAGAGCAATAATCAATAAATGGGACCTCATGAAAATAAATATTTTTAATTAAAAAATACAAGTAATACCAGAAAGGAAAGGTGCTGTCCTACCAGCACTTTAACTATATTCATCTTAGTGAGATTGTGCCAAACTTGTAACTGAAATAACTGAAAGATCATTAACTTGATTGTTTTAAAGAACCATCTTTGTTTTGATTTGTTATAGACACAATAGGAAGAATATACTTTCTTGATTCTTCTGAACCATTGTTTCAGCAGTGGTACTCTTAACTATGTCCATCCGGTTTTGAGCAGAACAGCCCTCTACTGATTTTGAACTGTTAAAACATTTTCTTTCTCCACAGTTACAGTGTACATTCTTCCAGAGCAAGGATCAAGCCGTATCTTTTAGTATTCATTAAAGATATACAATGTTTTGTAATATGAGTGTTCAATAATCCATTTATTGGAAAAATTTTATGGTAGTGACTCTGCTTCTAACAAAACATCATCGCTACTTTCGATCGTAAAATTGTGTAAAGGGTTATGGAGCTAGAAAATCTTGCATTGGTAGCATCAGGTAGTACCATGAATTTGCTACTTCCTCTCTTTTCTCATAACTTCATTGAAGACCATCTGCTGAAAATATTAACATAACATGCCAGATTACTTTTCAGTCACTAATGCAAGAGCCATACTTTAGAATGTTTTGCCAAAGTACAACAGAAAATTGGCTCATTGAAAAAAAGTGGAATTTTTCTGTTTACCAGGTATTTAATTTTTTTTTCATGTAGGATACCATCTTTGGCGGGGCAGAATTTAGAATTAAGAGAAAGTTGTATCAACAAAACAATTACCAAGCATAACCATTTAAAATGCTGATTTCTTCTACAAATTAATTTATAGTTACCACTATGTTAACTGTCTCATAATAACCTCAGTGAAAGTTTTCAAGGAACTAATTATGATGGCATTAAAATGAGAGAATACAATGTCGATATGCAGAAAAATACAAGTCCAGATGGGACCCATTTTATGTCTGTCGCAAAAAAATTCATGGTGGAATTATTACAGTACCATCTTTGGAGGACCCATATTAAGAAATATGACTATACAAACATGCACATACATATTATAGTAGATGTGTGAGTGTTATATCAACTAATGGCAAAAAAGACAATTAAATAATGGTTCTTGTTTGTTGGTTTGTTGGTTTGCTAGACAGGGTTTCTGTGTGTAGCCATGGCTGTCCTGGAAATCAACTTATTGGGAGGCCTTCTTCTGCCTCCCAAGAGCTGGGATTAAAGGTGTGTACCATCATCACCCACCTCAAATAATGGTTCTTATATAAATCATGTTGATAGAAAAATGCAAAGGTCATGCTCACCCTAAAGATATTAGTCAAAATCAGTTAGAAGCAAGACATATTCCACAGAGAGTGGGATGTGAATTGATTAGCATAGTTATGAAATTCAATTATGTATTAACATGAGTTGACAAATATTTAATGTGGCATATCTTTGTTCAACATGGACAATATGTGAAGGTCAAAGTCCTATTTTGTCCCTCAGCATTAAAGATGAAGAAATCATTTCAGCATCAAGATTTTGAATTTGTGCATCAATTACCATCATTCTCTTTCCTATCTCTTTCTCCATCTGATATTTACAACTGTTTCTTGGTCTGGATAAGATATAAGTTGATTTTAAAAACCATGAAAGCTTCACTTAAACATTTTTAAAGGAACCTGAATAGTGGATAACATATAGCACTGTGGTTCATAAAGTGGAGTTAAAATATTGTTTGAAAATTTTAAAATTATTATTTTTTCTTTTTTTTATTATTTATACTTTATATATTTTGTATCCTCCCATAAGCCCCTCACTCCTCCCCTCCCAATCACACCCTTCCTACCCCTTCTTCATGCATGCCCCATCCCAAGTCCACTGATAGGGGAGGTCCTCCTCTCCTTCCTTCTGAACTTAGTCTATCACTTCTCATCAGAAGTGGCTGCATTGTCATCTTCTGTGGCCTGGTAAGGCTGCTCCCTGCTCAGGGGGAAGTGATCAAAGAGCAGGCCAATCAGATTATGTCAGAGGGAGTCCCTATTTCCCATTACTATGTTACCCACTTGGACACTAAACCACCATGGGCTATATCTGTGCTGAGGTTCTAGGTTATCTCCATGAATAGTCCTTGGTTGGAGTATGAGTCTCTGGGAAGTTTCCTGTGTTCAAATGTTCTAGTTCTGTTGCTATCCTTGTGGGGTTCCTGTCCTCTCCAGCTCTTAGTATTTCCCACTTCTTACATAAAATTCCATGCACTCTGCCCAGGAATTGGTAATCAGGTTCAGCATCTGTTTTGATAGTCAGCCGGGCAGAGCCTTTTAGAGGCCATCTGTGGCAGGTTCCTAGTTTGGTTCCTGTTTTCTTCTTCTGTTCTCCATCCTCTTTGCTTTTCAGGATGGAGAATGAGTGTTTTAGTCAGGGTCCTCTCTCTTGCTTAATTTCTTTAGATGTACAGGTTTTAGTAGATTTATCCTATGTTGTATGACTATATGAGTGAGTATATACCATGGGTGTCTTTTTGCTTCTGGGACAGCTCACTCAGGATGATCCTTTCCAGGTCCCACCATTTGCCTGCAAATTTCATTATTTTCTTATTTTTCAATGCATAGTAATACTCCATTGTGTAGATGTACCACAATTTCTGCATCCATTCTTCAGTTGAGGGGCATCTGGGCTGTTTCCAGCTTCTGGCTATTACAAATAAAGCTGCTAAAAACATGGTTGAGCAAATGTCCTTTTTGTGTACTTGAGCCTCTTTTGGATATATGCCTAGGTGTGGTATGGCTGAATGTTGAGGAAGCACTATTCCTAGTTGTCTGAGAAAGTGCCAGATTGATTTCCAGAGTGGTTGTACAAGTTTACATTCCCACCAGCAGTAGAGAAGGGTTCCCCTTTCTCCACAACCTCTCTAGAATGTGCCCTAACAAAGCAAGTCAAAGACTTGTATGAAAAAAATTTCAAGTCTCTGAAGAAAGAATTAGAAGAAGATATGAGAAGATGGAAAGATCTCCCATGCTCATGGCTTGGCAGGATTAACATAGTAAAAATGGCCATCTTACCAAAAGCCATGTACAGATTCAATGCAGTTTCCATCAAATTACCAACACAATTCTTTACAGACCTGGAAAGAAAAAGTCTCAACTTCATATGGAATGACAAGAAACCCAGAATTGCTAAAACAATCCTCTATAATAAAAGATCTTCTCGAGGTATCTCCATCCCTGATCTTAAGTTGTACTATAGAGCAACAATCTTAAAAACTGCATGGTATTCGCATAGAAACAGAATGGTGGACCAATGGAACCGAACAGAACACCCAGAAATAAACCCATACACTTATGGAAACCTGATCTTTGACAAATATGCCAAAACCATACAATGGAAAAAAGATAGCATCTTCAACAAATGGTGCTGGTCCAACTGGATGTCTACATGTAGAAAAATTAACATAGATCCACACAGTTTTGGTCCACAAAACTGAAGTCCAAGTGGATCAAAGAACTCAACATAAAACCAGACACATTAAATCGGCTAGAAAAAAAAAAGTGGGGAATACCCTTGAACTCATTGGTACAGTAGAAAACTTCCTGAACAGAACACCAACAGCACAGGCTCTAAGAGCAAAAACCAATAAATGGGACCTCATGAAACTGAAAAGCTTCTGTAAAGCAAAGGTCACCATCATCAAAACAAAACGACTGCCTACAGATTGGGAAAGAATCTTCACCAACCCTTTATCTGAAAGAGGACTCATATCCAGTATATATAAAGAACTACAGAAGCTGAAAAGCAGCAAACCAAGTAATCCACTTTAAAAAATGGGGAACAGACCTAAACAGAGAACTCTCTGTAGAGGAATATCAAATGAATGACAGAGAAGCACTTCAAGAAATGCTCAACCTCATTAGCCATTAGGGAAATGCAAATCAAAACGACCCTGAGATTTCGCCTTATATCGATCAGAATGGCCAAGATAAAATTTTTTAAATTATTTTTGAGATTGCATACTTATTTGTGGAATTGCACAGACCACTTGGCACTGATGTTGATACAGATCTCTGGAACTCTCACATGTTTTGTAATTCAAAAAAACAAAAAAGTGCTAGTAATGATTCATGATATTTTGTTGGATTCAGAAAACAAATGACAGAGTTCCTAAAGATTTCTAGCAGGATGTATTAGCATTAATTTATGCAAATATCTAAAAGAAGAATTGATGATCCTAACTAATGGGAAAGCCAATATAGTACTAGGATTGAAATTAACAACCTATCATGGTTTCATTTTTTTAAATTTAATTTTATGTTTTTTAATTAATTACACTTTATTCACTTTGTGTCTCCCCATGAGCCCCTCCCTCCTCCCCTCCTAATCCCACCCTCCCACCCCTTTCTTCATGCATGCCCCTCCCCAAGTCCACTGATAGGGGAGGTCCTCCTCTCCTTCCTTCTGATCTTAGTCTATCAGATCTCATCAGGAGTGGCTGCATTGTCCTCTTCTGTGGCCTGGTAGGGCTGCTCCCCCCTCAGGGAGAGGTGATCAAAGAGCAGGCCAATCAGATTATGTAAGAGGCAGTCCCTCTTCCCATGACTATGTAACCCACTTGGAAACTGAACTGCCATGGGCTACATCTGTGCATTGGTTCTAGGTTCTCTCTATGCCTGGTACTTGGTTGGAATATGAGTCTCTGGGAAGACTCATGTGTTTAAATTTCCTGGTTCTGTTGTTCTCCTTGTGGAGTTCCTGTCCTCTCCAGATCTTACTACTTCCCACTTCTTTCATAAGATTCCATGCACACTGCCCAACAGTTGGCCATACGTCTCAGCATCTGATTTGATAGTCTGCAGGGCAGAGCCTTTCAGAGGCCCTTCGTAGCAGGTTTTTAGCTTGTTTCCTGTTTTCTTCTTCTTCATGGTTTTCTTATAGCAGTAAATCAAAGATATTTTAAAAGTAAAAATATAGTGTACTACTTAAGTATGTTTTCCAGTTTGCTATTAAATTTTAAGACATTAGCCATGTAACTTTTAGCAAATATGATGACCTGCAACACTAGTAAAACATGGACTGATTAGTTATGAGCCAGAGGCCAAGTAGAAAATAACATTAAATAGTAAATTAATTCCATAGTTCAAGGTAGTACACATCCATGCATACAGCCAATAGTTAAGATATAATGAGAAATTAATGAACAGGTTAAATATCAATTGACTATACCAATGAAAAAACAAAACAAAACAAGAAGCTTGAATGAACTAGAAGATAAAAAGTATACTGAAGATAAAGAATTACTGAATGACAGGAATAGTTGCTATTATTGTATACTGATTAGGCACTCAGTATACATCCTACCTTCTGTTGCCTGCAATCCCTCAATGTAGGATTTTATACCTATTTTAGAGATAAGGAAATGGAAGCTGCATTAGTTCATTCTGGCAATCATTGTCAAACTGATGAGTATTAATAACAGAAATTTATTTCTCATATTTCTGGTGGCATAGAGGGTCTAAAATCAAGATGTTGCCTTGATTACAGTTCATACTGAGTCTCTTTTTCAAATAATGTGTTTCATTGTAAGTCTGCCCCTGCTCTTACTTCATGACTTTAGGCCAACGATTAAATGAAGAGGAGCCAGCCTGTCACACACACACACACACACACACACACACACACACACACACACAAAATTCATTAATTATTGTAAATGCATATTATTCAACAAAATCACCTACAACAAAATCTTCATTTCCTATCACTCAGGGAGAATAGACTTTCTTGGTCCAATTCTAAGTTGTACACTCTGCATACCTGATCAGCCCATTCATAACTGCTTTCTCCTGGGCTTTTTAACAGATTTTCCTGTGCAGCATAAATTTTTGGTGAATATCACAGAAAAACTGAATTGTCAAGTTACTTGGCTCTTTTTCCCTTAGTTAGTGACCTTTTGCAATCATTTATTGTCTGCACTGGCACCCATGAACTACACTTTCCCTGCTCTCAGGTTCATGGGACTGCAATCAAGTTCTGGAGAAATGTACTCTATCTTAGCAGCCTCTATTTCTATAGATATTTAAAATTTAAATGTTTTGTTTGTGCCACTTTTAAATAATCAAATAATTTCAAGGCAAATAAGGCAAAATACTTAGCCAGCATTGGGTATATTTTCTCTTTTTTCTTAAAGCCCCCTTTTTAAATACACACAAGTTTTTCTAGGAATAGTAGTCAAAGCCTAACACATAGCAGACAAGTTTACAAGCCTTAATTCTGGTTATTAAATTTCTATTTTTCCAAGACCAGGGAAATGACTCGACTGTTATCAGCATGTTTTGCTCTTGCAGAGGACCCAAGATTTTGTGCATACTTCTGGATTTCACAGGCATGATGCTCATGTGAACAAACCTCTACAAACACACACACACACACACACACACACACACACACATGCACAATTAATAAAAAATAAATTTAAAAAGTATTATCTTCCTCCTCAGTACCTCATTTTTATTTTATATTTAAAATGTTAAAAAATGTTTTCAACATTTAAAATTATCCTTTTTTATTTTTCCTTCAAGGGTTTGCACAGAGAGTATTTTTCTTCTAAGTCTTTTCTTCTCGATGATTTCTTTTTAGGATTTCTAGGCAGAGAGAGACTCCATTATTACTGTATAAAGATCACTGCATCCAGATCCATTGCCATTTTTGTCACTATACATTATAATATGATTCCAGCAAACGCTATAAGAATGTGTATTTTTTGCATGTGAATATGATAATTGATTAAACTTGAATCCCTGAAACCATTCATTCAGTTTGGTATTCAGTAGACACTCAATATTTCACAAAAGTATATGTAAATTGTTAATACTTTAATAATAAATGCTTGCTTACTGTCACCAGCACTTCCAAAATTAATTTTTGAAGTAGATAATTATACTTGGCAGACTTCTAAAATACTTTTCTTTTCAGTATTGGGGTTTCAACATCAGAAGTTGGATATAGAAGGTGAACAACCAGCTTCTTGACTCCATATACAGCCTTGAGATTTTAGACAAGTAGAGTCCTACTCTATAAAACAAGCTTTCTTTAAACTCAAAATACTCCTTCCTCTGGTTCTTGAGAGTTGGGATAAGAGGCCTGTGCCACCATGCCAGACTTTACAACCATTACTCAAACCTGCCTAATATCTTTGCTCTCCATTGTAGTTTGTAGGCTTTTGGAATTAATTTACACAAAATAGATTGTAAGATAAATTACCAAATTTGAGAGTAAAATAATAATTTGATGGTAAAGTTTCTGTTATTGATAATACACAAAGAAGAAAGCATAAGAGAATGATATAATCATAGGTATTAGCTACCTATTATTTCCTTAGCGATACCAGTGTTTTCTTCTTGTCTGTATTATCCTTAAACAAATGGATGGGGCATTCTAGTCAGGTAGCTATGACAATGAACATTTCAGTCAATCATTTCAAATTTTAGTCTAACCAACACAAAGCATCTGGCTATTTAAAAACATCTAAATGATTGACTGCAATTTTCATTTTACATCCAGATGTTTTGGTGTCATGTAGACACAAAATAATGCTCACACAAATGTGATTTTGAAACATTAAAGAAAGTATTTCTTCAGTTATAGATTACATTACTTTAATTTTCTCAGGCACAAACTCAAATTTATGTGTGTTTATAGAAGTGGCCAAACATTAGTAAGCCCAAACCAGCATATGAACAAAAATAAAAACTTTCTAAGTTGAAATGAAATTTTATTTCCTGAAAAATGTGTGTGAAGCAGCAGACTATATATCTGCTAGTTTACGTCCTTGCCACACATATATTACCAAATACTGAGCCTGCCCAAAATTTAGAAAACATAACAGTATGTTATACAATGTCCACTGAAATAATAAGGCATATTCCAATGAGGATAACATGGCTTTGACATAAAATAGGAAGAATCTATGGTAATCTCAGGTTCATGAAAAATTCTGTTAACACGTTTTGAAACATAAAATTCTGATTTTTCAAATTATAAGTGAAGATAGTGAAGCATATGTGAAAGAAAACATTTGAGATACTTACAAGGCTATAAACTGTTACAAAAATAAGATACTGCAAATATTTATTATATATAAATTTATAAGAACAACAATTCTTCCAATTTATTTTTCTTTTAGTTCTTGGAACCAATCAAATAACCTGTGATAAATATGATTTCCAATCTTGTAACCTTTTCTGGGGCTGACCTTACTGTTAAAGTGCTTACAGTAAGGTCTACCAAATCTGTCACACAGGCACTAGTAATAGCTGTACATAATGAAGTCCACTCATTCAAGTGCTTAGGTGTACATAAATTTATTATTAATCATATGAAAAAGTATGTCATAATTAAGACTGTGTTCAGTATAGCATTATAGATTAATTTCATCATTTTACTTTTTAAAGGTCCTTTTATCTCTGATATTATGTATTTACCTATTGGAGATCTATCTCATAATACTTAATTTTGCAAACCATTAATTTATAATTATTCTGCATGTGTAAGCTGTGATAATTACCGTGCTGTAAAATCTGCATCTACTGACAGTATATTGGCAGAAGCAGTTATGTTAACTATTATTATTTATATTGTAATTTAAGCTCTTTTTATTTTGATTGCATTCCAGATTGTCTCCGTTGGTTATTTTCATACCATTGAATAAAGATTTCCATTCTTACTTTCATGATCTTTCCCGGACCTGTGAAGCAGTGAAGCTGATGTCCTTTTCCCATTAAAATTTTTTGTTGAAATTTATTTTAATACTCATTGAGTGATAAAAACTGAATTTTGAGTGATAAGAACTGATTGTGAATTTTCCTAAATTCACAAAAAAACACTTAATATTCCATTATGACCTATGATCTTAAATGACATGAACATTTTCCAGAGTTTTCTGAATAGAAAATGCACTGGAAATCCTTAGTGAAATAGTTTTGAAATAAAAAAGAAGAGAAAGAAAATATAGGATTAACAAGCTGTTTCCCATTTCTTTCCTTTACATCCACAACCAACTTTTGAAAAAGTATGCATTTTAATCATCATCATTAACTAAAGCATTTCTATGTGTCAGATTATTAATGATTATTATTTATATAGCATAGTTTCCTGAATTCAGGCAGTAGCAGAGGTCATTACATATTGAATATGTAATTATATTTTGTTTAACATAGATGAATTATTTTATGTGTGTCATTGTCATACAGAGCAGTGAAAATCAAATGTATTAGTCTTTTAGGCAGTGAAAGCTTCCTGTATGTCCTCCATATTTTGATTATAACTTAGAAGTTCCATTAATTTTTGTGTGATTACCTACTTATAGGAAAAGGACAAAATGTGGCAGCCCTAAACACATGAAGTAATGAAAGAAATTTTCCCTAGGAACAATTAAATCATGAGACAAACCTCAGTTGACAAATCAGATAACCAGCAAACATAATAACAAGTCTCTTAAGTATTGTTATTTTTTCTGTTAGGTTTATTGTGATTATGGAGATACTTCTTTGGCCCCAAGATCCAGAGGATTCTACTGTTAGTAAT
This sequence comes from Psammomys obesus, assembly GCF_907164565.1. Taxonomy (NCBI): domain Eukaryota; kingdom Metazoa; phylum Chordata; class Mammalia; order Rodentia; family Muridae; genus Psammomys; species Psammomys obesus. The sequence goes on from NW_026590677.1 coordinate 5,234,675, forward strand.
TATGTATTAAACACATGTACACACAAGACATACATATACACTTGCACATAAACAAAACGTTCTGGCTGACCATTATTTATTGATACACTGGAACATTGTGTTCAAGACCAGACACAGGAGATAATGGCTGTGTTTCTACAATTGATATTTTTTACTGCTACATCTAAAGCTGATGTATTGAGCTGACAAAGTAGAATGTTTATCATGATCCAGCCCAGGGACATCTTTGTTACACTAGTTGTTATCAAAGTACTTCATGATCTTTATGCCTAAATGATGCCAGACAGCTCAGGTTTCACTATTATCCTAAGAAGTAACTTCCTAGTATTTCTTTGACCTTGCATGATAAAAGGACAGAAAGGGGAGTCCAGCAACCTTTTTGCATCTAAAACAAAATGACATTTTAAAAAATGATCTCATCTCTTTCTACAGAAAATAGACTCATTATCCTCCCTTCTCCTCCCTTCAGATCTATTTTCTGCCCTTCAATATGTGAGGCCACCCACGACATGAAAAAATTTAGTGCAGGTAAATCCAACTCATTCTACGAATATCCACCGAAAAGACAAAAGAAGCTGAAATAAGTCTGCTGTTTTGGTACATGTAAGGTAAATCTGCCAAAAATAAGGAAATCAAGCACAGTGCATTTCCAAAAAAGTTAACAATGAGAGATGGGTATGATCAATTAACAGGAGGGTGAAGGAAGAAGAGATTTGTAGGAAACAATGTTTCTGTAAGTTCATAGGTACACCAGTCCTTTTGTGTCTGGAAGCCCTTGTTTTCCATGTTCTCTGTCTCTTACAATCTTTCTGCCTCCTCTTCCAAAGGGTTCTTTGAACACTCAGAGGAGATATTTGAAGCTATTACTAAACATACTATCATGTATTTGATGTTATTGCAATAAAAGTGGTAAGTAAACCTAGATTTGTATATTCACAGAGCTGACAATTGAGTGTCAAGGGCACTCAGAAACAATTACCTTTTTATTTAATATAGGCAACATATTGGCTAATGTAAATGTAATAACATTATGTTTTAGGGCCTACTTGCAGGAGCAATTACTTTCTGCCAAGAAGAAAAAAGATTATGTAAGCTTTGTTTTGAACTTGAAGATTAACAATGGTGTCATAATGTGAGAAGAATTTTAGAGAAGAAAATAATGGCATAAAAATAGTATGTGAGTGAAGGAATCTTAAGTAATGTGTTTTGGATGTAACAAAGAATATACACACAAACACATATGCACACATACACACATATGTATGAATAAAAATAAAGTTAGGAATATAATTTAGATTTAGAATACAAAATTTCTGAATTAAACTAAGGATGTTGGACTTTTTTTGGTATGAGAAAAGACACATAATAGATCTTACAGCACTGAATAAATGGTCAATGTCTTGGTTATATAACATTTTAATAAATTGGAATAGGGACACATTAGATAGAGCAACAAGTATTTGAGGCATTAAAATTAGGCCACATAAGACATACCAAAAATATAAAAAAAGAAAAAAGAAAATGAAAGGAACTTTAGAAAAATAATTAATAATAATAATAATAATATATATTCCCACATTTATATATATATATATATATATATATATATATATATATTCCCACATTAGTGTATACATATATACAAAGGAAGCCATGAATTTGAGAGAAGCTTTGGAGAGAGGAAAGGAGAGAGAAAATTAAATATAATCTCAAAATAAAAAAAAATAATAATAGAAGTAATACGGACTAGTTATCTTATTTGGGGGAAATTAGAGATTTTAATAATAGCTCCTGAGGTGCTGAGTCTTGACTATTCGGAAGGAGAAAATAAGTAAGTGGAAAAAAGCTAAAGTTAAAAATATAAGCCAAGTTGTGTTAGGTTGAATTTTGTGAATAAAGATTTATCAAGGTTAGAATAGTCAAAGAGTCGTTCAACTTTAAGTATTATGATGAAGGTAGCTGAAATAAAGTTTTTTTCTGAAGATATAGATTAGGGAAAATTATGTATACACTGTTGATCTTTGAAATTATACATGCCAATTATAGTGAAGATTATTAAAACTGAATCAAATGGAGCCAAATATTAAACCATAAGTAATAATTATAGTATAGAGAGCAAATAAAAAGATAGGTCATCAGAAAAATGCAGAAGCATCCATAAGGGATAGGAAAAATGGAAGTCAAGAAAGCAGCCAATTATAGCAAAGCTGGTCAGCACAAAGAATTATATTAAATGCTACAGGGAAGGGAAGTAGACTGAGGACTGAAAAAGACTGTCAATCAATGATTAGGAAGCAAAATGAGCTTCATAAATTTTTTTGTGGAAGTGTAGAGAGAATTTGCTGGACTTCCAGTGAGTTAAAACATAGGTGGAGACAAATAGGTAACGTTATTATGTTATATATTTAAAACATTTTGAGACTGTAATACAATTGTCATTCCAGATTTCCATTTCTCCCTCTAAACCCTCCAAGTAATACCTATTCATTGCTCTTTTCCAGATCCATGCTTTTTTTTTTTTTGCTGTAATTATTGTCAACACACACACAGACATGTAAAAATTCCTAAATGTATAAATACAACATGCTCATTCTTTGTAACATTAGTTTTATGTATATGGTTTTAGGTATTTGGTATTGGATAATCAACTGGTATACTCTGCCCTGGTAAAGACTATTTTTTCCGCTCTCAGCATTTCTAAGTTGCCTGTTGTTCTTTGCCTAGAATAAAAGCCTTATAAGCTTTGCCTCATCCACATTAGCATGTTAATTGTTATTTTTCTTCCTCAATTCCTGTTTAGGCAGACATTTGTTGGTGAGACTTTAAGGGCGTCCAGTCCAACATTCCTAGGAGAAACGATCTAACAGAAAACTTCTGTTCCTCTAGCTCTGACAATATTTCTGTCCAGTCTTTAGCAATGATTCCTGAGCCCTGGGTGTAGGAGGTGTTCCATAGTTTTATCAGTTGGGATCGGGCCACACAACTCTGCATGTTTATTGATTGTGGTTTTCTGTAATTGTCTTCATCTGTTACATAGAGAGTTCTTTTTTTTAATTTTAATTTTAATTTTTATTAATTACAGCTTATTCACTTTATATCCCAGCTGTGGCCCCTCCCCCATCTCCTCTCAATCCCACCTTCCCTCTGTCTGCTTCTCCTATGCCCCTCCCAAAATTATAGGGGAGGTCCAATGATATCCCCTATCATGATCCTCCTCTCCTTCCATCTGACCCTAGTCTATCAGGTCTCATCAGGACTTGCTTCATTGTCTTCCTCTGTGGCCTGGTAGGCTGTTTTCCCCCTCAGGTGGAGGTGATCATAGAGAGTTCAGTTGTTTCAGAAGACTTAGAGCTAGGAAAATCAGATGAGAAAGAACATGTGGTGTTAGTCTTTCTAAATCTGGGTTACCTCACTCAAAATGATATGTTTGAATTTCATCATTTTACCTCACTAGATTTTAGAGGGAGATATATACATTTATGTTTTCAGGATATCTTGTAGTTAAAAAAGACTGAATACAGAAAATATTTCAGTGAATAACATTTCACACAGAAAATGTTATTTAAATACTATAATTATTCTGTGTCTTCCTTTTGTCATTCCTAGGCCAAGTATGCAGGTGAGCATAAGGAAGGAAATACAAAAACTTCAAGAGTAAAGGGACTAATGCAAAGGTAATACAAAAAGAGAATAAAATTGGAGTAAAGAAAAGGGACATGTTTTCTGCCTTTTGTGGACAAAATTAAAGGAAAATAAAAATGGGAGAAAAAATTCACAGAAAGTTTCAGGTGGAGAGTGGGATGTAACTGGAGTTCATTCAGGGTGGTCTTCTCTTGATAAATAAGAAATGAAGTTAACTACTAAACACAAAGTTACAATTACAGCCAAAAGCTTAAGTGGGGAGAAAATGATTTAGAATAACTGTTCAAGACACTAAAGTATAACATTAAGAAAAGATAAATGACCATAAGTCTCAGCGTCTGCTTTGGTAGCTTGCAGGGCAGAGCCTTTCAGAGGCCCTCTGTGGGAGGTTGTTTCCTGTTTTCTTCTTCTTCTGATGTCCATCCTCTTTGCCTTTAGGGATGGGTATTGAGCATTTTAGTCAGAGTCCTCTCTCTTAATTAGATTCTTTAGGTGTACAGAATTTAGTAGGTTTATCCTATATTATATGTCTATATGAGTGAGTATATACCATGTGTGTCTTTCTGCTTCTGGGACAGCTCACTCAGGATGATCCTTTCCAGGTCCCACCATTTACCTGCAAATTTCATGATTTTCTTATTTTTCATTGCAGAGTAATACTCCATTGTGTAGATGCACCACAATTTATGGCCAACTGTTGGGCAAAGTCCATGGAATCTTATGTAAGAAGTGGGAAATAGTAAAATCTGGAGAGGACAGGAACCCCACAAGGAGAGCAACAGAACCAGAAAATTTGAACACAGGGGTCTTCCCAGAGACTCATACTCCAACCAATTACCATTCATGGAGATAACCTAGAACCTCAGCACATATGTAGCCCATGGCAGTTTAATGTCCAAGTGGGTTACATAGTAATGGGAAGAGGGACTGCCTCTGCCATAAACTGATTGGCCTGCTCTTTGATCACCTTCCCCTGAGTGGGGAGCCACCTTACCAGGCCACAGAAGATGACAATGCAATCACTCCTGATGTGATGTGATCTGATAGATTAAGATCAGAAGGAAGGACAGGAGGAATTCCCTTATCAATGGACTTGGGAAGGGGCATGTGTGAAGAAGAGGGAGGGAGAGTGGGATGGGGAGGGGAGGAAGGAAGGGATTATGGGGTGATACAAAGTGAATAAAGTGTAATTAATAAAATAAAATTAAATTTAAAAAAAGACAAATAAAAGAATTGCTGAGCAGCAGCCAATTACTGAATATAGGAAGCCTAAATATTACAGTTTTTTTTTAATTCCATGAGAATTTCTCATCAGCCTATATACAGATGTGGGAAAAACTGACATTTGAGATTGATAAAGGATTTTGGCTTGTATGCTGCAAATATGCAAAAGCCAAGCAGCCTAGGAATTCTGAGATGCTATGCAAAATGTCATGCAAATATTTGACCATGGCTTGTAGAATAACTATAGAAGCAGATAAAACCGGAAGTGAAGTATTCCCTAGGGAAATAAAGGCCATAGAATCATAATGTTGGTGAAATGTGAATTTCATAAACATGAGAAAGTGAAATTTAAAGAGATCGTAATTTAAAGGAGAAAACTGCATAAATTATATAGAAGGCATGTCATGAGTTTTATATGCATGAAAACTGTTATCACCTTTTCAAAATATAGAATTCCCTACCTATAATCCCAGCGAAAACACATCTTGAAAATCATACTCAGACAAGTAACATGGTGGGATATAATAAGTGGCAAACTTCCAAATTCCCTCCTATTTAAACAGTAAATTAACATGCACAATTGTTCATAACCTTAGATTTGAAAAGTAAATACTAAAACAATTTGTATAGAACATCAAAGATGGAGGCATCTCTTTTCCAGATTTCAAAATTAATTATGAATCTATAGCAATTGAAGGTTGTGTTATAGCAGCAAAAAATGGACATGGACCAGTAGAACAGAAAGCACAAAAAGAAATTCACATGTATATTTTAGTCTAACAAATACAGTAAAAAAAAAAAAAGAATACTCTCTTCAATAATTTATGTTGAAAATACTGAATATCCTCATACATAAAAATGATACTGGACACTTAGGTTAAAAGAAAATTAATGTATGATGATTGCCATGTGATATGGCTTCAATAATAATATATTGGGATGGGTGTGGCCCAAGTGACATGGGTTGGACAATCTGGGATTAAAGAATTAAATGTAGAATATGAAATAATTAAAGTTTTGGAATAAAACACTTCTCAACAAACAAAACAGAAACATGAATATACTGGTGAATTATAAAATTGAGTGTGATATAGATGCTATAAAAATATGATTTTTCCTGAATATACATAATTAAAGTATTATTCAGAATAACTGAGATAAGGGAAATAAAACCCATGTCTGTCAACAAACAGACAATAAAATGTCTGAGTCAATAATATGTGATCTACAAATGGAATGAAATAACAATCAGCTTTAAAAATGGAAAGAGGTCCTATTTGTGATACCTGATGAATCCAAAACTTACTATGCAATGTGAAGTGTCAGTGGAAAAAGGAAAAATATTGCATGATAAGTCATGCATGACTCTTCTAAATATAAAATATATCAAAATAGAAAAGTTTCCAAAGGACTGCAGAGGGAGAAATAAGGAGTTGGTGACAATAAGTTTAAAGTTACAGTTATGTCCTCAGTGATTATGTTTCAAAGATCTGCTATTCTGCTCTAGAATGTATTGCCTATAGCTACTTTGAAAATATTTTGAATTAAAAATTTGTTGTGTATCAATTTAATATTAAATGTTCATAACACATTCACTCATTTTGCCCCCCAGTACACACACACACACACACACACACACACACACACACACACACACACTACCTAAAGAAAACAAAATCCACCAACAACAATGAAAACAATATCCAAAAGCCAGAGGGAAACTTTTTGAGATTTTGGATGTATTTCTTTGGTAATTTTAGTGATAACATGAATGCATGTTTATTTTAAAACATCATATTGAGCCATGTTTATGAATACTAATTATACCCAAATAAACCTGGAAAGAGTATGAGGCATAAGTAAAACAAATGTATAACTTGATAGAACTATTCCAAGTTAACAATGAAAATGACAATAAAAGCTAGGTTGGGGGCTGGATAGAGGGCTCAAAGGTTAAAAGCACTGGCTGCTCTTCCAGAGGTCCTGAGTTCAGTTCCCAGCAACCATATGATGGCTCACAGCCATCTATAATGAGAGCTGGTACTTTGTTCTGGAATGCAGGTGTACATTGTAAACATAATAAATAAATCAATCTTTTTTTTTAATGTTAGGTTGGAACTTGAATTATTCTCTAGTTACTAAGTCATGTGTTCTCAAATAATTCACCCTGTAATAAACTGGTTATGCATAGTTTATTGAGGCAAGCAAGCTTCTGTTCTAAATATCCATGGTTTATACAGTGGCTGAAGACAGCTTGCTCAGTACATATGTTGTTCCCTTGTTCAGCTTAGAGGTACTTGATACTCAGTGAAATATGTAAGTATGACTTTTGCTCTGTTTGTAGTTCATGGAAATGGATATCTGTTCATCAAACACTGCAAATAAGTAAGTCTGCTGAGAGTCTCTTAGAACTTCAAAAATAGATTTAAATTTAGTATTAGGTAGATATTCACTCTTAAATTTTACCTCACTTAATCTCTATATGCTCCAGAAATAAGAGAGGATTTAAATGATTTTGAAGCATAGAACTTTTTAAATTTAATTTTATTCTTTTTATTATTAGTTACATTTTATTTACTCTGTATCACAGCTGTATCCAGCTCCCTCATTCCCTCCCAGTCCCACCCTCCTTCCCTCATCTTTTCCCTGCCCCTTTCCAAGTCCACTGATTGGGGAAGACCTCCTCCTCTTTCATCTGACCCTATTTTATCAGGTATCTTCAGGACTGGCTGCAAAGTCCTCCTCTGTGGCCTAGCAGAGCTGCTCCTCCGTTGTGGGGTGGGGAGGTCAAAGAGCCTGCCATTGAGTTCCTGTCAGAAATAGTCCCTTTTCCCCTTACTATGAAGCATAGAACTTTATTAAACTGAGCAATGTAGTCTATCAACATGGTAGCATAGCAGAAAAAGCAAATATTCCTTGATAGTTTAGGTTACCTTGCACTTTAGAAATAGAACATGCTGATTGATTTGATAAAATAATGTGATAAAAAAACCTGAACCTAATACCTTTTATATCATTGTATGCACAGTGAGAATTTTATTTCCACTTTTACACATTGTTGTTATTGGTTTAATTTGAAGCCATATTTTCATGGAATTTATTTAAAGAAAATGAATATATATGTCCTAATTATCACAAATAAAATTGGATCAATTTCAGCCTTGTTCTTTTTCATTAGAAGGAATCATAGCAATTCTACTCTATCTTAAGCACAATTAACTGGTCAATTCATTCAAACATTTAGTCATTACAGTCAAATTATTGTTGTAATGATGCTTTCTTTGCCCAGTTAGCTGACTAGAGTCACTAAATCAATTGGTATTTTTATATAGCTTGAACAAATCAGTAATGATTATTAGGTCAAACAGTGAAAATGTGCTGCTATTTATGTAAAAACATTATGCATAAGAAGAAGTTAGATAAGCATTTAAATTAAATCCTCAAATATGTCATCACAGAAAGAGCCTTTGTTTCAGAGAATTTTATTTTAATCCATTACCCTCTTTAACTTTGTATGTTTACATTTTTCAACTATACATTTGGCAGCTAAAGGAGGTAAAATGTTTTATTAGCATTTACACTACTAGAAATTATGTATACTAAGCACATGTAATGATACCAAATTACAGAAAGTCAAAGAACAGCACAATTTGAATATTAATCTAAGCTCTCTACACTAATAGTAAAAAGCAAAGTTATTAGATAAGTTATTTGCACATATGAAAGATTTATCTTACACTTAGGAATGAATGAATGCATTTACTGTTCTGGTGACTCTTTCTTTCATTACATGCCTCCTAAGTGGTCTGTGTCCCTGGTTGCAAAGTCATCATGTGCAATATTTATGGAAAAATATTAGCATGTTATGACTTAACAACATTAAAAGTACTAAAATCATGGACAAACTGCAGAAATACTCAAGAGAATAGGGCTTTCAGAAGATTGAGATTCTGATTTTAATGAAACTTCACTCAAAGCACTTGAAGAAAATAATGTTTCTGTGCACTGTCTTTTAAAAAACATATAGACTTTTTATGAATGTGCCCATTCTTAAAGACATTTTGAATATAAAATGTTGTAATACTAATAGTCTCCATTCAGGACCACTATATGTAAGACACAGCTTCTGGAAGTACCACAATTTAAGTTACTTTATGAGTTTAGTGTTGCCATGACTTACCTAATTCAAGTAATCTCTGAATGAGTACTGGAGTGGTAAGTATAGCATGGCAAACTCCTTGAGATTGCCTAACTTTCAGCATTTCTAGTCTATTTTGTGTTTTTGAAGTTTTTATCCTTTCTATATCTGCTTTGCACACCAGCGATTTTACTAGTTGTATGTAACTAGATGTGTTAAATTTAATTAAATTTAAAAATCCACTTTCTCAGTTGCAGAAGTTATTCTACAACTTCTATAAAATTTCAATTTTAAATTATTTATTTTTTTATTAATTACAGTTTATCCAATTTGTATCCCAGCTGTGGCCCCCACCCTCTTCCTCTCCCAATCCGATGCTCACTCCTGCATCTCCTCCCATGGCTCAGCTCAAGCCCATTGATAAGAGAGGTCCCCTCCCCCTCCCCTCTCACCATAACCTATCAGGTTTCATCAGGACTGGCTGCACTGACTTCCTCTGTGCCCTGCTAAGGCAGTTCCCCCCCTCAGGAGAAGCTGATCAAAGAGCCAGTCACTGAGTTCATGCAAGAGACAGTCTCTGTTCCCATTAATAGGGATCCACTTGGACATCAAGCTGCAATTGTCTACAACTGTGAAGGAATTCTAGGTTACCTCCATTTGCAGTCCTTGGTTCGAGTATAAGTTTCAGAAATAATCCTTTGCACAGATGAGGGGATGAGGGAGGGGACTACAGCTGGGATACAAAGTGAATAAACTGTAATTAATATAAAAAAATAAAAACTTGGGGGCAGGGTAAGATGGCATGGCAGAGCCTAGGGGACTCTCATTCTGAGCAGCAGCACAGCAGGATTGGCACAGTGACCAGCAATCAGAACTCCTGGCCATAAAACACAAGTGATTGTGTTTCACAGGTGAGAGGATATCCCACGGTGGGGGATTCAATCAGCTTTAACTCACCCTGCTAAACCTCGGAAGAGATCCTGGTTCCACCAGGCGCTTGGTCGCCAGCCCAGAGCTACATGCCAGCGAGATCTAGTCACTGTCTCAGACTGAACTGTGGACCCAGAACATCACAGACTGAATTTTCCAGTCGAGAGATAACCCCACAGAGCAGGAAATGATTGGGACCAACCTTAGGTCACCCAGACATCCCCTGGAAAAGACTTGGGTTCCGCGGGCACCCCAGGAGCCAGCCCGGAGCTAGAGCCGGGGACCAGGTGCCTGCACAGAGCCCTGCCTGCACACCTGATTTGCCGCCTCAGATAGAACTGTGGGCACCAGGGCACCAGGACACCACAGACTGTCAGGTGTAAAACCACAGGGAGGGAAAAGGCTGGTCTGATCTCAGAGCATTCAGCCAACACCCCCACCCCGAAAAGACTAGGGAAAATTATCCAGTTTAGGCAGACGCCCAGGCTCCCAAAGGCCAGAAAGGCGGAGCCACAGGCGGGCGTCTGTGCCTGTGGGTTCTAATCGCAACCCCAGACAGAACAGCGGCCTCCAAAGCAAAGACTGGGTGTCTCTGACAGGAGGAAACCCCCAGCGGGGGGGATAATCAGGTCTAACGCTCAGGACACCCAGCACCAAAAGACTTTCTGGATTCACGCAGACTCTAGGCTCTAGCTTTATAGTGCTGGCAGGAGCACTGTGCTCAGCCACCATTATTGAATTCCCCTAGGGCACTGGAACACACAGCTGCATCCTCAGACCTACAAAAGCCAGAGAGCCATTACACCAGCCCTCAGATACTGTGCCAAGGATCAACCAGTTATGCCTAACTAGACTGACAAAACTATGGGGATCTCTGGTCCTTCAAGAGGGCTGCACCCACAGCATCTGGACCAGAGCAGTGCCTGCAGCCACCATCCCAGACAGGGACACACAGCATCTGGTCCAGAGTCAGGCACCGAGCCTCCAGACCAGAGCTGCGCCCACAGGCGCTAACTCAACCTAGGTGCACATTCTCCAGGCCCAGAGCAGAGCAATCAGCCTCTGGCCCAGAGACTTGGTGGGCGTTCCTCTCACTTTCCCGGACAGAACTGTGTGCCCCAGGATAACAGACTGAGTTTCCCTGTTGGGAGAAAACCCCACAGCTAGGAAATCAGCAGGTTCTTCAAGAGGACTGTACCTGGAAAACTAACAACAGCAGCAGCTCACTAAATTTATAACAAGAAACCCAGCAGTGGGGCAGCTGTCTTAAGAACTTCTATGGGTAAGAGGAGATCCCTCCTGCCTAACAAAGACAACAGCTACTACTCAGAGCTATACACCTGAGGTGAGCAGTGGCAATTCCTGAGAAACACTGGCCATATAGTGACCATGACCAAAAAGCAGAGGAGGACTCCTTCAGGAAAAATCATCTTTCGGCCAAGGGGATTCTCCTACCTCAGGACTCCAGGAAGCACAGAAACTAACAGCCAACACATAAAACAGCCCAATGGGTAGAGGTCAGCTTAAAAGCTCAACCAACAAAAGACAGAGCAATATGGCATCTCCAGAATCCAGCCATCCAGGGGCAAACAGCCCTGGACATGAAGCATAATAGAAAATCAAGAAGATGACCTTACATCTATGCTGATGAAGAGGTTAATAGAGGAAACAAATAAAATACGTAAAGAATTAGAGGAAGATAAAACCAAACAGATCATGGCTATCCATAAAGAAATGGAGGAAGTTAAAGACAAGCAGATTATGGCCATCCGTGAAGAAATACGCAAAGATGCAGCCAAAGAGTTTGCGGCCTTTAGAGAGAAATAATTAAATCACTGAAAGAAATAAAAGAAACAGAGTTGAAGGAACTAAAAGAAAAAGAGGAAAATACAATCAGACATGTGAAGAAGGTAAACAAAACAACTCAAGACCTGAAGATAGAACTGGAAAAATTAAAGAAAACACAAATGGAGGAAATAATGGGGAGGAAGAATTTAGGGAAGAAAACAGGAACTACAGAGGTAAGCATAACCAACAGACTACAAGAGATGGAGGAAAGAATCTCAGGTGTAGGAGATACAATGGAAGAAATCTATGTATCTGTCAAAGAAAATGTTAAAACCAAAAAAATTCCTGACACAGAGCGTCCAAGAAATCCAAGACAATATGAAAAGACAAAACCTAAGAATAATAGGAATAAAGAAAAAGAAGACTCCCTTCTCCAAGGCCCAGAAAATATTTTTTTTCTGTTCTGTGAAATAACTTTTTTTTAATTTATTTTATTTATTTATTTTTTAATTTTATTTTTTTCTTATCAGTTACATTTTATTAATTCTGTATTCCAGCCTTGTCCTGATCCCTCATTACCTCCCATTCCCTCCCTCCCTACCTCATCTTCACCATGCCCTTTTCCAAGTCCGCTGATAGGGGGACCTCCTCCCCATTCATCTGATCCTGTTTTATCAGCTATCTTCATGACTGGCTGAAAAGCTCTCATCTGTGGCCTAACAGGACTGCTCCTCCCTTAGGGGGGTGAGGAGGCCAAAGAGCCATTCATTGAGTTGCTGTTAGAAATAGTCCTTATTCCCCTCACTATGGGAAACCAATTGGTTACTGAGATACCATAGGCTACATCTGAGCAAAGGTTCTAGTTTATATCTATACATGGTCCTTGGTTGAATGTCAGTCTCAGAAAAGACCCTATGCCCAGATATATTTGGTCCTTGTGGAGCTCCTATCCTTTTCTCATCAGACTAACTCCCCTTCTTTCTTATGATTCCCTGTACTCTGCCAAAGGTTTGGTCATGAGTCTTTGCTTTGAAAACACTGCTAGTTAGAGTCATTCAAATGCGCTCAGTAGACTCCTGTCATACGTTCAATGCACATGCCATCTGTCTTTATAAATGAGGATTGATCATCTTACCCCATGTCCGCTCTCTTGATCATCTTTTTAAGGTGTACGGATTTCATTATGTTTATTATATCTTATAGGTCTATATAAGTGAGTGTATACAGTGTTTGTCTTTCTCCTTCTGGGATATTTCACTCAGGATGATCTTTCCTAGATCCCACCATTTGCCTGAAAATTTCATGATTTCCTCCTTTTTGATTGCTGAGTAGTATTCCATTGTGTAAAAATACCACAATTTCTGTACCCATTCCTCCGTTGATGGACATCTGGGTTGTTTCCAGGTTCTGGCTATTACAAATAAAGCTGCTATAAACATGGTTGAGCAAATATCATTTTTGTGTACTTGAGCAAATTTTGGGTATATACCTAGCAGTGGTATAGCTGGGTCTTGAGGAAGCACTATTCCTAATTGTCTGAGAAAGGGCCAGATAGATTTCCAGAGTGGTTGTAGCAGTTTACATTCCCACCAGCAGTGGAGGAGGGTTCCCCTTTCTCCACAACCTCTCCAGCATGTGTTGTCCCTTGAGTTTTTCATCTTGGCCATTCTGATGGCTGTAGGTGGTATTTCAGGGTCGTTTTGATTTGCATTTCCCTGATGGCTAATGAGGATGAGCATTTTTTTAAGTGTTTCTCTGCCATTCGATATTCCTCTGTCAAGAATTCTCTGTTTAGCTCTGTTCTCCATTTTTTATTGAATTACTTGGTTTGCTGCTTTTCAGCTTCTTTAGTTTTTTGTATATACTCGATATTAGTCCTCTGTCAGATAAAGGGTTAGTGAAGATTCTTTCCCAATCTGTAGGCAGTCGTTTTGTTTTGATGACAAGCAACAGAAAATTTCTAAAACAATCCTCTACAATAAAAGATCTTCTGGAGGTATCTCCATCCCTGATCTCAAGCTGTACTATAGAGCAATAGTTATAAAAACTGCATGGTACTGGCATAGAAACAGAATGGTGGATCAATGGAACTGAACAAAAGACCCAGAAATAAACCCACACACTTATGGACACCTGACTGATTTTTGACAAAGATGCCAAAACCATACAATGGAAAAAAAGATAGCATCTTCAACAAATGGTGCTGGTCCAACTGGATGTCTACATGTAGAAAAATGAAAATAGATCCATACTTACCACCCTGCACAAAACTGAAGTCCAAGTGGATCAAAGACCTCAACATAAAACCAGACACATTAAATCAGCTGGAAAAAAGGGGAGAATACCCTAGAACTCATTGGTGCAGGAGAAAACTTCCTGAACAGAATACCAACAGCACAGGCTCTAAGAGCAACAATCAATAAATGGGACCTCATGAAACTGAAAAGCTTCTGTAAAGCAAAGGACACCGTCATCAAAACAAAGCGACTGCCTACAGATTGGGAAAGAATCTTCACCAACCCTTTATCTGACAGAGGACTCATATCCACTATATATAAAGAACTAAAGAAGCCGAAAAGCAACAAACCAAGTAATCCACTTAAAAAATGGGGAACAGAGCTAAACAGAGAATTCTCTGTAGAGGAATATCGAATGGCAGAGAAGCACTTAAAGAAATGCTCAACCTCATTAGCCATTAGGGAAATGCAAATCAAAACAACCCTGAGATTTCACCTTACACCCATCAGAATGGCCAAGATGAAAAACTCAAGTGACAACACATTCTGTAGAGGTTGTGGAGAAAGGGGAACCCTTCTCCACTGCTGGTGGGAATGTACACTTGTACAACCACTCTGGAAATCAATCTGGTGCTTTCTCATGCAGCTAGGAATAGTGCTTCCTCCAGATCCAGCCATACCACTCCTAGGCATATACCCAAAACATGATCAAGTACACAAAAAGGACATTTGCTCAACCATGTTTGTAGAAGCTTTATTTGTAAGAGCCAGAAGCTGGAAACAGCCCAGATGCCCCTGAACTGAAGAATGGATGCAGAAACTGTGGTACATCTATACTATGGAGTATTACTCAGCAATGAAAAATAAGGAAATCATGAAATTTGCAGGTAAATGGTGGGACCTGGAAAGGATCATCCTGAGTGAGTTGTTCCAGAAGCAAAAAGACACACAGGGTATATACTCACTCATATAAACATACAACATAGAATAAACCCACTAAAATCTGTACATCTAAACAAACTAAGCAAAAGAGAGGACCCTAACTAAAAATGTTCAATCCCCATCCTGAAAGGCAAAGAGGATGGACATCAGAAGAAAAAGAAAACAGGAAACAACCTAGGAACCTGCTACAGAGGGCCTCTGAAAGCCAGAAGAAGAAAACAGGAAACAACCTAGGAACCTGACACAGAGGGCCCCTGAAAGCCTTTGCTGTGCAGACTGTCAAAGCAGATGCTGAGCCTGATGGCCAACTGACAGGCAGAGTGAATGGAATTTTATGTAAGAAGTGGGAAATAGTAAGATCTGGAGAGGACAGGAACCCCACAAGGAGAGCAGCAGAACAAGAAAATTTGAACACAGGGAACTTCCCAGAGACTCATACTCCAACCAAGGACCATCTGTGCACAAAACCTAGAGCCCTGACAATGCAGCCACTTCTGATGAGAACTGATAGAGTAAGATCAGAAAGAAGGAGAGGAGGACCTCCCCTATCAGTGGACTTGGGGAGGGGCATGCATGCAGAAAGTGGGGGAAGGTGGGACAGGGAGTGGAGGAGGGAGGGGCTTATGGGGGGATACCAAATGAATAAAGTGTAATTAATAAAAGTTAATAGAAAAGAAAAATAAATAAAAATAAAAACTTAATTTAAAAAATTATCCATTTCATTTAGGTTTTCAAATTTTGTGGCATATAGGCTTTTGTAGTAAGACCTTATTATTTTTTTAATTTCCTCAGTATATGTCATTATGCCCCCCTTTTTGTTTCTGATTTTGCTGATTTACAGTTTCTCTTAGACTTTTAGTTAGTTTGCCTAAGGGTGGTCTATCTTGTTGATTTTCTCAAAGAACCATCTTTTGGTCTCATTGATTCTTTAATTGTTTTCTTTGTTTCTAAGTCATTGCTTTTAGCTCAGAGTTTGATTTTTCCAATCATCTAGTCTTCTTGGTTTTCTCTGCTTCATTTTTTTTTTCTACTGCTTTTAGGTGTCCTGTTAACTTGCTTGTATGAGATGTCTCAAACTTCTTTTTGGAGTCACTTCGTACTATGAAATTTCCTCTTAGCACTGCTTTCATGCTTGTTCCATCATTTGGGTAAGTTGTGCCTTCCTTTTCATTGAATTTTAGGAAGTATTTCCTTTATCATTTCTTACCTGATCAACTCTCATTGAGTAGAAAGTTGTTTAATTTCCATGTGTATATGGGCTTTTTGTTATTTCTGTTGTTGTTGAGATCTAGTTCCAGGTCTTATAAAATACAAGGGATTATTTCTATCTTCTTGTATCTGTTGAGGCTTGCTTTGTACCCCATTATATGGTTATTTTGGAGAAGGTTCCATAAGGTGCAGAAAAGAAGGTATACTCTTTTGATTTGGATTGAAAATTTTTGTACACTTCAATTAGGTCCATTTGATTTAGAACCTCTGTAAGTGTCATTATTTCACTATTTACTTTTTTGTCTAAGTGATCTGTCCCTTGGTAAGAGTGGAGTGTTGAAGTCTCCCACTATTAAGGTGTTGGGATCGAATTGTGATATAAGCTTTAACAGTGCTTCATTTTATTTTTTTTAATTTTTATGTTTTTTAATATTCATCACAGGTTATTTACTTTGTATCCCAGCCATAATCCCCTAACTCATTCTCTCCCGGTTTCTCCCTCACTCCCTCAACTCCTCCCTGCCCCTTTCCAAGTGTACTGCTAAGGGAAGTCCTCCTCCCCATCCATCTGACTGACCCTAGCTTATCAGGTCCTTCAGTACTAGCTGCAATGTCCTCCTATGTGGACTAGCAAGGCTGTTCCTCTCATGGGGGCGGGGGAAGGTAAAGGAACCAGACCTTGAGTTCATGTTAGATATAGTTCCTGTTCCCCTTACTAGGAAAAACCGCTTGAATACTGAGCTACCATGGGCTACATCCGAGCAGAGGTTCTAGGTTATACCCAAACATGGTCCTAGTTAGAGAAACAGTCTCATAGAGGACCCCCATGCCCTGATATATTTTGTCCTTGTGGAGCTTCTATACTCTCCCAGTCATAATAACTCCCCCTTTTATCATATGATTTCCTGCACTTTACTGAAAATTTGGTTATGAGTCTCAGCATCTGCTTTGATACGATGCAAGGTAGAGTCTTTCAGAGGCCCTCTGTGATAGGTTCCTGTCCTGTTTCTTGTTTTCTTCTATTTCCCATGTCCATCCCATTTGTCTTTCTAAGTGAGGATTGGTCATCTTACCCCAGGTCCTCTTTCTTGTTTATCTTCTTTAGGTGCACATATTTTAGTATATGTATCCTATGTTATAGGACTGTATAAGTGAGTATATACCTTGTGTGTCTTTCTGCTCCTGGGATATAACACTGAGGATGATCTTTTCTAGATCCCACCATTTGCCTACAAATTTCATGATTTCCTTGTTTTTAATTGCTGAGTAGTATTCCATTGTGAAAAGTACCACAATTTTTGTATCCATTTCTCTGTTGATGGACATCTGGGTTGTTTCTAGGTTCTGGCTGTTAGGAATAAAGCTGCTACAAACATGGTTGAGCAAATGTCTGTGTTGTGTACTTGAGCATCTTTTAGGTATATGCCTAGGAGCAGTATAGCTGGATCTTGAAGAAGTGCATTCCTAATTATCTGAGAATTTACCAGATTGATTTCCACAGTGATTGTACAATTTTACATTCCCACCAGCAGTGGAGGAGGGTTTCCCTTTCTCCACAACTTCTCCAGCATGTGTTTTCACTTGAGTTTTTAACCTTTGCCATTCTGACAGGTATAAGGTGGAATCTCTGAGTCGTTTTGATTTGCAACTCTCTGATAGCTAAAAAGTTGAGCAAAAAGTTGAGAAACACTTATAGAAGTATTTCTCTGCCATTCTATATTCCTCTACAGAGAATTCTCCATTTAGCTCTGTACCTCAGTTTTTAATTGGATTACTTGATTCATTGCTTTTTCACTTCTGTACTTCTTTATATATTCTGGATATCAGCCAGATATATATCTGGATATAGGGTTGGTGAAGATCCTTTCCCAGTCTGTAGGGTGTCATTTTGTTCAGACCACAGTGTCTTTTGCTTTACAAAAGATTTCAGTTTTATGAGGTCCCACTTATCAATTGTTGCTCTAAGAGTCTGTGCTGTTGGTGTTTTGTTCAGGAAATTGTCACCTCTGCTAATGAGTTCCAGGGTCTTCTCCAATTTTATTTCTAAACTATTTAGAGTATCTGGTTTTATGTTAAGGTCTTTGATCCACTTTGACTTTAGTTTTGTGGAGGGTGATAAATATGGATCTATTTCATTTTTCTGCATGTAGCCAAGCAGTTGGACCAGCACCATTTGTTGAAGATGCTGTGATTTTTCCATTGGATATTTTTGGCTTCTTTTTCGAAAATCAAGTTTTGTATTTGGGTTTATTTCTGGGTATTCTATGTGGTTCCATTGATCTACTTTTCTACTTCTAAGCCCAGACAATGCCATTTTTATTACTATTGCTCTGTAGTACAGCTTGAGATCAGGGATGGAGATCCCTCCAGATAATCTGTTGTTATACAGAATCATTTCTGAAATTTTGGGTTTATTGGTCTATCCATATGAAGTTGAGAAATTTTCTTTAAATGTCTGTAAATAATTGTGTTGGTAATTTGATGGGAATTGCATTGAATCTGTAGATGGATTTTGGCAGGAAAGCCATTTTCACTATGTTAATCCTACCTATCCATGAGCACCGGAGATCTTTCCATCTTCTGATATCTTCTTCAATTTATTTCTTCAGAGACTTGAAGATTTTTTCTTTTTTTATTTATTTTATTTTATTTTTTATTTTTCTTATTAGTTACATTTTGTTAACTCTGTGTCCCAGCAGTATCCCGCTCCCTCATTCCCTTCCCAAACCCACACTCCCTCCCTGGTCTCCTCCCTGCCCCTTTCCAAGTCCATTGATAGGGGAGGACATCCTCCACTGTCATTTGACCCTGTTTTATCAGGTATCTTCAGGGCTGGCTGCAAAGTCCTCCTCTGTGGCCTAATAGGACTGCTCCTCCCCAGTGGAGGTAGGGAGGTCAAAGAGCCTGCCCTTGAGATCCTGTTAGAAATAGTCCTTGTTCCCTTTACTTTGGGAAACTACTTGGTTACTGAGGTACCATGGGCCACATCTGAGCAGAAGTTCTAGTTTATATCCATAGATGGTCCTTGTTTGAGTGTCAGTCTCAGAAAAGACCCTGTGCCCGGATACATTTGATCCTTGTAGAGTTCCTATCCTTTCCATATCATACTAACTCCCCTTCTTTCATATGATTCCTTGCACTCTGCCAAGGGTTTAGTTATGAGTCTTAGTGTCTGCATTGAAACACTGCTAGGTAGAGTCTTTCAGATGCCTTCTGCGGTAGACTCCTGTCATATGTTCAATGCACATCCCCATTTGTCTTTCTAAAGGATTGATTATCTTTGCCTGTGTCCACTTTCTTGATTATCTTCTTTAGGTGTATAGATTTCATTATGTTTATCATATATTGTAGGTCTATATAAGTGAGTATATACCATGTTTGTCTTTCTCCTTCTGGGATAATTCACTGAGAATGATCTTTTCTAGATCCCTCCATTTGCCTGCAAATTTCATGATTTCCTTCTTTTTTGTTTGCTGCGTAGTATTCCATTGTGTAAAAATACAATTTCTGTATCCATTCCTCTGTTGATGGACATCTGGGTTGTTTCCAGGTTCTGGCTATTACAAATAAAGCTGCTACAAACATGGTTGAACAAATGTTCTTGTTGTGTACTTGAGCAAATTTTGGGTATATACCTAGGAGTAGTATAGATGGGTCTTGAGGAAGCACTATTCCTACTTGTCTGAGAAAGCGCCAGATTGACTTCCAAAGTGGTTGTGCCAGTTTACATTCCCACCAGCAATACAGGAGGGTTCCACTTTCTCCACAACCTCTCCAGCATGTGTTGTCATTTGAGTTTTTGATCTTGGCCATTCTGATGGGTGTAAGGTGAAATCTCAGGGTCATTTTGATTTGCATTTCCCTAATGGCTAATGAGGTTGTACATTTCTTTAAGTGTTTCTCTGCCATTCCATGTTTCTCTACAGAGAATTCTCTGTTTAGCTCTGTTCCCCATTTTTTAATTGGATTACTTGGTTTGTTGCATTTCTGCTTCTTTAGCTCTTTATATATACGGGATATGAGTCCTCTGTCAGATAAAGGGTTGGTGAAGATTCTTTCCCAATGTGTTGACAGTCGTTTTGTTTTGATGACTGTGACTTTTGCTTTACAGAAGCTTTTCAGTTTCATGAGGTTCCATTTATTGATTGTTGCTCTTAGAGCCTGTGCTGTTGGTGTTCTCTTCAGGAAGTTTTCTCCTGTGCCAATGAGTTCTAGGCTGTTCCCCACTTTTTTTTCCAACTGATTTAGAGTATCTGGTTTTATGTTGAGGTCCTTGATCCACTTCGACTTTAGTTTTGCGCAGGGTGATAAATATGGATCTATTTTCATTTTTCTGCATGTAGACATCCAGTTCGTCCAGCACCATTTGTTGAAGATGCTGTCTGTTTTCCATTGAATGTTTTTGGCTTCTTTGTAAAATATGGAGTATTCATAGTTGTGTGGGTTTATTTCTGGGACTTCTATGCGATTCCATTGATCCTCCTTTCTGTTTCTATGCCAATACCATGCAGTTTTTATTACTGTTGCCTTGTAGTACAGCTTGAGATTAGGGATGGAGATAACTCCAGATGATCTGTTGTTGTACAGGCTCGTTTTGGAAATTCTGGTTTTTTTGTTTCTCCATATGAAGCTGAGAATCTTTTTTTCCAGGTCTGTAAAGAATTGAGTTGGTATTTTGATGGCAATTGGATTGAATCTGTAGATTGCTTTTGGCAGGATGGCCATTTTCACAATGTTAATCCTACCAATCCATGAACATGGGAGATCTTTCCATTTTCTGATATCTTCTTCTATTTGTTTCTTCAGAGACTTGAAGTTTTTCTCAAACAGGTCTTTCACTTGCTGGGTTAGAGTCACACCAAGGTACTTTATATTATTAGTGGCTATTGTGAAGGGTGTTGTTTCCCTAATTTCTTTCTCAGCCTTTTTGTCTTTGGTATACAGGAGGGCTTCTGATGTTTTTGAGTTGATTTTGTATCCTGCCACTTTGCTGAAGGTGTTTATCAGCTGAAGGAGTTCTCTGGTTGAATTTTTGGGGTCGCTCATGTATACCATCTTATCATCTGCAAATAGTGACACTTTGACCTCTTCCTTTCCTGATTTGTATCCCCTAGATCTCCTTTAGTTGTCTTATTACTCTGGCTAGGACTTCAAATACTATGTTGAAGAGATATGCAGAGTGGGCAGCCTTGTCTTGTCCCTGATTTCAGTGGGATTGATTTAAGTTTTTCTGCATTGAGTTTGATGTTGGCTATAGGCTTGTTTTATATTGCATTTACTATGTTTAGGTATGTGCCTTGTATCCCTGATCTCTCCAAGACTTTAAATATGAATGTTTGTTGGACTTAGTCAAGTGCTTTTTCGACATCTAAGGAGATGATCATGTGTTTTTATCCTACAGTTTTTTTTATGTGGTGGATTGTATTATTAGATTTCCATATGTTGAACCACCCTTGCATGCCTGGGATGAAGCCTTCTTGGTCATGGTGGATAATATCTTTGATGTGTTCTTGGATTCAGTTGGCAAGTATTTCATTGAGTATTTTTGCATCAATGTTGATAAGAGAGATAGGTCTGAAGTTCTCTTTTTTTGTTGGACCTTTGTGTGGTTTATTTATCAAGGTGAATGTGGCTTCATATAATGAGTTTGATAGTGTTCCTTCTGTTTCTATTTTGTGAAATAGTTTGAGGAGAATTGGTGTTAGCACTTCTTTGAAGGTCTTGTAGATTTCTGCGCTGAAGCCATATGGCCCAGGACTTTTTTTTGGAGAGGAGACCTTATTGACTGCTTCAATTTCCTTGGGAGATATAGGGCTATTCAGTCTTTCTACCTTATCTTGACTTAATTTTGTTAAATGGGATCTGTCAAGAAAATTGACCATTTCACTTAGATTTTAAAATTTTGTGGCATATAGGCTTTTGTAGTATGACCTAATAATTGTTTGGATTTCCTCAGTGTCTGTAGTTATGTCCCCATATTCATTTCTGATTTTGCTGATTTGGATAGCTTCTCTCTGCTTTTTAGTTAGTTTGGCTAAGGGTTTGTCTATCTTGTTGATTTTCTCAAAGAACCAGCTCTTGGTTTCATTGATTCTTTGAATAGTTTTATTTGTTTCTAATTGATTGATTTCAGCTCTGAGTTTGATTATTTCCAGCCTTCTGCTCCTTTTTTTTTTTTTCCTAGGTTTTCAGTTGGGCCATTAAGTTGCATGTATGTGATGTTACGAATTTTTTCTTGCAGGCACTTAGTGCTATAAATTTTCTTCTGAGCACTGCTTTCAATGTGTCCCATAAATTTGGGTATGTTGTGCCTTCATTTTCATTGAATTCTAGGAAGTCTTTAATTTCTTTCATTTTTCTTCCTTAACCCAGCTGTCATTGAGTAGTAAGTTGTTCAGTTTCCTTTGGTGTCGGCTTTTTGTTGTTTCTGTTGTTGATGTCCAGCTTTAATCCATGGTTGTCAGATAGTATACACGGGATTATTTCAATCCTTTTGTATCTGTTGATATTGCTTTGTGACTCACTATATGGTCTATTTTGGAGAAGGTTCCATGTGGTGCTGAAAAGAAGGTGTACTCTTTTGAGTTTGGGTGAAAAGATCTGTAGATGTCTATTAGGTCCACTTGATTTAGGGATTCTGTGAGTGCTTTTATTTCCCTATTTGGTGTTTGTCTAGTTGATCTGTCCCTTTATGAGAGTGGGGTGTTGAAGTCTTCCACTATTAAGTTATTAGGATCAATGTAAGATTTAAGCTTTAATAATGTTTTATTTATGAATGTAGGTACTCTTGTATTTGGGGCATAGATATTCAAGATTGTGGTGTCCTCTTGGTGGATTTTTCCTTTGATGAGAATATAGTGGCCCTCCTTATCTTTTTTGATTAACTGTGGATGAAAGTCTATTTTATTAGATATTAGGATGGCTACTCCAGCTTGTTTTCTGGAACCATTTGCTTGAAAATATTTTCCAGCCCTTTACTCTGAGGTAGTGTTTATCTTTGTTGCATAGGTGCGTTTCTTGGATGTAACAAAATGTTGGATCCTGTTTCCGCAACCATTCTGTTAGTCTGTGTCCTTTTATTGGTGATTTGAGTCCATTGATATTGATAGATAGTAGTGACCAATGCATGTTAGTTTCTTTTGTAATGTAAGTCGGTGATCTTACCCTGTTTCATTGCTTGTTTTCTTTTCATTTTTGTTGGGATATTATCTGTATGCCCTGTTTTCTTGAGTGAAGTTATTTTTGTTGGATTGGAGTTTTCCTTCTAGTATCTTCTGTAGGTTTGGTTTGCTGTGTAGATATTGCGTAAATTTAGTTTGGCATGGAATATTTTGTTTTCTCCATCTATGTTAATTGAAAGCTTTGCAGGGTATAGTAGTCTGGGTTGACCTTTGTGTTCTCTTAGAGTCTCCATGATACTTGCCCAGGCCCTTCTGGCTTTCATAGTTTCAGATGAGAATTCTGGTGTGATTCTGATAGGTCTACCTTCATATGTTACTTGGCCTTTTTCCCTGGCTGCTTTTAATACCTTTTCTTTGTTCTGTAGATTTAGTGTTTTGACTATGATGTGACGTGATGTGTTTCTTTTCTGGTCTAGTCTATTTGGTGTTCTGTAGGCCTTTTGTATATTTATGGACATCTCTTTCTTTAAGTTGGGAAAATTTTCTTCTATGATTTTCTTGAAAATATTTTCTGGACCTTGGAGCCTGGAGTCTTCTTTTTCATCAATTGCTATCATTCTTAGATTTTGTCTTTTCATAGCATCCTTGATTTCTTGGATATTTTGTAATTGGAACTTTTCTGATTTTACTTTTTCTTTGAGAGAAGTATCAATTTCTGCAAGTGTGTCTTCAGCTCCAGAGAATCTCTCTTCCATCTCTTGTATTCTGTTGGTTATGCTTACTTTTGTGGTTCCTGATCTTTTCTCCAAGTTCTCCAGCTCAAGGTTTTTCTCAATTTGTATTTTCTTTATTGATTCTAATTCTGTTTTCATGCCTTGCACCATTTCTTTCATTTGTTTCAATTTGAATTCTTGTCTTTCTACGATGGTCTCTATTTCTTTGTTCATTTCCTTTTTATATGCCACTAATTTTATCTCTACTTGTGCCTCTATTTGTTTGGCTATGTTTGCCTGTGTTTCTTTAAGAATTTTGTCTATTTCTTCTTTCTTAACATACAGTTGACTTGCCAACTCTTTGAAAGATTTTTTCTTTTCCTCCTTATGAACCTCAAATATTTGGGTAAGCATGGCTTTAAAGTCATTTTCCTGTGCTTCTGTTGAATTGGAGAATCCATCAATTTTGGGGTTTGCTGGTGAAGTCATGATGTCCTGATTTATGTTGGAAGTATTCTTTCGCCTACCCCTGGCCATTGGCTTAAATGAAACCTTCCCTGTTTGTTTTTGGATTCTGCAGATCAGACTGTTACTGTCTCTCTCTGACACCTGGAGAGTTCTTCAGGAAGCTGAGAGAGGTCCTGTGTCCTCAATGTGCTGAGGACTAGCTGTACCTGTGAGAGAAAAGTATGCAGGCTCAAACAGGGCAAATGCAGGTGCGCGCTTGGGCGCACGCGTGCGTGTGTGTGTGTGTGTGTGTGTGTGTGTGTGTGTGTGTAAGTGTGCGTTGACGTGTGTCTTGAGGGACAGGGTGAATGATAGTGTTGAACCCTTGAGTGTCTGGGAGGGGCTCTACACTGTATATTTCGCAGGCGCTAGTGATGATCGCAGCGCAATTTCTGGCATTAACTGTTTTAACTCCTCAATTAGACCCACAGAGCAGGAGCTTTAATGTCCCAAGTGCCCCTCTGTTTCCTAAAGTGGGAATATGGGTGGGAGGGGGTTCGATGCCTGGCTTCTGTTTTATAAGGACCCTGGGTCAGGGTCTCTGCAGGTTCTCAAGGTTGCACTCACTCTCAGGCAGGTCACTTGGCAGGGATTGAGGTAGCTGGGACCTCTGGTCTTTGGTTTAGCCCTGGTTGGTCTTAAGCTGGAGGCCTGATGTGCCCTGCCAGCTCAGTGCTGCTTTGCTGCCAGGTTAGGAAGTCCCTCTGTAGCTGGGGACTGGCTTGCCAGTGCAGATGCTTTCTGCGAATTCTTGCAGGCTCTCCACTATGCTGTCCGAGCTTGGGAGGCCCAGCGCCTGGTGTGCCTAGCTTGTATGGTGTTTCTGCCTGGTTTTGGTGAGTATATAGTGTATTATCTGTCACTGTGGGATTGGGTGGCGAGTACAGTCAGTGGCTGGGCAATCCTACAGAGCCAGTATGGCTGCTAGCTCCCAGGGACCCTGGGAGGATGATGCCGTGCGGATCTGGTTCTGCCGGTCTCTGGTACACCGAGAGCAGTATGGCTGGCAATTGCAGCTAAAGGATAGAAGCTCAGTCTCAGCCGCTGCAGACCCCAGGCAGTTAGGTCTGCACTGAGAATCTCGGTGAGTCCGCTGTGTTGGGGAGGGGAAAGGTCTGTGAGAGGGAAGTGCTGGTGATCAGAAGATCGTTTCTCTCTTTCCCCAAACAAGTCCCCGGGTGACCTGAGATCAAAGTCCTCACCTCCTGTGATGTTCCCTGTTGTTTAGAAAGCCTCACCATTGTTTTCCTGGGTTCAGAGGACCTTCCACTCACCAACCGCAATGGTTTAGCTCTTCCACAGCTCAGGAACTGTGTGTGCTTGTCTCCATCTTGGCTCTGCCCCCGAAGTTTTTTTCAAACAGGTCTTTTACATGCTTGGTTAAAGTCAACCCAAGTTACTTTATGTTATTGGTGGCTATTGTGAAAGGTTCCTTTCCATCATTTCTTTCTTGGCCATTTTGTCTTGGATATACAGGAGGACTTCTGATTTTTCTGAGTTGATTTTGTATCCAGCCACTTTGCTGAAGGTGTTTATCAGCTGAAGGAGTTCTCTGGTTGAATATTTGGGGTCATTCATGTATACTATCATATCATTTGTGAATAGTGAAACTTTGACCTCTTCCTTTCCGATTTGAATCTTCTTGATCTCCTTTTGTTGTCTTATTGCTCTAGCTAGGACTTGAAGTACTATGTTGAAGAGATATTGAGAGAGTGAACAGCCTTGCCTTGTCCCTGATTTCAGTGGGATTGATTTAAGTTTCTCAGCATTGAGTTTGATTTTGGTCATATATAGGCTTGTTTTATATTGCCTTTACTATATTTAGGTGTATGTCTTGTATTCCTGATCTCTCCAAGACTTTAAACATGAATGGATATTGGACTTTGTCAACATTTTTGGCATCTAAGGAGATGATCATTTGTTTTTTCTCTTTCTGTTTGTTTATATGGTAGATGTGCTTCATTTTCAAATGCATGCAGTCTTATATTTGGGGGCTAGATGTTAAGGATTGTGATGTTCTCATGGTGGATTTTTCTTTAATGAGAACGGAGTGTCTGTTGTCATTCTTTTTGATTAATTTTAGTTGAAATTCTATTTTTTCAGACATTAGGTTAGCTACCCCAGCTAGTTTTCTTGGTCCATTTGCTCCAAAAACATTCTGCCAGCCTTTTACTCCAAGGGAGTGTAAATCTTTGTTGCAGAGGTGTGTTTCATGGATGCAGCTGAATGTTGGATCCTGTTTCTGTACCCACTCTGTTAGTCTGTGTCTTTTTATTGGAGAGTTGTGTCAGTTGATGTTGATAGATAATAGTGATCAATGAATGTTAGTTCCTTTTATCGTGGTGTTGGTGGCTTTACTGTTTTTCTATGCTTGCTTTGTTTTAATTTTTTGTTGTGAAGTTATCTCTACTCTGTGTTTTCTTGGGTGTAGTTGATTTCCTTGGATTGGAGCTTTCCTTCTAGTATTTCTGTAGAGCTGGGTTACTGTTTAGATGTTGTTTAAGTTTAGAATTGTCATTTAATACTTTGTTTTTTTCTGTCTGTGTTGATTGAAAACTTTGATGGGCATAGTAGCCTGGTTTGGCAACTGCATTCAGTTAGAGTCTGCAGGACATTTTCCAGGCCCTTCTGGCTTTCATTGCTTATGTTGAGAAATCTGGTATGATTCTGATAGGTCTACCTTCATATGTTACTTGGCATTTTTCTATTACTGCTTTTAATATTTTTCTTTCTTCTGTAGATTTACTGTTTGACTAATATGTGAAGTGAGTTTTTTTTTCTGGTATAGTCTATGTGATGTTCTGTAGGCCTCTTGTAAGTTAATTGACATCTCTTTCTTTAAGTTGGGAAAATTTTCTTCTATGATTTCCTTGAAAATATTTTCTGGTACTTGGAGTCTGGAATCTTCTTTTTTTTTTTTTCTATTCTTATTATTCTTAGATTTTGTGTTTTCAAGGCATCCTTGAATTTGTGGATATTTTGTGTTCAGAACTTTTCAGACTTTACTTTTTCTTTGAGAGATGTATGAATTTCTGTAAGTTTTTCTTGAGTGCCTGAGATTCTCTCTTCCATCTCTTGTACTGTGTTGGTGATGCTTACCACTGTGGTTCCTGATCTTTTCTCTAAGTTCTAAGCTCCAGTTTTTCCTTTGTTTGTGTTTTCTTCATTGAATCTAATTCTGTTTTCATTTCTAGCCCCATTCCCTTCATCTGTTTGAATGTGGATTCCTATCTTTCTATGATGTCCTTAATTTTTTTTATTAATTTCCTCTTTATGTGTCTTTATTTATATGGCTATATTTGCCTGTATTTCTTTTTTCTTTTTATTAATTTTTATTTTTATTAATTCCAGTTTATTTAATTTGTATCCCCGCTCTAGCTCCTTCCCTACTCCCTTCCCAATCTTACTCTCCCTCTTCCTTCCCCACCCATGGCC
The DNA here is from genome assembly GCF_907164565.1 of Psammomys obesus. Taxonomy (NCBI): domain Eukaryota; kingdom Metazoa; phylum Chordata; class Mammalia; order Rodentia; family Muridae; genus Psammomys; species Psammomys obesus. The sequence goes on from NW_026590677.1 coordinate 5,262,561, forward strand.
CTCCCCAAGTCCACTGATAGGGGTGGTCCTCCTCTCATTCCTTCTGATCCTGGCCTATCAGGTCTCATCAAGAGTGGCTACATTGTCTTCCTCTGTGGCCTGGAATGGCTACTAACCCCTCAGGGGGAGGTGAGCAAAGAGGAGGCCATTCAGTTCATGTAGAAAAATGCAAATAGATCCATACTTATCACCTTACACAAAACTAAAGTCCAAGGGGTTCAAAGATCTCAATATAAAACCAGACACACTAAACCTGTTGGAAGAAAAAGTGGGAAAAAGCCTTGAACTCATTGTCACAGGAGACAACTTTCTGAACGGAACACCAACAGCACAGGTTCTAAAAGCAGCAGTCAATAATTGGGACCTCATGAAACTGAAAAGCTTCTGTAAAGCAAAGGACACTGTCTTCAAAACAAAATAAGAGGCAAGATGGCGGCACCAGGAGGACTCTCATTCTGAGGAGCAGCACAGCAGGATTGGCACAGTGACCAGCAATCAGAACTCGCATCCATAAAACACAAGGGATTGTGTTTCACAGGTGAGAGGATCCCCCACGGTGGGGGATTCAATCAGCTTTAACTCACCTGGCTAAACCGCGGAAGAGATACCGGTTCTGCCAGGCGCTTGGTCGCCAGCCCAGAGCTACACAACAGCGCGATCTGGTCATGGTCGCAGACTGAACTGTGGGCCCACAACATCATAGACTGGATTTCCCAATCGAGAGATAACCCCACGGAGCAGGAAACAATTGGGACCGACCTCAGGTTACCCAGACATCCCCTGGAAAAGACTCGGGTTCCTCAGGTGCCCCAAGAGCCAGCGCCAACCCAGAGCCTGGAAACCAGGCTCCTGCATGGAGCCCTGCCTGCGCGCCTGATTCCCCGCCTCAGATAGAACTGTGGGCACCAGAGCACCAAGGCACCAGACTGCATGTCTCTGGCAGGAGGAAACCCCCAACGGAGGGGGTCAGCAGCTCTAACACTTAGGACACCCAGCACCAAAACACTTCCTGGACTCACGCAGTCTCTAGTGCAGGCAGGAGCAATGTGCTCTGCCACCATTATTGACTTCCCCTAGGGCACTGGGACACACAGCTGCATCCTCAGACCTACAAAAGCCAGAGAGCCATTACAACAGCCCTCAGATACTGTGCCAAGGATCAACCAGTTATCCCTAGCTAGACTGTCAAAACTGTGGGAATCCCTGGTCCTTCAAGAGGGCTGCACCCACAGCGTCTGGACCAGAGCAGTGCCTGCAGCCGCCATCCCAGACAGAGACACACAGCTTCTGGTCCAGAGTGAGGCACCCAGCCTCCAGACCAGAGCAGTGCCCCCAGGCGCCAGGTCAACCTAGGTGCACATTCTCCAGGTCCAGAGCAGAGCAATCAGCCTCTGGCCCAGAGACGTGCTGAGTGCACCTCCCACTTTCCTGGACAGAACTGTGCTCCCCAGGAAAACAGACGGAGTTTCCCTGTTGGGAGAAAACCCCACAGCAAGGGAATCAGCAGTTTCTTCAAGAGGACTGTACATGGAAATTTAGTGAGCAGCAGCACACTAAATTTATAACAAGAAACCCAGCAGTGGGGCAGCTGTCTTGAGAACTTCAATGGGTAAGAGGAGATTCCCCCCTGCCTAACATAGACCACAGCTACTACTCAGGGCTATAAACCTGAGGTGAGCAGTGGCAACTCCTGAGAAACAAGGGCCATACAGTGACCATAACCAAAAAGCAGAGAAGGACTCCTTCAGGAAAAATCATCTTCCGGCCAAGGGGATACTCCCTACCTCAGGACTCCAGGAAGCACAGAAACTAACAGCCAACACCTAAATCAGCCCAATGGGTAGAGGTCAGCGTAAAGGCTCAACCAACAAAAGACAGAGCAATATGGCATCTCCTGAACTCAGCCATCCAGAAGCGAACAGCCCTGAACAATGCAGCATAATAGAAAATCAAGAAGATGACCTTACATCTATGTTAATGAAAAGGATAATAGACGAAACAAATAAAATACGTAAAGAATTAGAGGAAGATAAAACCAAACAGATCATGGCTATCAGTAAAGAAATGGAGGAAGATAAAGACAAGCAGATTAGGGCCATCTGTGAAGAAATACGGGAAGATGCAGCCAAACAGCTTGTGGCCTTCAGAGAAGAAATAATTAAATCACTGAAAGAAATAAAAGAGACAGAGTTGAAGGGACTAAAAGAAAAAGAGGAAAATACAAGCAGACAAGTGAAGGAAGTAAACAAAACAACTCAAGACCTGAAGATAGAACTAGAAAAATTAAAGAAAACACAAATGGAGGAAATAATGGAGAGGAAGAATTTAGGGAAGAAAACAGGAACTACAGAGGTAAGCATAACCAACAGAATACAAGAAATGGAAGAAAGAATCTCAGGTGTAGAAGATACAATGGAAGAAATTGACGTATCTGTCAAAGAAAATGTTAAATCCAAAAAATTCCTGACACAGACAGTCCAAGAAATCCAAGACAATATGAAAAGACAAAATCTAAGAATAATAGGAATAGAGGAAAAAGAAGACTCCCTTCTCCAAGGCCCAGAAAATATTTTCAACAAAATTATTGAAGTAAATTTCCCCAAGTTAAAGGAGAAGCCAATAAGGATACATGAGGCCTACAGAACACCCAACAAATTTGACCAGAAAAGAAAATCCTCCCGCCACATAATAATCAAAACCGTAAGTATACAGAACAAAGAAAAAATACTAAAAGCTGCAAGGGAAAAAGGCTAAATAACATATAACGGCAAACCCATTAGAATCACACTTGACTTTTCAACAGAAACTATGAAAGCCAGAAGGGCCTGGACAGATATCATGCAGACCCTAAGAGAACACAGATGTCAACCCAGGGTACTATACCCTGCAAAACTATCAGTCCTCATAGACAGAGAAAACAAGATATTCAATGACAAAAACAAATTTCAACAATACCTACACACAAATCCAGCATTACAGAAGACACTGGAAGGGAAAATACAACCCAAGAAAATTAGCTTCTGTCAAGAAAACACAGGAAATAATTAACCTTACTACAGCAAAACAAAAAGCAACCAAGCACACAAACTTATGAACACAGCCAACATCAAAATCAAAGGATCTAACAGCCACTGGTCATTAATCTCTCTCAACATCGATGGACTCAACTCTCCAATAAAAAGACACAGATTAACAGAATGGATACATAAACAAAACCCAGCAATCTGTTGCATACAATAAAAACACACCTAAGACACAAAGATAGACATTACCTGAGGTTAAAAGGTTGGAAGACGACTTTCCAAGCAAATGGACCCAAGAAACAAGCAGGAGTAGCCATTCTAATATATGATAAAAAAGACTTTCAACCAAAATTTATAAAAAGAGATGAGGAAGGACATTTCATACTCATCAAGGGAAAATTCCACCAGGAAGACATCACAATCCTGAATGTCTATGCCCCAAATAGAATAGCACCCACATTTGTAAAAGAAACATTGATAAAATTTAAACCACATATAGATCCCCACACATTAATAGTGGGAGACTTCAACACCCCACTCTCAACAAAGGACAGGTCAACAAAACAGAAAT